>NC_134982.1:77298855-77603792 GCF_965638725.1 Aptenodytes patagonicus | reverse complement strand
TAAATCAGCAGAAGAGGCCCGCAGATGTGGTATGGATCCTTGCAAAGACGGACAGTCTGTGGACAAAATATATGCATACAGTAAGAGATATAGCTATGTGCTGAAACGAATAAATTTGTTATCTGATCATTTGATCCTGTATAAGTTTATCCAGGAGAAAGCTTTGGAAAGTGTTACGTATGCTATATCCTGCTCGGGTTCAAAGGGTTTTGAGAACCATCAACAAATAACATCAGAAAAGGAATCTGTAGTAAAAGAAGTGAGGAGGTAGCAGGTATTTTAGTACCATCCAATTATTTTTAGAATAAAAGACAAGAAAAACTTCTTTCTGACCCAACACCATCTTCACGCTTTCCCCATCTCAATTCAGGAAGCAATAAATCTCTGTCAGAGATTCCAATGAACTTTTGTTACAAAACCCTGGAATTTGAGGAATGAAGGACTGAATGTTCTAACTGTCAAATTATCAAAATAATTTATTCAAGGTTAGTAGGGCAAAGGCTGCAAGCTAGCATATTTGGCCTCATAAGGGTCTTATAATATTGTTCAGGAAAAAAGGGTTCTAGGAAATAAAGTTCTAACCAGCACAAAATATACTCTTGTAATCTATCTTCACTCTTCCAACAACTCCTGGCAGGAAATCTGGCCAGGCTAGCACATTTCCTTTTTGGAGTTCTTCTGGACAGGATGTAGCCAGAGATTTTACCTATGGATTTAAAACAGTTGATTAGGTGCTGTTTAAGGACCATGTAGGAAAAGAATGAAAAAAAAATATTCCTTCCATGTCTGCATGCAACACTAGAACTAATCATTGAATAAGCAATGTTCATCCTTTCTAACACAAGAGGCTTCTGCCTGAACTACTTGTTATTCTGTACGTATAAGCCAGCTAGCTGTGGACAGGCATGTACTGAGGCAATACCTGAAGGAATACTTGTCATACAAGCAAAGTATAAAACATAGTTCTTGAAACACAATTGCGTTTGTTAGTGTGAAAGAAAAATGCATTTACGTCACAGAAAAAGGCAGATATGAGAATGCAACCTGAAGAGAAAATTTGATGTATTTGCAGAAAAATGTCAAATAGGAGCCGAAAGGAACTTAATGTTGAAGATTCGCATTCTGCAAACTCTGCTAGCACTGGACCACATTTAAGGAACACAAACACAAATAGGAACAGTTTAATAAAGCAATTTGTTGTTTCCAGGACAAGAGTTTTGTGAATTCAATGCACTAGGCTCTTAAAAACACTGCAGGCCAGGCCCACCCACACCCATACTAACAGCAGTATTGGCATTGAATTCAACCAAAGCAAGACAGGGCCATAACTAACCATGTACTGAAACAGGAATTATATAGGTAAACTAAGGATAGGAGAAAGAAAGGAACACACTGTTAGATCAACAGCAGATTAGTATCTTGAGAGCAGATCTGGTCAAATATCTCTGATGGAAAAGTTTTCCATTTAAAACGTAACTCCTTTAATGGCACCACTAGGGGTTTCTTTTCCATTCTTACTATAAGAAACTGAAATGCCAGTGGGAATCCTTAAGCTGTTTCAGTATTGCATTTTAATGTAAAAAAAAAAAATATTTCAACAAGGTAAAAATATTTCTACTTCTTCACTGTGACTCTGAGAATCTATTAAACATAGTACATTATTATATTTCTACCTGGCCACCAACAGAAGGAATTTGGGGACTACAACCCCAGATGGCACAGCACTTTTAAGCTACTCAGACACCAGTGTAAATTATATGCAATAGTCAGAATATGCAGATTGACCCTTAATGATGGGACGTCACACAAATATTCCATAGTGGTCCCTTGGAAGGAGCTCAGATGTCCCGACCCCAACATTTGTAAAAAAGAAGGCTGTCTAGTTCCACTGGATGCTCAGGGAGACTTCTGCTACATGAAAATGTTTTAAAACTGCAAATGAAAGACCAGGGCTTTGGATTCGCTCTGCATTGCCTTTGTTCACTGTAACTCCAGGAACAGAAAGGAAACATAGTCCCAGAAGGTGACTGGGACTAAGGTGTATTATTGGCACAGTACTCCCCATTATGCTTCTCCCCGTCAGGGCAGACACAATCATATCTCAGCCACGGAACTGCTGAAAAAAACATATGCGCCCTGAGGAGGATAAATGTGCAGTAAAAGGGATAATTAAGGATTTCCTCTTCTTTTAAGATATCAGAGAGGGAAGTGGTCTATGGAGAAAAGATGGTTATTCAATTAAGAGAACACGTTAGTAATTAGGCTACTGAGACTACTTTCTACTCTTTGGCTCTTCTGTGCTGGAGGGTCATTCCAGTAATTCCCGGACAGGGAGAAAGGAATGCTTCCTTCAGCAGCAAGAAAAAATGAACTAAGGAGAGCAAAGATGAGCAGCCCAGTGGGCTGTGTACATCTCAGCACAGCCAGCCTACCCATACAATACATGCAGCATGGCTTCAGGGCACAGCTAGCTGGTTAGAAAGCACAGGTGTGCCCAGTTCATGCCGAACAGTTGGGAAACTGCCTTTCTCAGAAGGGTGACTGGCTTCTGTCAAGTCTCTAGTGGATGAAATCAACTACAAGAATAAAGTGCTATACTGTCTGTCTTTGAGAAAGAAAGGTACACCGTGAACCTCAGACTGAATTATTCTCATATTGCCCCTACACTGAACTCCAGTGAGGCGGATCAGACTCTTCTAGAGCCAGCTTAGCTGGAGAAGAGAGCAGCTGCTCTGTTTATTCTGAGGCCATTTCAAAGACCGCACTTCAACAGTATGTGCTGATGGAAACTGCTTAGGCCAAAGGCTGCAAACAAGCTGCAAGGAGTCTGCAGGGAAAAATTTCCAGTGTGGGTAAGGCAGGTTTGGGAATCGGCCCTTCTAAGCCATATGATGAAGAATGGAGGGCCGGAAAGGACCTCACAGTCCCATATAGACAACTCATATTTCTACTGCTGTCTGCTCAGCAACAAAACAACCAGACTGTTGGTTTACCTATACAAAATTAATGTGCAAGTGGATGAGCAACTCAACTACACAAAGAAAAATCTTAGAAGAGTGGACTTTGCCTTTATGTTATTCACTGGGCAACATATTCTGTCACCCTGCTTTCCTTTATGGCTGAGAATAGGAAGGTAAGACTTACTGAACAGTTCCAGCTGGCCACAACAAAACTGATAACAACAGATAACGATAGTGATTTACTATCCCAAGCTCTGAAATGAATGAGTTAAAAATTTTATAGGAAATTTACTTGGCTCAGCTCCCTGTCTGGTCTCACATCTGTCTTTTCAGATGAGTCACATGGGTAACATAAATGAAGGGCAGGATTTTCTTCCTTGTTCTAACTGTATTGCATTTGAAGCAAATGGGAATTTAATCAAGCCTGTCATTAAAGACAGGTGACTATTAAAAAAGACTCAGAAAATCGCACTTAACCTCTTCACCAGTGTGTCCTGTAAAAATCACATGTATACTTATCAGCTTCAAAACTGCTATTGAACAAAAACCTGAAGATTTGACTTGGCAATGCAACAATTGGTGACCCCAGAAGCCCAGAACAGTAGCAGATTGCTGGGCGGTTCTGAACCTAGCAGAAAGCTGAAGTAGCAAAGAAAAGAAGAAGCAGAGGAGACATTTGGATGCTGGAAGCAAAGATTCTGCTTTACTTCTATTTTCCATTAATTTTATTATTTCGTATTTGGATTATGGATAACAAACAGTGATAAACCACCAAATAGTGGTAAAACCTTAAAAAAACACCAGGAGAGGACCAAAACTTTTTAATCCAAAGACCCTTCCCCCAAGAAATGCCTCTAACTTTGAACATTAGTCCTTGCTGTTCAAGTGTTACCAACAGTTTCATCATTTCTGACCTTCAGAATTGAAATACTAATGACCAGGAAGTGCTGATGGAGCACACTGTCATCAGGTTTGCAGATATCAAACTGGGAGGCCCAGTCAGTATGCTCAAAGACAGAGCTGCATCCATAGGGACCTCGACAGGCTGGAGGGATAGGCCAACACAGACCTCATCAAATTCAACAAGAACAAATGGGAAGGAAAAACCTCCGAATGATACAGGCTCAGAAAGCCTGGAGAGGGAGCAGGTCTGTGGAAAAGGACCTAGGGGCTCTAGCAGACAGTAAGCTGAGTATCGGCCAGCTGTGTGCCCTGGCAATAATGAGGACTAACAGCATCCTTGGCTGTGTGAATAGGGTCACAACCAGAAAACCAAGGAAGGGATTATTCCCTCTTCTCAGTGCTTATTAGACCACATCTGGAGTATTGCATTCCATTTTGGGCTCCTCAGTACAAGAAAGACATTGACAAGCTGGAGCAAGTTCGGGTGAGGGCATCAAAAAGGATGGAGCATTTGCCCTGTGAGAAGAGGCTGTGGGACCAAGGCTGGTTCAGCCCAGAGCAGAGACAGCTTTGAGGATACCTAACAGCAGCCCCCGCTACCTATGGGGAGGTAATCAAGTATATAGAGTCATGCTCTTCACGGCAGTGCGTGGTGGGAGACAGAAACAGTAGTCTCAAACAGAAGTGGGAGGTCCCAACTAGATACAAAGAAAAAAATTTCACTCTGAGGATAACTGATCACTGAAGCTTGTCTCCCAAAGAAGTTGAGGGATCACTGTCCTTGGAGGCATCTTTTGATTTACACTAATTTTTTAACTCTGTGAAAGTTTAGTGCCAAACCTCTATTTTTGGTACATGAATAAAAGTAGCCTAATATTCAGTTATGCTGCCCATTCAGACTTTTCCTGGGACTATATAGCTCAGATTTTCCATAGTGTCTAATGCATTGACAGAAATCCTGATATCTTCCCTCTGAAGGTATCTTCACACAGTGAAGATACTTCACACTGTGCCTTCACACAGCAGGATGAGGAACTGTAACCTGTAAAACAAGCCCTGAGCTCGTTTCATTGGGTTTTCTCCCTCTTCTAACAGGGCTGCTAGCTTTTGTATATGCCTTCATGTCTCTTTCAAAGCTACGTAACACAGAAAGGCTCCGTCAAAATAGAAGGTGACTCAGTGTTGATTTTAGGACACCTAGTTTTGCTTAAAGCTACTCCGCTTACTATACTAAGCTTACTACCCTAAGCCAGAGCTTCATCTGGTCCTCACTGACTTCTGTGGGAACAGAGGTCTATCCAATATGCTAACATTGAATGCCTTTTGAAATGTTCATCCTACGCTCAGAGCCCTGTCCTCAAACATTGCAGTAAGGACTTACCTGCTGTGGAGACAGGACATGGTCCCAGATGTTGAGCTGGCTGATGGACCCCACAAAAGATTCAGCTGGGTTGAATCCTTCGCCTTTCTGATCTTGCTCTTGACCCAGTACAAGTGCACCACCACCTAAACTCAGAGAGAATTAGAACAGGGACAGGAAAATCTTACAGCAGGGATCCCCATAAGAAGATTAAAAACTAAGCAAAACAAAACTTTTGCTACCCTATATTACTTACGAGTTTGTAGTGCAGGAGACCAGCCACCTTCAACAAATCCTCTCAGCAAACCTCTGGGAAGCCTTATGCTAGACTGAGGTAAGTGAGCATGACAGTTTGGAATTGACTCTCAAATACGCATTAATGCTAAATTCAAGCTGATCAGAGCAGAAACTTTACATGGCTGCTTCAAGAATGGTATTTACTCTAAGAAACCACTTCTAGCTCAGTATTTGAAGCATATTACAAAGCAATGCAAAATGCAGTTTTGAGCAGGTGGGGCATATTTTACGGTGCTAGCTTGCACCTCCTGCTTTAAACAAAAGCTTAGAAAGTCAGGTAAAACAAATTTGATTCCAAATGCTCAGAAGCACATTGGTGATTAGACAGTCAACGTTCTGACATGCCATACAAGTTAAATTTCCTCTCCTTGACCAGTAGCACAGATGATGTGGACATGCATTTTGTATGTCACAGAGTGGGTGGACAAGGGCAAAAAATAATGGAGACTGCACACTTCCTTAGGTCTTGTCTCTGGAGGTAACTTCAATGTAATTGGGAAAGACAGGGGCAAGCATAAGGTACACAGACTAAAATATTTCCTTTTTTTTTTTTTTTTAATATGGATAGTTTTTTGAAACTCCCATGCAAATTTGGACAGTGGCAGTATGAAAACACTATCAAAACCAAATCTCTTTGCAGCAATCTAACATCAGGCCTTTCACAGCTCTTCAATGATGAAGGTATTCCTTTTCATGTCTTCTGATATTACTGGAAAGACTGCTGATCACAGGAAACAATGAAATAGCAAAACCCACCTTGTTAGGAAAAAATGCAAACATAACTTTAAAAAGATGTCTGAAAGTAACAGAAGAAAGCTAATTCAATCAACTCCGAGCACACACTTGTAAGGAAAATGCCAGTTAAACTTGTTTGTTGTGTGAGAAACCTATTCTCACAAAGCCATTCCAAAATCAGCTCAGCACAGGCTCCTTTGTGGACTAAACTCTGTCACCCCCAAAACAAGTTACCTACTAGTTTACCCTAGAAATGTGCACTTTGTCTTCAGCGAGGCTGAGTGAGGGAACTGTCCTCATGAACAAGAATAGCAAACATGAGCCCTGCATAAATGCTGAAAATGTGAAAACATACTAAAACCACCAAAATAAACATTTCCTTGCAGGCACAACAAATTCTGCAATAAAAACAGAATAGAGGCAACAGATCTGGTGTAATATAAATAAAGCATACCTGGGATCTTTGAACCAACAGAGAGCCCACTGCCTCCATCAGACAGTTTTCCATCGATGTACACTTTCCATGCCCCATCCGTGCATGTCCATGTGACCGCGATGTGATGCCAGTTACCATCGTTCACTGAAGGACAGTCTGTGATTCTCTCTTTCCCATTTACATAAAGAACCCAGCTGCATGGAAGGAAGACGAAGGCATACTCAGTTGCCTGCAGCAACTTTAAAAGCATGGCCTGTCCCACACGACTCAAAGCAATGTTATTTGCCAAATGAGGTAACTGTGTCTACATCATACAAGAAATCTCTCTTGAAAGATCACCATACAAGATATCCCTCTCTCAGAGAACTTGGAAGTTATGGTTATCATATGCAAAGCATGGTGAAATAAGTAATGTGCTTTTGTACCAATATGAAGACTCAAGTCATAGCCAGATTCTTAAAACTTGCCCCTTGGGTCCGTCCCTGCTTTTGGAGTCACACTACAAGTACGCTGAGTGCTGAGCTCCATTTTATCCAATCATTGTCTCAATGCGTCATTTAAATATCATGTAAATGTAGTCCAGACAAAAACATCCTGCTTTCTAAACTTCACTGCTTTCTTGCCATTACTCTTCTATTTGGCAAAAAGTGAAGGAAACAAAGCAAGGAGAAGAACAAAACATGGAGTCAACTCCAGCTATGGAGTTTGGATGCAGATTTTTCTACGCCAAAGTAGGCAAAGTTGATATTCAGAGTTCTGGCCTATGCTTTCTTTATCAGTTCAAGACATCTGTTATCTACAGAAAAGCAGAACTGTGATTTACCCATTGTAATCAGTCAGAAGAAATGCATTATCACTTCCATTCTCCACTGCATAAGAAATGGGAGTTCCATAGTTTGTGGTGTCAGTGGATTTCATCCAGAATGTACAGGTGATGTCACCAAGAGATGGGAAAACACCATCAAGCATGACGTATCCATAGATACCAGAGACTTCAAAATCAAGATTGAAACCAGAGGACTGTTCTGCAACAAAGACAAAGAGTTTTCAGAGCTACATTCCTGAAAACCCAGAAAGAGAATCAAATGGAATCTAAGCAAATGCAATAAAATGGAATGCAACCCATCTACAAAAATTATTCATTTTAAATTGATCAGAGGTAGAAAGAATGTATAGCAGTCTAATATCAGCCAGCATACAGAGCCTTCCAAGGCCAGAAAACACACAGGGTTTGAAGAAAAATGACTAGAAAAGAAGCTGATTATCTAACAAACAGTGAACATGAATCTTACTTTTCAGGTTGCTGAATTGCTCTATCAATAAAATGACCTATCCATCTGCCACCCAACAACCCAAAGAGGTGTGATCAGCTGGTTCCATTTTATTCACAAGAGTCAAGGTTAAAAAAAACCCCACATATATATTTCTGCTCTGGACTTACTGAAATACACTGCACTGGTATGGAACAGCACTTCTGTGCTGCTCTTCAATGCAGAGTGACATGCTTTACAAGAATACTACATGTAAAAGTACCAAGTGGAGCTCTCCTGAAAGCTGGGTGTTATTAAATTCAGACATAGGATGGTAGGTCTATATGACCTGTATGTCCTCTACTGTCTCTGTAAAATCAACACAGGTTCTTCAGCTTCTGTTTAAAGATTCACCAGCTACTAGTGTAACACTTTATAATTTTCATGGAGTAGCTAAAAGACAAACAGATTTGAGCCTCGTGGCTGTGTGGCCTAACTCCAGCATCATCCAGGAAGTTGCACTAGGTGTGACCAAACATAGTGAACTTCATGCCCTTTTGCCTGTAGGGAACTTGATGCCTTCAGGACTTCTAAAGCTGAGACTACCACATACTAATCTCTAACCCTATGATGCAAAGCCCTACATGAAATACAAGAAACAGAAAGAGCTAATTAGAGAAGAGAAGGCTTCAGGGAGGCCTTATTGCAGCCTATCAGTACTTAAAGGGGGCTTATAAAAAAGATGGCAGCAAACTTTTTGCAGGGCCTGTTGTGACAGGGCAAGGGGGAATGGCTTTAAGTTAAAGGGGGGTAGATTTAGACTAGATATAAGGAAGAAATTTTTTACGCTGAGGGTGGTGAAACACTGGCACAGGTTGCCCAGAGAGGTGGTGGATGCCCCATCCCTGGAAACATTCCAGGTCAGGTTGGAGGGGGCTCTGAGCAACCTGATCTAGTTGAAGATGTCCCTGCTCATTGCAGGGGGGTTGGACTAGATGACCTTTAGAGGTCCCTTCCAACCCAAACTATTCTATGATTCTATGATTCTAATTAACTCAGATACACAGAGCAAATACAAATTAAACTCAATAGACCTACTAGGTATTAAAAAGATAGAACTGTGCCTTAGAAAAGAGAAATGAATATAAATGACATAGCACACATGCTGTTACTTGTCTGCAATTACACTTATTAACACTGCAGTCACAGAGGCTCCACTAGCCCCTCAAGAGTCCCACCACCCTAGCTGCTTCCTGGGGAAGCTGTATGAAATCAGCCCAGCCAGCGCAAATCTTGCCCAGAGACTTAGTCAAGCCACCTTTTTCTGACACTTGGTCCTGTGTACCTGTTTCACACCTGCTGCCTGTAAAGCCAGGGGGACATTTACAAACGTACGAGTTCAAGGCATCCACACAGGTGGCTTGGTTTAAGCAGGGACTGGAGTCACAGTCATTGATGTTCACTTCACAGTTTAGTCCTGTGTACCCTGTCACACAGAGACACCTATGGAGGAAAAGAGAAGCACACTTCAAAGGTGGCCGCTGTCACGACAAAGAATCCTGGCCATGAGGCCAGATCCACCAATGGGAATGGGATATACTGAAAAAAAGAAAAAAAAAAATCAACAGAAGAGATACTACAGAATTAATGGAATTTTATTTTGGCTGTTCCTTTAAGTATGCTTGTATTTTATTAGCTGCATAATATTTCTTCTTGATAGGGACAATACAATATTTAAACACAGTGTCTGCGTTTCTTCATATGAAATTGGGAGAGGCAATCATTGCATTCCTGTGAGTGAAGCATGCCTTCTAGAGTCCACAGAATTACAGATGAGAGGCACTTGACTTTTAAGGCATATACGCTTATACTGAGGGAAAACCAGGGCAGTAGAAAGGCACCAAAACCTCTGGTACTTGGAAAACCAAGGTGTTTGAAAGGCACCAAAACTTCTGGGGCTCTGGGGAGGGAAACAGTTATTAAACCCAGACAGTAACAGCTGGTCCATCTCTCTATCTCTACAGTGATCTAGGATATGACACTGCTATTGGCATGTGTAACTTCTGATCTGAGTTCAGATACCCTAAAACATAAAAAGAAATATTTGGAAGATTCCTCTGGTGTTCGTATTTTAATCTCTGTATTCTTAATATGTACAGCTATCCCTGTCTTGCAGGCTACAGGAATGTAATATTATCAGGTACATAACTGGTCATCACCTATTCTTCTAGTGGAAAGCAAGACAAGCCCTTGAAGCTTGGGAAAGTGGATTTCTTTTGGAAGATCAATATTAAAACCATGCAGGCCTACCATTCTTACAATTCAAACCCTGCATATTTTCTTTGCTGTCTACCTTGGAATTTTTTAAGAGTGAGGACACTAGGATTTATTTTCTTGCCTTTAAAATCTCCTTTAGAGTGCATACAGGGACCATTTATATTGGATCAGGCAGCCAAATGCCTTGCTGAAATCTAAGAAGGCTGAAGCACCACAACGTATCTGACTTTCCACATTGTATTACATCAATCATCTGTTTTTCACCTGAAGCTGTTGATACCATCTCTGCACGTAGCTCCATTCCTACAGGGTCTGCTGAGACACTCATCGATGTTTCTTTCACACAAGACACCAGTAAAACCTGGGAGGCACTTGCAGGAGAAACTGCCAACTCCATCTTCACAAATAGCCCTATTAAGACACGGGTTTGAAAGGCATTCATTGACCTCCGTTTCACAGTGAGCACCTGAGAAGAAAAGAACAAAGTCACAGCTCCGCTTTAAATTAACCTAAGAAAGAAGATTACTAACCCATCTCTGCTTTTTAAGGACTGATGCTGATCTTCTGGCAAACACCAGGGTAGCCGTGCAGGTTTGGGATTTACTCCATTAACTGAGGTTAAGTGGTCATAGAAGAATTACAGGAACCATCTTTGCAGTTGTAGAAATTAACACTCAACAAACTGTGGGGAATTTAAACGAATACTGCCCATTATTTGAGTAATTTGGGCTGAATCAGGAAATCACCTGAGAAACTATTCTGAGCAACTAATGAAAAGCAGCTACAAAAGACAATTAGGTAGAACCTTAACTCTAAGGAGAAACATGAAAGCCAGAAACATATGACTGACTTCTGGTGTGAAAGAGGTTTTATGTTACAAGCATCGAAGAATGAAGAAACTGCATGTGATTTTATAGTGGAGCTCTTTGGCAACATGATAACCAACAGATATGCCTAGCTGTTACAGAAATCTATGATAGCAGTAGGAAGCTGAGTATGGGGATGGGGAGTAGTTTTAATATAGACCATCTTGTCTACTGTTATAATATTTTTCTTTTTAAAAAATAATTAAGAATAACAATTTGCACCCATGTGAATGTCCTTATTGTTTCCTCCAGTGAGTTCATGGCAAAATTAGGAACAGAAGACCAATCACTTAGTAAATCCTTCTGAAGCCACCCTTACGCTACAGGGACTCGGAGAGACTACATGGACGTAGGGTATCTAGTACATCCATATCACCATATAATATATGTAATATATAGCAATGAGATTGAAATACTTTGGACAGGGTAGGGAGACATCTTTTTTGGTCAGAAAAAGTAAAGGCTGACTTAAACAGAAAAAGGTGTACCTGTGAACCCTTTTGCACAAGTGCAGCGGTAACCATTC
Source organism: Aptenodytes patagonicus (assembly GCF_965638725.1). NCBI lineage: Eukaryota > Metazoa > Chordata > Aves > Sphenisciformes > Spheniscidae > Aptenodytes > Aptenodytes patagonicus. Next base: position 77,592,182 of record NC_134982.1, on the reverse strand, counting down.
TTGCCATCAACACAGTGGGCTCCATTCAAACATGGACTGGAGCTACATTCATTTATGTCTTCCTCACAGAAGAGACCTTCAAACAGCAACGGTTACAAGGCATGATCAAGACATATTCAAGGTCTGCATGCTGCAGTGACTGAATGTGGAAGACAGAACAGCACCATACTGCTTGCATAACAAAAGGCTACTGAGATAGGTGATGAAGTTCCATGTTTGACTGCACTACTGCAAACATCTACAGAGATCATCTGTGTTATTTAGATGCTGGAATATGAAAGATGTGAGAGTCCGTGGTTTGCCTTTATAAAGTTTAAAAAATATCCAGCAAGTGTTGCTGTTAATAAATGTATAGCCATAAACATGAAAAATGAGGGAGACCATTTCCAGTGGAAAACACCAGGCCTTTTTCTTAATCACACAAAATTATCTCCTCAATAGTTTATTTCAATATTTAGAAATTAGGTGCTGTTTTGGCAAAGTACTCAAGCATGTCAGTTTCCACACAGACTTCAACACCTTCAACATGCATGCATATGAGAGTTAAAAAGGCTGAGGAAAAAAGATAAGAAAAAGCCCACTCACTTACTCATAGGGCTGCAGTAAAGTAACTGCATAATTGCTTTGTCTAGTCAGGCCATATTCAGTCTGACAAGCATTTTCCCTGCGACTATTTACTAATTCCCTAAACTTCATTCCTTTTTTTTTTTTCTTTCAGACCAGAAATGTCACACAACAGAAGCATACATGCACAAACTTGCACAGACTGTCCCTGATTGCTCATCCTTTCATTTCAAAACTTACTCACATACAGTAGAACCTTACTCTAACCTGTAGATCAGATTGCTTTCCTGTTATATTCCACAGATATGGAATTATATAGCCCTTGTCTTTTGTGTTATCTACTTGGCACAGAAACAATGCCTGTCTGAAGAAGAGCTATGAGGTGAAACAGATTACCTGAATAGCCTGGTTGACAATGGCAAACAAAGGTCCCAATGCCGTCTTTACACATTCCATTGTTGTGACAAGGAGATGATTTACACTCATCAACTTCTGTTTCACATTTCAAGCCTAGAATGCAAAATAACAGACAAAATTTGAAGTTGTTCAGCAACATAGAAGTCACGACTACTTAATGTAGGAAAACATGATTGATTAATTGCATATGTTACCAGACATTCAGGTTTATTATATTCTCTTTAGATTGTGTTTTAACACAGACCTGAGACAAAATGCTATTAGAAAGGTATGATGCACATCGGGCAACAGACTGATCAGTTCCAGATAATGGCAGGTATTAATACCTATCACAAGTAACAGAGACCACTTCTTGATAATAGCTGACTAGTAAGTCATCTGCTTTGAAGCAACTGGGAAGCTAGCAGTGAAGAGGAGTACAGGCAGGTCTGGTGGAATTAGCTGTTTAGAGTGTAAATTTCCAGATTTGCTAATCATAAATATTGCCAAGTGATAGGATTTTCAAATCCACTAACTCCACTAAAAGAAACCCCATTCAGAATCCTTTTCTGCCAAACACAATATAATTCAGTGAGAACATGAGGAACTATTTCTTTTCTTAATACTTATGTATGCTAAATTTGTGATGGATATTCCAATTAGTTAGGCTATACTCTTGCACTGAAATGTTTTGCTCCTTTATGCTTGCTCATGTTAAGGGCATGGAGACATGTTAGCTCCTCCACCTGCTTCTCAATTTTTTACCTGTATATCCAAGTGGGCATATGCAAATATATCCACTTCCCAACTGTTTGCATGTCCCATTGTTGTGGCATGGTTCCAGGAAACACTCATGAAAGACCTGCCAGAGGTAAGAATGATACAATTACAGTAAAGGTGGAAATATAGGTGCAACAAAATATTCTAATTTTAAACTGCACACCCTATAGTCACTGTGGAAAGCTGGGGAAAAAAAGTCACTGCTATTAACTTCTTGTTCTTCCACTTTGCCTCCTCAACACACCAACCATTCTTTTTTCTAGAGAAAAATACCAGGAATCTGAATTATTATTTTAAAATGACCTTCTACTCAGCAAAATATGATCATCGCAGTTATTCCCTTAAAACTTTCTGAGCTATGATTTCACAGGTGACATTTTATATTATGCTATCTTTTATATGAGAATTCTCCACTTTGCATCCTTTTACATTGGCTAATCACTTCCTGCTACTGGTCATCAGGTGAACTGGTGGGGAACTTCACTGTGTGGCGTTGTTTTTTCTAATGTAGCAAACCTGAATTCAGCAAAGCCCTTGAGTAAGTGCTCAGCTAAAACCATAGGAGATCAGTTTGTCACCTATCTATATGTTATATAATGGTTCAGGCCAAATTTATCATCAGTCAACTTCGCTCCTGTTCACACAATATCCTAACTTTAGATACAAACAAAGCAGTCTTGTCAGAGCTACAGACTGGTGGGGGAGATGGTAGGGGTAAGGTGGCATCTCTAGCAAACATTGTCACTGGAGTAGTTTCTATCACATGAGGACTTGCCTGTATTTCAAAGGGGCTACTAACAGCAGAAGGAGCTCTGCTTGCCTCCTCTCAAGTGTACCTATGTTGCAATAAGTAAAACAAAGATTTTACAACTGGGACTGAGATGCCTGGTAGCATTTTCTGGAATTCAGCATATGGAAGACATCAGATGACTGAGTGCAGTCAATCTACTTTTTATAGATTGGCTGAACCTTGTCCACGGAGTTTACATTTCTTTTCTAAGTGTGATAAATATTTCATACATCAGGTGAAGGCTTCAAGTCCAGAACTTAAGATTGCCAATAGCTGATGCAGCCTCCTTTGTTCAGCAAAAGTTCTTCTATGATTACAAAGAGAGTTTGAGTGTTCCCCTCATGACCATTGCTGTCATCTCTTCAGGAAATATAGTCAGCATAACAATTACATTTAAAAAGACCTTAAAAAGGCCTTACTGCTGCATAAGGCACTCTTCTCTTTCATTTGAGAGAGCATCAGAAAATATATCTTGTCCTTGCCTGACTGCTGACTTTGTACTGTTTGCTGATATTTTCTGGAGAGGCTGGTACCATCATTACACTTTCCTCAGCTGCTGAAAAAGTAGAGCCAAAACCTAAAGAGGAAAGAAATGAAAGTGCTATTAATAATACTCTATGGCAAGGTCCCTATTCCCTGAGGGCATAATAATTGCATGTTAGTAATGCATCTAAAGATATGCTGAAAAGAGTGAATTTGTGGGAATAAAAAGCAAACTTCACAGTAACCACATAGTATTTTATATATATTTTACACAAATATGTGTTTGTAAGCACACACATTTCTAAAACACATATATGTGCGTGCACATATAAAATACATTTTGTATTTATACACACCCACATACATGCATATAAATATTTGTATATATATCTGTATATACATAAAAAACTCTCTCTATAGTGTGTATATATAGTATACATATGCAATGTGTGTGTGTGTGTATACACACTCTGTATATGTATACTGTTATTTAGCCTCGGTATGTATCACAGAGTCACTCCTTCTACATAACACAGAGGCAACACCAGTAGGCAAAACCAGCTGTGAACTTCACTGGTTGAAATGGAAGGTCTGCATTTGTTACAAGAGTAAGTGGGATGTTTTCTGTTAAGACTACTGCTCGCCATCCTTTGGATGTTCCCTTTATTCACTTTCTCCAGCAGAGATAATTCGGCTTACTTGAACAATCTGTGATGGATCTGGCACCAATGACAGTTGTTGTTCCATAAAAGGGACAAGATAAGCAGTAGGACTTTCCCGGGTCTGGTTGATAGTAGTCTCTGGGACAAGGGTAGCAAGGTGTCAAACCTGTACGAGAGAACTCGCCTGCAAGACATGGTACTGCAAGAACAATAGGACATATTTTTGAGTGATCACTTGCACCCCCACCCTACCTCCCCCCACCTCTTTCTGGTCATTTTCTCTCCTCCCCTCACAGTCCCTCCTCAGACTTAAAGGAATAGGGCAAAACCTGCCAGGAATTCACAACTCTAGGAGATGCTTATTTAAATTGTGCTGTAAGGTGACATGTTGTTCTCAAAGGACTACAGAAATATCTGGGAAGTATTTCTATCTATTTCTTTTGCTGCTCTGGGGACAGCTTTCAAATGCAACTTCCTTTCCCTTTTATCTCTCACACCTGTTTTTTGTTTGTTTGTTTGTTTTTTCCTTTGAGAAGGAGTAAGGACAAAAGACAAGTCTTTTTTGTACCATTAATTCCTGCAGACTATTTCCCCTGGGAATCTTTCTGGCAAAGCTTCCCAAAGACAGTTGAGGACAATTTCTTGAAAAACATTATGGAACAAACTGTTAAAATTCAGTATTTTCGTACAGAAGATGTGGAAGCTGTTCTGGAGATAATAGTGACAAACATCCTGTCATTCCCTTTCTCTTTTGTAAGGAAGAAGGTTTTATTTTCATGTAAGAACCCATCAGATATCTCATTTTATTCATCTTTAGATAAGAATCCATCTTGGAGATCAGAAGGAGGGCATTTGAAGTAATCAGGGTACCAGGAAATGACCTATCATTTTGCTGGGAAATGGTGCTTGGTCCACACTTAACCCGAAGTGGAATTCAATCTCAGGCAGATGAATTGGATTACATTAGCTGATGTTTAAACAACATTTAGAAATTTTTAGAATTTAGATTAAAAAATTTCATAGCTCCTTTTGTTACAAACCTCCACAAGCTGAGACATCCACTGCACCTCTTTTTACCGTTGATGTATTTTCTGGGCAAGAGATGCAATTCCTGGATCCAAATGCTGGCTGGTATGTGCCAAGTGGACATGTTTCACACGTCTCAAGACCATTAGGTGAATATGTTCCCTGCTTGCACTGAGCTATAAAGCAGAAGAATTCATAAATATTAAGCAATGTTCAACAGGAAACATGGCTTCTAACCTCTGAAAATAATGCTGAAATCACAATACATGTCACAGGGACTTTTATTTCTAGAGCTTACTCTACTCTGAAGGACTTCATGGGTACAAAGAGCAAAAAAAAAAAAAACCACACGAATTGTGGTAAGTTACTGATAGTTCATTTGTGAATTATTAACCAGTTAATTCTCTTCCAATCAGCTTCACAGATGATTTACTGCAATTCAGTTACTCATTTTTAATCAACAAAATTAATGATAAGACAATAAACAGGAAATAAAACTAGCAACTTCTTTTTCAGAACAAGTCACAAAGAGATAGTGGTGCTGAGGTGCTCAATGCCAGAGCACTGTAGTGTAGGATGCAGGCATTCCACCTTTGATCACAGTAGGATGGAGGGGGGCTGGCAAGGACAAGAATGCCATTATTTTAAATGTATCAGTCCCTGCAAAATGGGCTCACAATCTCACAGAATGAAGTTAGAAATGAAATAAAGCTTCTAAGGCCAGCTCTTCTTAAAACATCTGCCCAGGCATCCTGCATGCCACAGCAGTGGTGAAAACCTGGATTTTTCTCTTTACATATGCATCAAGGGGCAGTTAGGACTGCTCCTCATTTCACAGGCTAACCTCATTCCAATACTCCTGCAACAGGGACCAAAACAATGCCACCAGGCATTCAGAAGTGGCTGTCTAAAGAAGACCAAGTTCTCACCTTTGCATTCAGAGATGCTCCTAGAGTGTAGATACTCAGTATAGCTACCAGATGGACAACTTTTGCATTCCAGCTGCCCTTCCTCATCTTGGTAGGATCCAGTCCAGCAGCTTTCACAGGTATGATGCTCCAGGGAGTAATAGGTACCCAAAGGGCAGTTGACTGTAACGTTGGAAACATAAGGTTCCCCTCAGAATGCTCAATCATACATACTTGTCTTGCCTCTGGAGTTCCCATTTAGTCAAACCCTGTTTATGTGAAATGCGACTCTGTTCCTCAGCAAATGGCATATCTCTCTGGAACACTGCAAAGATCTCACTACGCACAGGAAATTGAATCCAATTCCCTATCTTAGCTACACGGCACCCACAAGACTAACAGGGTTAAAAGACTGCATACCAAGCACTGTTTTTCTGTGTATCACCAAGTGTGGATATGCCTGATTTCCCCATGGGAGTGGAATCCTGGGTACAAATGCATCCTTTTTCTGCAGGCCTTGGTTAGGAACATAAACATCCTCTGGAAGTCAAACTGCACAAAGCATTTTTGCAGTTTGTTTTTCTGGGAGACCACAAGCACTGGACTGTGTCAAACCATAACCCTCTGCAAACATCCTCTAAAACCTTGCTTTCCAAAAGGATTCTAAATACATGTAAGGAGCAAGTCATCTGGCTTACCACACATTCTCCCCCTCAGCACAGAACCAGGCCTGCAGAAAAGAAAGGCCTTCTCGGTCTCCAGTGAGTTGCTGTCAGCTACAATGAGTTCGGATGCAAACTGGAAAGAATACATGGGTTCCTTGTTGAGAGTCCTATTCAGCCTGTTCGTGATCGTCTCCAGAGTTTTAAGGAGCCGTCGCTGGTTTTCCAGTTCCAATGTATCATTCCTTTCATCAGGCAGTGGCACGCTAGCTGGGATATAAACAGAAAACACAAAAAGCACATAGATTTTACAGTCAGCACTTCCAGTGTACTCTGGAGTATATCAAGAGTGCAACGCTCAAGCTTGCCAGTGGAAAGTGGAAAGCAGGCCATGTGCACAATGCTCTCTGTGAACATGAGGCTGTGATCTTTCCCCCAAGCAGAAAGTCTGTGATGAAATGGGGCTATGACTGTCTCCAGAAAACTGCCATCTGCATCTCCAGCAGGCTTTGTGAACTAAAGGCTAAGTTTTACTGAATGAATTACAAACATGTTTTTTAAAAAGAAGGAATAGGAGAAGGACGATATTTTGACTTCTCTCACCCGTGATGTTAAATATTAACTTGATTTTGTGGTCTGTCATTGGAACATTCAGCTTATGCCTTTTGACTCGAGCAGGTGCTGCCTTTACAGAGGCAGAGAGATGCTTGGATAAGTCTTCTTCTTGCACTGCTTCAACAAAATCATCATAGGAATAATCCAGCTGGTTTGCTGCCCCCCAGCCAGCAGGTCCTGTAAGGCATTAAGAAAGAACCAAAAGAGAAGCAACATCATGTGGAAAACAAGTGCCTGTACTTATTTCTAAAATACATCCCCAATACACCGGGGTCTGTTTGAAGCTCCAGATCATGTGTGCTGGCTTTGCCTCTGCACAAGTGCCTATTGTTCCAACATTTTGACTAAAGAAAAAGGAAAAAACAGTTTCACTCTTAACTGGTATCCTAGAGATTCTGAATCTTGTGCAGTTAGCCAAAGCTTTAAAGAAACACTCTATAGAAGTTACAGGTTACAATTCTTTCTCTTCCCCTGTCTTGCACGGACCCTCACCTGCCAGCAACATCTTCTTAAACAGTTCCATTTTGCGCTCTCTTCCTCTTTCTGCTCAATTACAGACAGCATGGCCCATACCACACGTCTCCATTGCATCTTCTTCTCACAGCTCTTGAATAGTTCTACCATTGTCTGCCCTCTCAGAAAATGCTGGTAGCATGACCTTATGTGTTTATTCCCCCCCAGACAGGCACTTCCTGTTACACACTGAGTCAAATTCACACGCTGTATAATGTCCTTCACCCATAACACGCTTTCAACCAGAAACAATTAAACAATTATTTCTGTATCTAACCTACGTTTTCATAAGGACTAAATCTAGAGGTGCATGGTCTATTTCAGTGATCTAGCTCTTCTTTTAAAGACATGAAGATATAAAAAATTCTGCCAATTACCTGTTAGCAGTCACCTAGATTATGTTAATTTACAGTGGAAACTAGGACAAGTTAACCCCCCACAGCTTTGCGGTTAATACTGTGTGAGTATTCCACAACTAATTTTCTAAACTGCTGCCTCTTATGACCTGGGGAGAGTTCTCCTCTCCTGCCTCCCCAGTGTAAAATCATGAGAAACTCCAGAAAAACAGCAACAAGGTTATTCTGATAAGAGGTTGACATGAACCAGAAGAGAATAGGACCCTACATCCCATGTCCTCAACACTGTTTCCTCCAAGTGCCTTTACAAGTTAGCTCCAGCTGTCATCAATATTCATCCTTATCCTGACGACAACTGCAAAGTGAACACCCAGCCCCCCCCCCCCCCGCCCCCATGTCTGATTACAAACAAATGTGCTCTCAAACTCAGTGAAGCATGTCTCAAAGGTGAGAATAAGCAGGAAGCTCTACCAAGTAACTCCACTACAAACCTGTAAAAGACCCACAGTTCTATGACAAAGTACATATTCTAATGTTGATCTGCCAAAATGTCTCCTGGCTAAGATAGGTCATGTAAGTTATCTGGTTTTAGCCCGTCTCCTCTGAGCACCCCCATGGGACTCAGAAATGCCAAGAACAACAGCAGTACAACATGAACACTAACCTGTTCAAAAATGGACTGAAAATGACAACTTACTTGGCAAAAAGCAAAATGGGAACAATCACTAAGACTGTCACAGCTTTCACTCTCATATAGCTACAGTCATCCTCCAAAATCTGCCCTTGCATACAGGAAATCATTTCACAGCTAATGGGCAAACTTAAGCTTATATAGCTTTACACTGTGAGTGTTCTGTGCTGATCTGAAGCAGCACCAAGGATGCTCCTCATTTTCTTAACCATCTCCAGAACCATCTATTGTACTTTTTCAGTATTTTGGTTTGAAACTGTATGTTTTTGAAAAGTTGCTTTCTTCCAGGCTAGCCAAGCAGGTTTGTAGGACTCTGTGTGTGTGTGTGTGTGTGTGTGCTTTTTTCCCCCCTCCCCATCATGAGGCATCTCAGTAAACTTTTCCTCTACACTATATAGGAAGCAGTATCAAAACCAGACAGCAAACAGTTCCATAATATTGTTATAAAACCTATTATGTAATTGCTTACTATCTTAAGAGGTCTGTAGTTATTTTTAACAAATATCTCACAAAACACATTGCGTACTTCAGAACAAAAGGAATTATGCCGTGTTAAACCTGGATGGCTAAGAATCTATGCAATCAATAATTACCAATGGCAAATCCATTTTCGTAATCGTAATTATATTCCAAGCAATGTTTCTGTGTCTGATCTTCCAATCTGCAGTCAATATCATCAACATCGTTACAGAATGATGGGACCTTCCAACATAAAGAAGAATAACATTAAAAAATAAAACCACATAGCCCCCTCTCCCGACTTACAAAAACTTCTAGTTGCAATGTAAAGCACTGGTCCTGCCAGTGACACTAGATTTCCCCTTTCATGGCTCTTATAACCCTGGCAAGGTCTACTGAAAGAAGTATGTTCTATTGATACAGTTGGGAAATAAGAGGGCAACTTGTAGGCATACAAGTTCTTTGTTAGAGAAGATCTTTTTTATAAGAGAAGATGTCCATTCAGTTAGCCACTCTTGCATGTGAAATCCCAAAATACAGAAATAAGTTCAGGCTTCTTTCTCCCTGCTGAAGATGTCAGGATAGCTCACACGTTTGAAAACATCTGTGGTTTTTTCAGCTACGTAACTTGTAATTCTGTCAGGTTGACAACAATGCTGTCACTTTGTTTCTAACCTTCAGACCTTATTTCTTCATATCCACCTCTCCCTACCCATGGAAAGGGACTCATGCATTCCACCAAGAGACCTCAGAGGACAGGGGAAATCATCTGAGAAGGACAGAAACCACAGACCAGAAAACTCGACAGAAACCTTTCTGGTATTGTTGATTTCTTCTCTCCACAAAAGCAATGGAGATTAGGTAAGAATAGATGAATGCATGATTTTTGATAAAGTCTGTATTTCTTGCTTTTTCCAGAAAGGTTTCAAGCAAGTTGGGCTCTAGGTCGTGTTTTGGAATTGCTTTGCTTTTTCCATGTCAATTTTCATTGGAGAGATGGCTCCTGCTGATTCCTCCACCCTTTTCAGATCTCTGCTAGAATTTCAAATTCTTGAGAATAGGAATAGGCATATTCAAAACAGCCTTTTTGACTGTTTTCCCAGGTTGTTGCATTTTGATGTAATTGCTTGGGCAGGTCACTAAGCATTTTTTCCTTATTATCTTTTGCTTGCTGATACTAACAGTCTAAGCACTGGAACCTGGTGGTAGCTGGCTCCTAGGAGAAAGGAACAGAAATAAAACCATCCAAGAGTTCGCTACCGGAAGAGAACAAACCTGAAGCAAGGCAAGAGAGGCTATCACACTAGGCCTGGACATCCACTCCTGAGACCACAACTCAAGCTTCTGCTTCACAGCTGCTTCTGCTTGGCAGCTGAGGACAGACTTGTGGATTAAGAGGGGAGATTGTGATACTGAAGTGGAAAGCAAGAGACACGGCAGAGAAGGAACATGCTACCCCTTCAAATTCAGTGCCATGCAGTTCTTAATGATAAGAGCTAGAACTCAGAAACTCAAGAAACCTGAGCAAATTATTTAAATCACTACTACTGGATTTAAGTGCCTGGACTTAGGCACCAAACGTGGAATTTATCTATTTGTATACATGTATATTCATTTATATTGTATGGATATATGTTATACCTATACTATATAAAATACATATATTTTATAATCACATCCAACTTTCAAAAACAACACTGAGGTTAGAGGACAATTGACTGGGGTTTTCAGAACTGCACAGGCTCTCTTTGGAAGCCTACTGAAAATCTATGAGTGTCAGGTCCCTAAGCTACTTGGATACTTCTATAAATTCTGTCCTATGTAACTCTGCATTGAAGACTGAACTGAATGACATTAAAATGCCAGTGAATCATCTTTATTTTTAAAGGAGACTTGTCATCTTCTGAAAAAGCACCAATTTCATTTACGGGTTTCTGTTGTATTTTTGTTGTATGAAATTAGCTGGGAAAAGTAACAACACGGTACATTTTTTAAAAAGTATGTAAAAGGAAGGAGTATTTACTAACCTACCATTTTACCAAGCACACTCTGGAATGCATCAGTAAAGCTATTGAGAAGATTGTTGTCGTCACATCGTGTTGCTTTGTAGAGCATCTCAAAGGATTTGAACCCATGGTTTGCAAAACGATTTACTAAAAAATGTTGGAGAAACAGTTTTTACTGGTCAGTGCAAGAGTTTCAGAGCTAAAAGCAAGATTATTCAGGCTAAAACTGGAATACACTAAGCTAAGAAGCATTGTCTTTAAATCAGCAACCTAAATTCCCAGTGCTGTATACATGAAAATGGATCACTCATACCTCAGCCAGTGAGTTGACTATGACCCTTTGGCAGGCATCAAATGTATTGGGAAAGCTAAAAGACTTTAAAAAAAGGTCTGTCGTTTATTTATTTCAGCATTTTCCTAATGGAAGAAACCTGTGAGCTGTCAACTAACCTCCATACTTACTTTTTACTGAGAGAGAAGCAATGAATATTAAGTCCTATTACTAATGCTGCTAGGCTAAATATGAAAAATTCTCATCCAGAATTTAAGCACATCAAAGTTCCTCAGTGTCCAAGTTACGAACTTTGAATTGATAGATAGCTCTGAAACATAACTCTCATTGGCTCATAGCTGAAACACTGCTCTCGTTTGCTGAATCCAAGAAATCCACCCTGACAGAAGTGGATGCAACATTGTGCCAAGACTGGTTTCATATGTAGCTCTAATAGATTTATTATTAGCATGTCACCAAAGCTGGGAAATTCCACAGCTGAAGTTTTGCATGTGTCCATCTCAAAGAAATACATAAACACTTCTGATTTGGTGATAAGTAGATATGCAAGTGCAGCATGCACTGTGCAGTTGGATCAGTAAGTTGCAAATGCTGTTGAAATTCCTATTGAAAAGACACTGTTAGTGTTTGTAAACAAACTGTTTCAAATACCAATTCAAAATAATGACAGACCTTGTCTACTTTGCCATCTTTGCTATTTAGTGATTCCCAGGATTCAAATTCACTGCTATTTTTGTGTTTTAGACAGCTTCTGAAATAACACATTTATGGAATTCCAGGCATTCTTTTACAATATTCGTAACAATTTGGAGGCAGAGGGCAGAGAAGATCTGTTATCATTAAACAGAAGTCATAATTTCTAAAATATTTTCATTTACTTCCTCATTAAACATATCGTTTGATGAGTTGCAGATTCATTTTAGTAACAATAAGACTTACAAGAGCAGCCAGGCCATTCCGGAGAGTAAGGTGGCTTCCAGACACCATCCTCATATGCACAATAGTAGTTTTCACTTGATCCTTCTGAAAAGCTATAACCCTCTGCACAGTGCAATGTGCAATTAATTCCTGCTTCATCTGATGTGCATGTAAAATCACCATTCACAGGCTCAAAGGAGATTTCACAGGGAGAACCTATGAGAAATACAAGGACTTATGTATTGATTAATGTGGTGAAGTAAGTAAGCACACAGGAAAACAGCACTGATAGGATTTCCAAAATTACCTAGTATCAACCTGATCTTGCCTCTGTTGAAGTCTGTGGAAGAATTATTTGTTACTTCCATAAAGGCAGGATCAAGCTACTACTAAATTATTCTCAAACGCCGCCACTGGAATTTGAAATCCAGAAAGGTGAAGACTTAAAAAAATTCGTGATACATATGAGAAATTAAAAAAACCTCAGAAATGCAAGACCCAAACTCTTCTGTACTTCTTCTGCAAAGGTGCATGCTCAAGCATGTACTTACTAAAATAATACAAAACATTAATCTAAATTTTTACATGAACTTTCATACAATGAATTCTAGTAAACTATATTACATCTTGAATTCTGAAACTAAACATTATCCATTCTGCACTATTGCAACAACACATGGACTTGTCAGAATCATCTTAGGAGGGTCTGACTGTAAAACCTCAGTTATGATTTATTTTACAGGCCAATTGTGAAGGAGATTGTGAATGTCTGAAAACATTATGTCACAAACACTGAACCACAGAAAGTCTGAGGTGGCATAGAACTTGAAATAATGCCAATTCTAAGCACTGGCTTGTTCTTGCTAAGATTTACAGCAAATCAGAAACTAGCACATCCATTTGCAACTTACCTTTTCTAAAAGCTATAACCAAAATTCCAGTCTGCATGATTTTAAATTCTCTCTTCATTAACAGATTTTTTTATACAGATGTCCAACTGAGACATAAGCACTAGAGAGCAGAGATGAAGTAGAATTTTCATCCTTAATACTTTATCTACCAAATTATTGTTTGGCCTTTAAAGAAGAAAGTGAACTGTGGGGAAAAGGTGTCTATGCAATAAACACAAATGAATCAGTATATCTATAGGTACAGACAGCTTCTAAAATCTAAAGTGTGTTCTAGTATCTGCTACAGTATTTGTAGGTGATTACAGAAATATTTCCATCAAGTTTTCCTTTTTAACTGCAGATTTGAAGTAAGACTTCAGTAACACCTATTAATTCATTTCACATGATATCTGTCACTGAGAAAAAAACGGATCCATTACTCTAAGTTTTACTGCTTAATGAATCACAATGTCAGTGCTTTTACACCTAATTTGAATTTATAGGACCAAATTCACTGCTGTGCTGCTTCAGTCTTAGACAATTTATTCGTTGGTACTAACAAATATCCTCACTGCCTTCAAGTTACTCCAATATAAAATGGGAATAACTAAAAGAAAAAGCGGAGACTAAATAAAAAAGTGGAGTAGCATTGCATCCTTTATGATATTCAGTTAAAGCAATGCCTTACACTCTTGACCAGAAGATTAAGACAACAAACCTTTGATGACAACGTGGATCTCACATGTCCTGTTATTGCCAGAGGGATCCATGGCTGTGTATTGAACTGTTGTCTCTCCTTTGGGAAAGAGATCTCCAGGTGCATGACTCCTAGTGACAGTCAGTGAAGCACCTAGAAGAGTTAAAAGAGAACCTAAACCATCAGTAAATAAAAGATGGTTGCTCACACCCAACTTTGACAAATGGAGAAGGAAATGGCAGCACGTCTTTCAAATTATGTGTTCTTAAAAATAAATAAGTAAAAAAACCCTCAAAAAATCCTAAGCTCCAAGGGATCAAGGGTGAACAGGTTGGAGCTCCTTAGCCTTCCACTGCTGCATGCATGTTTTAGGGTGCACTATCTCACCTGAATTGTCTGAAAATTGTGGTTCTTCCCATGTTGCTGGGTACTGATTCTCTACTGCTTGCACGGGTGGTGGAGATCTGCATCTGTCAATTACAGGAGGTTCTGTATCTGCAGAATTTAAAGGGATGGCATGATACTAGCTTACTGAACTGCTGGCACACTCAAATGAAATCTATAATCAGAAGAAGTCAGGTAAACAGGAGTTTTAAGTTCACATCAGAAGATACAACAAAGTTAGGTGCACACTTGTAAGCTGCTGCAAGTGGTAGATGCTGAGGCAATGGACAAGACTAATTCATCCGCTGAACTCATGGTTTCTGCATTCTGTTTGCTTTCTACAGAGCAAATCTCGTTTAACAGGACTGCTGAATAACACAACTGTCTGACAGAAATACTTGAACAACAATTTGCATCAGCAATGTGCAAGAACCTTGGAAATTTTGTTGGAGTCTTTCAAGAAGGAAAAAAAAAGATAGGTATGATGAAGGCAGTAAGTGACAACACAATAAAGCATTTAATCTACCAGTGTGAGGAGAAATCTTAATATTCAGAATGAACAACAGAAAACTGAGCATCTGGGAGCAATGACTGCACACTATGCACCCTGTGACCCAAGATCAGCAAAGCATTTACAGAGATGATACTACTCCTGGGCTTATACCTGCACACATAAAGGCCACAGTGACTCACAGTCTCTTTCTGCACAAAATTAGAAGGTTTCAACATGACAGACTCCTCCCCAGTGATTTTTATCAGCACTTACCAATAACCTTGACACTGAATGTACAGCTTGCCTCATTGCCTGACTTATCAGCCGCTGTGTAAGTAATGGCAACTTCGCCGATTGGGAGAAGAAACGGTGGTACAAAAGCTGGGGTAACGTGAACTGAGACCTTTTATAGGAAAACACTTGTTATTTAAAAAACAAAGCTGGTTAGTAATCACAACACTTATGTTTCAAGAAATGACCACAAAATAGTATGCTTCAATGTCAAGGCTACTCATTCTTAATGCAAATAGCCAAGTAATGAGGGCGGACTTTGCAACAGCGTGCCCTGCTCCCCTTCTCAAGACTGCCTTCTTTGTAGCAACAGGGATTTACTCAGTCAGGATTTGGACCCTGACCTGCTGCAATTTACAGCACTGTGCATTAAGAAAACTCAAGACTGACTGGTTTGCCTCATTGCACTGAACACACACTACACCAGCTCAGAACCTGCTTTGTCTGCAGTTCAGCTCTCCAGCTGCAAGGGCAGCAGAGCTGGGACATGAGTGGAGCAGACAGTTGTGGGCTATAAGTACTTATATCCAGCTTTAATCTACATATGTTTATGAGTCAATAGCCCATAGATGCGTCGAAACATTCTGGCATGGCAAAGGAATGCTACCTTTGGAGTAAAAGACACTTACATGCTGTCTACGGCTCTTTCATATGGGTTAGAACCGTCTTAAGGAACTTCTCTCTAAAAGAACTGGTTTCATGTGAACAAAGCAGTTTATCTGACAACCGTGGCTTTGTCAAACCAGCTACAACTAAGAGCAAAGGCACTTGGTTTCTACAGTTCAATGAATGACCCTGTGTCAGCAGACCTACAGTATCTGATCATGGCTATGTGTGACTTAAACCTCTTTTACTGGGATAGCTCACAGTTTCCAAGTGCAAAAAACTCCTGTGTTTGCAGCAAATTAAAAGCACACACAGAGTCACTGTTCCTCTGCTGACTCACGATAAACCATTCAGTTGCTGTATCTTGATCATGCCTGAGTCTGTAGAAAATGTTACTCTATGAAACAGCTCTGGAGCAAGTTTTCCTTGCAACTTCATTTCCAGACCTCTGATACTCAATAGTAGCGAAAGACCCATGTCTGAACCTTGCATCGTACAGGAAAATGAGATTTTTCTTTCTCACTTGGGAAGCTGAAATGAGTTTTTACTTATCATAGTGTGTTCTTGTTAGCCTTTTAGATTAATGAACTGGTTTACTTCCTTCTGAGAAGAGTTTAATAAACTTCTTCACATTCTAAGAGCTCATTTTTAAAGCAGCTGTCTCCATCTTATAAACAAGGGCACATTCTTTCTTTTGACCACATAAATTAACCATATGAGATTTTATGCACTCAAACACCATGCAGAGTGTCCTGTGACTTCATAACCCTAACCAAGACAGAAAATGCTGAATTCTCAAGATACAAACTTTTCAGCAGATTTTTCTTCTACTCCTGCTTATCAGAAGAAAGAAATTCTACTGGATCATAAAATTAATTTGGAATAGCTAGCTATAGAAAGACTGCCTCCAGTCAAATGTATAAATTTTAACTTGCCTCATCTCCAGAGTTATCCTCAGCTGTTGGTATCTGCCAGCTGATATTAGCAGAGTTATGATGTTCCAGAGTTTCAGCCTCAATATTTTCTGGACAGCGGATCTGAGGAGCTTCAATATCTGATCCAGAAAAAGACAAACTAGTTTTATATGTGGGATTATAGAAATAAAACCTCTCTAGTGGTTAGACTGCAACTTGTTATAACCATTGTTTTTTGTGCTGCCTGGAACATAAATGCACATATTTTTGCAAACTTCCTGTCTCTGCCCCTTTTTAATTTTTGCCTACAGGCTCATACATAAACATTAAGTTCTCCTGGGGAAGGGACTATTTTTTGCTGTATTTTTGTACATCACTGAGCACAATGAGACTCTGGTTTCTACATGCAACCATAAAACAAGGAATAAGTAAGACAGAATGATTTTGTTTCTCTTATTATTCATCCATTCATTACACACATATACTCATTAAGAAGGAATGGCTTCTCTATCCTCTCACTGCCTACACACGACACATACAGATGAAAACACTTGTTTCTGATAATCAGTGATCAAAAAAAAAAAGTATTTGTGACATGATATAGGTACTATGAACAAGACAATAGTGACTCTCAAATTCCCTGGAGCATGGTGTAAAACCAACTTGAAAGAAACAATGGCAAGATCTCTTGCACCAGCTCCTGGAAATGTTCCTTAATAAACTCCTGCTATAAGGTATTAGGTAGGACAAATGGAGTATTCTTGTGACCTATGTGACAATGCTGGATGGTTTCAAAGGACTGGTGGTACAATATGGGTAACAATTACCACCAACATTTAAGCCTCAAGTTTGCCCGACAAACTTAACAGTACTTCTTCATTTCCCTGGCACAGGGCCTCCCAAAACATTTGTGGTCAGGTTATTTTATTGCTGTAGTGTTGTTTGATAAATGGTCTCTAGACTCATGAGACAAGGACGCATTCAGCTCTGAACTCATCTATGCCCAGGAGGCTTTAAAACAACTCAGAACTCATACGACTTACATTTTTATTACTAAATAGTTCCAGTAAAGACATAACTCAGGCAATTAAACCTCTGTAATTAAGAGTGCAAAGCAATAAATACAAGTGATTTTGCCTTCCTCTGAACTCATTCTGATGAAAATTTTATTAGAAAGGCACTCTTTTAAATAACTACCAGTTATGGTTCACACTCCCCTGACCACAGCCTTCAGGCTGGGGCAAATTCCATTTAAAAGTGAAATTCTATAAAAAGACTAATAAATAAGTCAGAAAGAAAATGGCTATTTTGAACTGGCCAAATATGTTGGCAGCAAAATAGAGAGAGACAATAATAAGAATGAAAGCAACTGAAATGCAACTGTTCATTTTTACTAGAGAAGAATAACCTTCAGAGTTTCTTGGTGCCTCTTATTTTACGGTTTTATGCACTGGTAATATCTAAAAGCTTGAACCCAAGCCATGCTGCTTTATCT
This sequence comes from Aptenodytes patagonicus, assembly GCF_965638725.1. Lineage (NCBI taxonomy): Eukaryota > Metazoa > Chordata > Aves > Sphenisciformes > Spheniscidae > Aptenodytes > Aptenodytes patagonicus. The sequence continues at coordinate 77,574,291 of NC_134982.1, read as the reverse complement.
TGATCCAAACACTTCAGCTTCTGGCCTTGTGCTGGGATCCCACCAAATATTAAAAACTGTGGTTTGGCACAGGTTTACACAAAAGATTCAGAAAAACAATATGGTACATCACAGAGTGGGAAATAATATGTTTAAAGAGAGGAATAAAATCTTCCTGGCCATTACAGAGAAAAAAGTTCCCAACTCAGTTTCTGTAGTGACCTGGCATGATGACTGCCATAACTGTTTTCTATACTGTTCTTTCACCCAGTGGCTGGCGAGAGCCCCAGTTTGGGGTAGAAGCATTAGTTCTAGGAGCACAATAGTTCATCAAGAGGTAAATAGCATATTCCCAGACAAACTGCACTTACGCTTGTATCATTCTATAATCCAAAGCCAAACTCCTTCCAGCTCAGTGTGCATGTGTGTAAGGGAATAAATAACCTAACATTTCCAGAAGAGGTGGGTAAACATGGCAGAACGATACTTGGATGCACATAACCATCTTCTGCCGATCTTTATACTCTGTGTACTTGTGTCAGCCAATCTTGGCCTTAACTCTTGTGCACTGTTGCTCAGGGCATGTCAACAGCCATAGTCAGTTCAAAGATAATGGAAATGAACCATCCTTCTATATTCTATCAGTCAGGGTTTACACAGCGTTTACATATTTGCTCCGACCACAGGGTTTACATAAACCTGTGCTAAACCAGTAACAGTATTATTATAATTGTTTTACTAGGAGTGTGGGTTCCACTTTGAACATCTTTCAGCTAAGAGCTTTCACTTCTACTTTGAAATTTCAAATTTACCTGCACATCAGGCCTTTTAGCAGGCAGCTTCCCAACAACAGACTTATGAGATGGATCCCAGGAGAGACAATTGATGATGAGCACTGTAAGATGGCACTAAAGCAACGTCTGAACTCCACATTTTTATTACAAACTACAAGTAAATCTGGCAGCCAAGCTGTAATGGTACAGGCAACACTTCTTACAGACTGTTTAAATCATGCTTTCCCCAGTTCAAACCTGTCCTCACTCAGTTATTTGCTGTGTGCTTCCCTTCAATCCTGCACACATGTATATACAGAAATGATTTTGTGCTGGTCCCTACCTTTACACAGAGCCTCCTGGATGTTTGCACTCCATCTCCCAAATGAAATGCACCTTAGTTCTTCTTTAGCTCCAGACAAGATGAATCCTTGGGGACAGCTCAGCTTGCACACAGTCCCAGAAACAGCAGGCTCCAGCCCACATCTGGGAGGAAGAACTGTTACACCTGCTGGTTTCTGGAGGATGGGGCAACGCATTTCTACAAGACACCAGTAAGATATGTCATTTAACTGACATACACGAAGTATAGATTCAAAAAAATCTGCAAATAAAGTCATATGGCAACTCAGAGGGAACACAAAATACACAGACTTTTTAAGATACTCCATGTGCTATGAGTGCATCAAAACAGTAAGACCTGCTGAAGCTTTGTACTCCAGTGCTGACTGAAGTAAACAGCACCCAGAATATCAGGTCTTCTATTTTCTTGCTCATGCTTTTCACTGGGACAGAAACATGGTATTTTTCATGCGGCTCCACTATATCTTACTCTCTCTGTTGTATTTTTTCTTCTTTACAACTTCACCTTTCATGGTTGCTCTGTAGCTGCATTCCCTTGCCTTCTATGGAAACCAGACCTTCATAGCAGGAGAGAGGCAATAGTCTTGCATCTGTTGCCTTCTACAGCTTTTACACTGTCTCTTGAAATAAGAATGAGAGAAGAAAAAGGACACCCTGCCATGAGCTCACTGTAGGTTAGGGACATGGCATGTGATTTTGCCTACCACATTCCAAATGGAATGAAATTGATCTTGGTCTTGACTGTGTTCAAACCCAGATGCAAAGACTTAGGGTGACAATAAGTGGCAGCTGAACTTCTATGTAAAGTCAGGAAGGGCTGATGGTTGCTTAAAGGCTTAAAACGAAGTTTTGAACTATTTTATTACTAGAATTCACTACAAATTCTAAAGACCATTTGCATCAAAGTGTAAACTTCCAAGAATCACAACGTGCGTAAACAGATTCAATTGTCACAAAAGCTTTGTTTCATTTTTGAGCTGTTGTTTTTACCAAGTGAGGCAAGGAATGTTATTTTTACTTCAAATATGGAGGCGTTAACAAACAAAGCAAAAAGGGGTATCCCATGAATGCAGTTTGTAGACTTTCAGTAGTGTTTCTTACAACAGATAACAGACAAACACACAAGAAAAATGCTTCATTATTTATACACAATGAGAAGACTTGTAACTCTTTAGCTAGCCAGTGAAGAAAGCAGACAGCTCTTTACACAAAGGGCACACAAAGAACAACCCAATCCAGCTACAGAAGGAAAAGTTCTGTTCATCTCTTAGCAATGGTTTAATGACATAGAAGTGATTCACGTTCAGAATGCTTCATATCCCTTTCCTCTCTCAAAATATACAGCAAGTAACTGAAAACTCTCTTCTGCATGAAACAAAAGTTAAAGAGTCTAAGCATTCTAAGTATTTCCTGCCCTTTAAACTCTCAATGCTGAAATCGTGTTTAAAGTCCAAGCAATCAATAACTGCACTTCATTTCAACAGGATGCAAAGATCACAAATGTTAACACATTTGTTCACTTCAGACAGACACTGTTGGCTATGCAATGTAAAACAACTTCATCAGGAAAAAAACCCCAAACCCTAACTTTTGTTTGCTCACCACAGGAAAGTAACTGACAAATAGCAGAAAGATCAGAAATTGGAAAAAACAATGTTTGAAAAGACAAGCTAAAAACATTAAGTGTATACTACTCAGAGAACAAGTAGATGAAAGGCTGTGAAAAGTGTAAGCCTGAAAACCAGAGAAACCTGCAGCTCTTTGGGAAGCAGTAAGAGCCCTCCTGGCTGACACACTTCCAACTATACTAGCAAAATCCTAGTTGACCACAATCCTGAAACTTCTGACAAACATTCAGGATAACCTTTGGTATATCTAGCCTGAAGGAATCTCTTCTAAGTGGGACAGGTTTTTACCAGAAAAAAACCTGTAATAGTGTTGTTTAGCTTTTTTGTCTGTGCTCAATTCCAGAATTTGATCAAGCTGACCCAGGAATTCTGGACTTCATGAGGAGCAGCGTGATATCCATGGTATTAGTCATATGAATAGGGAATTAATAGAGAGGAAAAAAGCACTTCTAAGGAGAGACAGAATATGCTTTCATCTGCAACTGCCTGTGATGAACCACAACACTGTATTATAATTCTTAACATCAAGAGGAACTTCAATATTGCAGCAAAAGAAAAGATTACCAAGCAAATCCTGGCTCTTTCCTTCAACCCCTTTGGGAACACAATGTCTCAGGGAAAGAATTGGCCAACTGCAATCAGAAGAGTGGAGTAGTATTCTTTCAACACTAGGTGGCATCAACACACTGGATGCCATCTGTATTTTTACCTTTCTCCACTAAACCTTGAACAAAGCAAGAACAGTATCTTGCAAAATTCATTAATTTTAACGTGCTGGATATTAATCTTTCGCCAGTGGGGAAGGAAACACAAGAACATGACTGTGAATTTTTTTTTTCAAATTGGACAAATGACAAAGCTTCCCTTTTCAGCAGGTGTTTTATTTGTAAGCCACCTATAATGTATGTAACCTACTCAAAAGTAACTCATTCTAACAGCATCTTTCATGAAAAATATAAAAATTTAAAACATATGTAATAGCCAAACTTGCATTAACTTCCAGTCTCTTGGAAAAAGATGCATATGACAACAGACCTCACAGAAGTGACTGTAAACAATCCAGGCTATGTTATGGTACAGTTGTCAGTTATGGTTACAGATGGTTGTAATACAGTCTCAGTGAGCTAACTTTTAAATATGGTAAACTTTGCAGTGATGCACACTCAAACTGAAAAGCATTCAGAAAAAGAGCTAGAAGTGTACCCCGAGGTCCAAGAGATCTGTTTCAAGGTAAGAGATCGAACCCAGTTCCACTTCATTTTTCTAGCAGAAGGGTAAGAAATGAATAAATCATCAATTACAAATGCCAAATTACAGCAGGATTTCTGGTATCTTTTATGTACCAGATGATAAATAATAATTAGAAGCGGTTCAGACTAAAAATAAATGGAGAATACCTCCATGATAATGATGAACGTTCAGAAAATGAGTACAAAGGGCAGTTTTTGAGGAGAACACCATATTAGTATTGTGATTTGCATTCTTCCTTGAATAAAACTCCGCATATCTATATTGAACAAGAATCTCAGCAAGCCTGTTCTAAACACCAGTCACAACAAGAAGCAGCAGAGACGTTTTCCAGCTAATACTCTTCCCTCTGTGACAATCAAAGCTAACTTTTACACTAGATTTTCAGACTCAGCAAAAATAAGCTATTGCCATGGGTAATCCAGGAATGGAGGCAATACTGCATGGTGTGAAGAAATCTTCTGATACAGAGCATAGCTGGATTTTAATAATCAAAATGCTAAGCTAGAAAGGATGAATTCAACTGATGAATACAGTTAATCTTCCAATTATAATCTTCCAACAGGATTTCAGGGTCCCTTCCTTTTGAAGTTAATTGAAGTTTTTCCACTGACTTCAACAGAAGAAAGATTAGGATCTCTTAACAAACTCGCTTGATAAATTAATACTTTTGGATTACTTTCATCATCTTAGAGAACATATCTACAGTTAGAAATTTATTCTTGTCTCAAGCAAAGTCCACATTTTTAAGCCTACAGTAAAACAGTAAAAAATAGCCACAGGTTCAAGCCAAGTCACCCTACTGGCATCACATTTACTGGACCCAGGTGACATGTATTTCACCCTGACTTTAGTCAGCACTGGATCAGCTTCTGAATTGCTGGACTTAAAGCTTGTGCTTTTTTTTTTTGCAGTCTACCCTCGGAAATGTTTCAACTGTATTTCTTCCTCTTACCTTTCTAAGTTAATACCTGTCACTAGTCCTAAATGGGCACTTCTGAAATCTACAATCCTTTATTTCTGGAACAGCAGTGCCGGGTCCTGCACTTTGGCCACAACAACCCCATGCAGCGCTACAGGCTTGGGGAAGAGTGGCTGGAAAGCTGCCCAGCAGAGAAGGACCTGGGGGTGTTGGTCGACAGCCAGCTGAACATGAGCCGGCAGTGTGCCCAGGCGGCCAAGAAGGCCAATGGCATCCTGGCCTGTATCAGCAATAGTGTGGCCAGCAGGAGTAGGGAAGTGATCGTGCCCCTGTACTCGGCACTGGTGAGGCCGCACCTCGAATACTGTGTTCAGTTTTGGGCCCCTCACTACAAGAAGGACGTTGAGGTGCTGGAGCGTGTCCAGAGAAGGGCAACGAGGCTGGTGAGGGGTCTGGAGAACAAGTCTTATGAGGAGCGGCTGAGGGAACTGGGACTGTTTAGCCTGGAGAAGAGGAGGCTGAGGGGAGACCTCATCGCTCTCTACAACTACCTGAAAGGAGGTTGTAGCGAGGTGGGTGTTGGTCTTTTCTCTGAAGTAACAAGCGATAGGACGAGAGGAAATGGCCTCAAGTTGCGGCAGGGGAGGTTTAGATTGGATGTAAGGAAAAATTTCTTTACTGAAAGAGTGGTGAAACATTGGAACAGGCTGCCCAGGGAAGTGGTGGAGTCCCCATCCCTGGAGGTTTTTAAAAGACGTGTAGATGAGGCGCTTAGGGACATGGTTTAGTGGGCATGGTGGTGTTGGGTTGACAGTTGGACTCGATGATCTTAGAGGTCTTTTCCAACCTCAATGATTCTATGATTCTATGATTCTATGCTTACCTATCCCTGCACAGCTGGTGTGACTTTTGAATCCTGCCTTAGAGGTACTTGGTTCCTAACTTGTCTAAACTTATTTCCTGCTGGGAGTTCAGCAAAAGTGACAACTGCTGCATCTCTACTCAGCACTCACAGTGCCTGGCTAACATACCCTAGTCCTTGTCTGGAGGTCATCTTTAGCTTTAAGATGGTAACTCAAACCCTGGTTGTTCACGTTTAATCCGTAGTATGGACCTACAACTTGCATGTTTCCTACAATACATTGTGTGACAGTGTCTTAACACGCACCAGATGCAACAACCTTTTAGTTATCAGCTGTCTGTGTTGGATTTCAGTGATAATCTGTCCACTTTCTCCGCTACAAATTCCTTTGCCCCTCCCCAACTTCTAAGACCGGTATAAAACATCCATAGACAAATCCTCATTCCTGTCTTAGCTTCACCAAATATTAAAATAGGGAGAGTTTCTCACTCATAACAGCATGTCAGAAAAGGCTGCACTCTGACATGAACAGACAAGAGTGTGATCAGATACTTACCCACACACTTTGGCTCCTTTGAATCCCACTGTGAGGTTCCCTGGCAGGTGAGTTTGGTGTTTCCTTCTATTTCATAGCCCTCATTGCAGGTCACAAAACATACTGTCTTATAGGAGATATCAGCTGTTGAACAATTAATGTGTCCGTTTTCAGGAGCCCAAAGTTTGGGACATGTTCGAACTGCAAAGGGAAAAAAAACGCCAGTTCACTCTGCAGCACTGAGAATCAGTGGAGTTGCACTAGTTTGCCCAGGTTTTCAGAAGTGGGACAGGTACTGGCTTGTACACTAGTTACAGCAGTTTGTACAAATTTAGGGAATAGGGTTGGAACAGGACTGATTTTTTTCAAAGACTTGATGCCTTCCTCTTCTTGAAACAGTCTTACATAGCATGTATGAGGTTGGGCACATACTTCCAAGCTCACGTAAGTTCTGATATATGTCCAGGCTAGCAAACTAACTGTGCTTAGAAATGTTCCTAGCTATTGAAGGCATCCTGCACACAGTGTGTGGCCTGTGCTAGTAATGTCTATCAGCCTTCAAAATGGGACAGCTACAGGCAAATGGAATCCTATGGAAAAGTGTGTGTCTTTAGAAGTTTCTAATCCCCCAGCCATGCCTGTGAGTTCTTTGGGGGATTTCCAACTGGCAGTCTGGTACGGGCTGAGTGAGCGCCAGGGAAGAGGCTAAGAGCTTATTAACAGGGCAGATGACAGTTTCCCAGTACTCAGGAACATTCTCAGGCACTCTGGCGTGTATTGATGTAGACACAGACACGTGTGAGCCCCCACAAATCAGAACAGCAGACATTCATCATGGTGAGGGGGAGAGAGAGAGGAAGAAGGAATACAAGGCATTCATAGACAACAGGACCATAAGAGATGAAAAGGAAGAAACCAGGTTGTTGCTGAGACAGAAGAGACCCTTCTGGTGTAGGGCTCCCCATGGAGGCAGTCCTGGCTGCTGCTCAGCACAGAGGCCTTTCTCCTGCCATGTCTCACAAACACTGGAAGCAGCATGATGCCAAGGAGAACGCAGTCCTGTCCAGGATGCGTGTGCAGAAAGGGAAGTGGGGCATGGAGGGTGATCCTCAGATTGTCTTACCGTTTTGTTACTGAATCCTGATGGTGCAATTTAACATAAAGCTACACTGTAATTAAGACTGATCCCAAAACAGCTGAATGACAGTCAGAAGAAGAAAGTAGTAGCACTGGTATGGCCTGGATTTATATTCTTTGTTTCAGTGTCATAACCTCAAGCTCTTCTACTAGGACCTCCTTCCTTTGCACTGCCTCCAGCTCTCCTCCTCTCCAGCCAGTATCTTACGCTTCTGCATTTGTCTCCTTGCTCCCCTCTGGACAAGACTCTGAGCTACATACACACTGCCTGGCCTTTGGGTCCCTCAAACACCTAAGCTGTACACACCTACTGTCTGGCCATGACTGTGTGATGATGATAAATGTATGACAACCGGGTGATAGCAAGCCCAAATGTGTAGATGCCTGCTGGGGTCCTAGTGCACCTTTTCCTTCAACAATTCATGCCTCTCTTCAATAACCAGCTAATGATTTTCCAAAATCAGCGGAAAACTTGTATGGTTGAAAACTCTGCTCTCAGCTGAAGCTGAACAATACTGCTCAGTATGTTCAATAGTTATTAGGGGGAGAAAAACACACAAGGGCAAACAGTGTAACTGCTCAAAAATAGAAGACTACAGTTCCCTAAACTCTGTTCTCCCTGGATTGTCTTCCACAGTTTCTGTTGACCTTGCTGGCAGGAGGGCAAGCTCTGGTGACGGGTGGCATCAGAGATCTGGACAACTTCTTCACTGTGGTTTGGGATGCTGACTTTACCAACCAACCCATCCTTGCTGCTGCCAGATAGGAGGCAAACCATGAGCTCCTCTCCAAATACACTTGAAAATAAGCCAACCTGAGAACTTTCTCTCCTTTTCCCTGTAGCTGTTTATTCTGCACACTGATTAGACAGGACACGCCTACAAGTGGACACACAGACTGAACAGATCACTATACACCCTCAAACTAATAAATGGGCAGATACCCTGAGCGCTCCTTCAAATGAAAGCCAGCTGTATAAATGCCAATAACTGTAAGACCCTCAAGATATAAAAACCTCACGTTAAATAATGTCTTTTTTGAAAACAGCTATAGTAGCACCTGAGTGGAAAAAAAGGTCTGTAGCAAAACCTATGTATATTGGATAGGAAAGAAAAAATGCTATTCAGATGCACCCGATATATCTTTGCATTACCACTGTCTCTGAAAGTACTATTCCTCTTGTGCTTGCATATACACAGGCATCCTCTAGAAAGTGCATTTAAGAGTATAAAAAAAGATCTTGAAACCTCCATCTTGCGAGAGGCACTCTGAGCTTCAGAGCAGCTTCCTAATACGCTGTATCTTAACTGTAGTAGAGTAAGAAAGACATTTTTACAGCTGAATCACACATGCTTTATAGAGAAGAGAATAGGCTTTCTCTTTTAAGGTTTCTATGCAAGGTTTTAATACCCAATCTGTGGTAAAAGAAAGCAAATGCTACCAAACTCTACGGCAGTACTGAGGAAGCCTGAATGAATTAAGAGCACTGAGGAGGCTCTCAGCAATATCAATGTGCCTACAGAGAAGGCACTCCCTTCCACTACCCGGGAAGTCCAGCCACCTCTTCTGGAAGGACTGCATGGCTGTAGTGCTCCTGTCTCCTCCGTGTTTCAATGTTCATGCTTACTCAGTGTCTCAGTATGGCTCTGGCAGAAACCTGTAACTGAGCCCATGTTATCCTGGTTATCGTTCCATGCATTAAACACAAAACCATCCTCTTGCCAATAAAGCATTTTCCATGACAAAGAAATATTTCCATAAAGCCAGTGAAAACAACAACAACGGTATATTCTGCTTGCTCTGGGTTTTCTCCTAATACATTTTTCTGGATTAAATACACACTTTGTAGTTGTTTTTTTCATGGGTCACTGTTAATTGCATGACATGACTGCATTAATCACTTTCCAATAGCACAAAAGATTTTAGCTAGCAGAACAACTGAGGAGTGTTTAATGTCAAAATCCAAAGCAGTGCAAAGGGATTTTCCTTCACTCTCCCTTCCTAATTTATGTGATAAAATTCTCCTGGGATTAACAAGACAGCTATAAACTGTGCCTTTGATCTTGCTCCCTTTCATAGTCTGAGTGAATCGAGACTAGCAGATCCAGCACATGTAAAGGTAGGACTTTTTAATATTTTTTTTTAATTGGAAGTCTTCAGTATGATGGAGGATGGCACAAGAAAAGCAAAAATATATCCTTTCAATGCTTCAAAGGATATTAACTCAACATCAAGACAATATCAAGGCAGACTTTTCTCTTCCCCCACCTTCCAGACAAATTCCCTGTTAAAGGAAGATCATGCACCAACACCCAATAGGTGAATATTTTTAAATGCTCCAGAAAGTTTTCCAAGTACTAGAATCTTCCACTTCTCTATAGATGGTGAGGATGAAGGATCCTTTCTTTGTGGCTGACTGCAGCCTTCCCCAGATTTTTTGTACTGGAAGCTACTGTGTGACAGAAGCTTTGACAGGCAGGTGCTCTTTCCCAATATCCCAGTCTACCTGAAGTAGCATACATCTTCAGTCCATGTTTTGGCTGCTGGGAAGTCAACAGCTCTAAGTCTAGCTTCTCAAGATACCCTCATAGTACTGGCCAGCAACTTATTTTCTATTGAAAGCTTCTCCTTCCTGCCTTCTGTCACTAGAAGCTATAAAGGAAGACTTAAGTTTTCCAGGATTATCTGAAGAAGAGTCCTGCAATGTAAGCAGAAGCGAACTGCTATATAAGAATGTCCTGAGGAACTGATCTGTGGCTCAGATCCCTCCTTTCAGAACCATGACTTGCTGTTTCTTTAAGGGCTGCAGTGTTTGCTGTAGTGGCATAAAGTGCTAATGCCTCCAAGGATCTATCCTGCCTCTTTCCCTGAACTCAAGGCCAGGGCAAGAGTTACAGAAGGAGCTGATGACTTCTTATTTACTAGCTTCCAGTGCAGCATGAAGTCAAGTGCATCCAATTCAAGTTAAAGATGTTGAACTACAACCTGCGGCTGTTGAAGAGATGAGGGCTGCTACCTGTTTTTTCAGGCCCTCCTTGGAAGACATACCAGACAGGACTACCTGGGGATGCGGTTCCCCTTCTAAATCATCAAGAACCCAACCACAGGCAGAGACAAGTGATAACAAAGCAAAACTGTGTTCCTATGTACTTGTAAGAGCTCCTGGAATAATGTTTTTCAGGATGCTCTTTCCCATGTCTCCTCCCTTTCACACCTTCTGTTTATTTCCTTTCCAGCTCACATTCTCTTACAGTCAACTTCTAGGATACTGCCAGTTGTTCCCTAGTGAAACTCCACTCAAAATTCTTCTGAAGACTATGCTCAAGGCCCAAGCTTTCCTATTTTTCATGAGAAGGAACTGTAAGAAAGCAAAATGGAATTCTTCCATGGTTAATGTCTCCCAATGCCAATGCCCATTTATGCCAGGAGTCTGGTGGATATTCTAACACACCCATGTGGCAAGGTCTTGTTATATATTCGACTACTTCATAGGTTTGCTGGATTTACATAACGTAGATACAAAATTCATAGAAATTAGGTGGAGAGAGGTTTAAGGAAGGAGAGTGTAGATTCACTTGCAAAAGACTGTCTGCCTAGTAAACACTGCTCTGCATTGCCTATTGTAGATGTCCTCCTTCCATTTTAGGAAGGAGGGAAACGGAGTGATTGGAGTGGGAGTTTACCTTTGGAACATTCTTTCACCCAAGAGCTAACAGGATCAGATTTGCACGTCCAACTATGTAGTGAGCAGAGAAAACTACTGTTAAGAACAAACTAATCCAACAGAAAAAGACTTTTCAAACACATGACATCCATACCTCTGCAAGTAGCCTCTGATCCAGACCATTGACCATTTGGCTGACAAAGCCGGATGCTGCTTCCCACGAGATCAAATCCTGCTTTGCACCGGATCCCGCAGGCAGCATTAAAGTAATTGTTGCAGACATTCTGGACAAAGTAACCATTTTCAGGGGGCTTCAGTTCAGGGCAGTGAACAACTAAATAATTAAACAACGGCAACAGAGTTATGATGCTAGCTGGAGTGCAACAGGCTACTGAAGGAAAATGTTATTTTTCATTTCCAACTTGCACCTTGGTCATTTTGTTGTTTTGGAATGACACAGAAAATCTTTCATGCAATTTGACATGTCCTTCACAGTGCAAACACAGATAACAAAATTGTCCAAGCACTGTACTGTGCATTCCAGGGGTACTCTGTTCCTGGATGGAAACACTTACCTTCACAGGTTTGTCCTACAGCACGATATCCCTCCCGACATGTACAATCTTCAATAGAGGTACTTCCTGGTGGAGAAGTATGATTCTCATCAGGACATGAGGTGCAAGTGCTGATTCCACCCGGTGAACCTTCAGGCTTGTATGTTCCTGGTGGACAAGCTGTTGAGCAAAAGAAAACATGACAGAAAGGAGTTCAGGATATCCACCTTTCACAGCCAGCATAATTTTTCAGGTGTGTTGCTTTACTTTTTTACATTTTTTTTTTACCTCATACAACCAGTGTCACTTAGGGTAGGAGCATTCTCCACTTAAAGTGGGGTGAACTAAAGCCCACCAAACTTGGTGGAGGTCTCTCCAGTGACTGCCTGGGGGCTGATATTAAGTCCATGATTAATCTTGAAAAGAAGCCCAGTCCCAGAAGACACACCAGATTTTCACTGATAAAACCTGTGCTGACCTCACAAAGACATTCTTGATTTAGAGGTGTAAAAAATTCATTCAGACAAAATCCTTGCCATTCAAAACTACACTGAAGTTTAATGCATACAAATTCTTAGCAACAAGCTAACACAAGCTAGCAAAAACCCCTGCCCTTGATTTACACATTATGATTATATATGATCTACACACTATACTTGCTAAAATGCATGAACCACAAACAATGAAGCAATTAATCAAAGCAACTGCTCCCTGAAGCTTTTGCACTCATTTACATCCCATTTAATATTTTTAACTCTGTGCATCTACATGCACAAGCCATAAAGAGATTCAAGAGATGTCTTCAGAGGCAGGGAAAACACATAGGGAAAAGGCACCTTTCATCTGAGAACTTCAGATTGGTTGGGTAGGTCTGAGTTTTATCTCTCTCTGCCTTGAATTCTGTTCTTCAGGAAACCACCATAATCATCCTTATTTATTTCACAGGATGATGTGAGAAACAGGGGAGTGACTACTCAACAGGTGGTGATAAAGTGAAGTATTGATTGATCAGATTACCACTTGAAACAGAATTCAAAGACACTTGCTCTGAAAAACATACCGCCTGATGTAAAGTTCAGGAAATTTTTTGAGAAGGTTATGTAATAATAACACTGAAACCCAGCCAAAAAAGCTCTCATTTCATTAATTTCACTGTCTACAAATTTTCCTAATGGCCACACTTTCTCTTGCAGACTGCAACTCAGCCTCTCATTTCCTCCCCTCAGTACAGTCACTTTGTACCATCTGATGTAGCTCAGGATGGTATAAAGAACTGTACAACCATAAACGCCCTCAAGTGCCTTCCTCCTTACATAGTCAGATGTGCTCTGCTTCTGGAGCAAATCTTTCCTATTGAGGTATATTTCCTGGAGTTCAGAGATTCTGGCAGCATCAGTCTCTTTTCTTTGGTAGATATTGGACCAGCTCTGTTCTGTGAGTTGGGTAGCGACTCTTGTCTTTAATTAATGAAAGCAACTTCCTGCTTTCTAAGCAACTGGGAAAAAAAAAAAACTCAAAACAACCAAAAGAAACCCCAGTCTCCTTTTTCCTCACCTGTCACGGAAGAATTGACTTTCATATGCCAAATTTTATGGATTACACCTTAAAAAATCAACCCATATGAACAGTTAGCGCTTCTTTCCAGAAGGAGCATGGTCTTTTGAATAGCTTCCAGAGATTATATTTGTTTCCTTTTCAGAAGAATTCACAGTTTTATTTTGAAGAAAGGAACCGAGTAGCTAGCAGTTAAGAGGTGATTTTGGGTGCTGTAAATTGGCTTCACAAATCTGTTTTTTAAACACACTTTTAAAAAGACAATGCAAATACCTAACCAGTAAAGGATGTAAGTGCAAATCAAAGCATTTCAGGAAGGAAAAAGGGCAGAAAAATCCAATCAGAATTAGAGCCAGGAATTTTTTGTTTTTGTTTTGGGACTTTTGGAAAAGCATTTGCAAAAAAATCCCTTTCCTATAGTTCACTTGCTCTTCCCATCCAAGACATTCCTCTTGGACTGTTACTGCTTCTTTCCTCTCTTCTGTGCAGAAATCCCCTCCTTGGACATTAGGTCTTGCCGAAATATTCTCTCATGCTTCAGACGATCACCTCCAAACTGGCGAAGCATCAGAGGTATTACTCGAAAATCTCTGAAATAGTGCCCTCTGGCACTTTGTGGAAGTCTCTGTGCATCCTTGTCAAAACTAACTGGTATCCAGCAGAAAGTGATGAAGTACATTCAAAAGGATACAGAAAGAGTGCAAGTTAAGCATCACAGGGGACCTGCTGTATGACAAAGCTGCCCTCCGTGTGCCAGCAAAAGTAAATTAATGTGTGGCATATAAAATGACATCTAAAGAAGTGTTTCATTAAAAAAACCAACAAAACAACAACACCCCAACCTAACGTTTCTCTTTCTTGCAACCTCACCTTAGATGAAGAAGCAGCAGCTATTTTCTGTTTCTGTTCTGAGAACTATGGGATAAAAATAAGCACCCATTCTATGATGTGGGCATTTTTAACAACAAACCCAGTAATTTGCTTAGGCCTTTGAATCAATCTGGCTTTGACAAAAATAGTTCATTCTGAAATTACACTTACAATTTGCTCTTCCCAGTGAAGCAGCAGGAGGTAAATCATACTGTTAAAATGGCTATTAATGTCTCTATTGGGAAAGACAAATTTCCCCAAATGTCCTGATCCTTCTTCTATGCTTCAAATGCTTTCCACTGCCTTTCTAGAAAGTTGAACTACATTCTATCTTGGCTTTTTATGCAGAATTTTCTCCAAACCTGAGTCCCTGAACTGCTCATTGACCCTGCATCTCCCCTTGATGTATTCAGCTACAAAACTCCATGCAAGCTACATTCACAATTTTCACAAGGTAACACTTGGTTACAGAGCTATTTCCAAGTGTGTGAGATCACACAGTCTATCCTGTGATACCAAGAGATGGTTTAAGAATGGAGCATAAGTATGCTGACCTCTCTGCACTTCCATCACAGCCGTAGAGGTTAGTCTGGCCACAGCTTAGGCTAACCATCCAAAATCAGCTGTGGAAGAGCAGAGCTTTGGCCATCTGCTGTAGGCTGGGCTTGCCTAGTCTGCAGACCCATCCCCCCCTCCTGCTCCAGACAGCACTACAGCATGGCCCCAGTCTACACACAGCGATGCATTCAGAGGCAAGAGGGAACTTGAGGGGCAAGCACATCTGAAGAGCACATGTGGCCCCATCCATGACTGATCATACAGGTGTCTCTCTGGGGTCTCTTCTGAGAATCAAGCAGTGCCAAATTTTCATTGCTTTCTAGTCACCAGTCTGCACTCACCAACATGCCCTCTATAACCGCAAAAACTGACTGCAGGGAGAGATCATCTTCTCCAGTGCTCATCTGTAAAAACAATGTAAATTTTTTTTCAAGGCTTGCTTCCCCTTGCCAACAATGTGATGGTATAAAAAGGCTCAAAACAGCATGTGAATGAACCCCAGTGCAAACAAGCATCAACCTGTCACTGTCAAGAATGATAAAAAAGGCAAAAATTTTAAAATGGGGAAACAATTTTAACAGTATCAGCCTTTAAACAGAGAGGACACTTATGTGCACATCTGCATGTATGATCTTCTCAACAAAAGATTTAACTACTGCCTATGTGTGAACCATGTTGTTCTTTGCCCAGAAGCAAGGGGAGGAGCAAGGAAATGCTTTTTGTTTAATGTAATTCCCCTCTTGAGACCAGAACAGTGAATGCTGAGTTACACCAGAGGATTAGCTCTTTGTTACAGGAATGAAAAGATATCTGGAAGCAGGGATTAGTGTGCTAACTCAAACAAGCACAGGCCCCAAACTCCCCAAGCACACAAAGATGGCTCACATTGAAGTTGTCATCAACAACAACAACGTGCTTTCATAAAATGGTAGATATTCATCAACAATTCACATTCAGCTTCTATTGTCTGTGGTAATGACAGTGCAATAACCTTCTGATCAGAAATGGGAATGAAATAACACATGCTTACTTCAGCATGCCTCCTGCATTTTCCTCCTCAGTTATGCTCTCCTAGGGTATACAACTAACTGAAAAAACGTAAGAAAATCCAGCGTGTCTCTTCTGTTTTTGAACACTACAGGGCTTGATGACTTCTTAGGCCACCAATGGAACACACTTTCTTACTCCTTTATCTATCAAAAAAAATCAAGTTGCGCATAGAAAAGAAATCACTAGAAAGGAAATATGCCACAGGTTTGCTAGAAACAAAGACCCACAGGGTAGGCATAAAAACGTATCAGACAACGCATATGTACTGACAGCATAACTATATGTCAAGACATTGCCTGAAGCTGAACAATGGACATGGAAAGTTGGGAAAGTCCACCAAAAAATCAAAGAACAGACCTTCAAATTCAGTAGGAATTCTTCTCCTCTGCCTGCCTACAATAATGACAAATTTGATATTTTAATCTTCAAGCAAGAATAATTTAACATTGTAAAAGTGACAACATAAACCAAGGTATATTTCAGAGATTCACCAAACACTTAACACGTATTATCCAGTTTGGCTTTTTGTAAACTGCAAATACTAAAGCCAGTGGCAAAGTTAAGCCAACCGGTATTGAACCCACATAATGGCATGAAGACTCCAGTCTGGATTTAAACAGGTAGAGATTATGTGTCAAAGGGTTCTACTCCGTGACACAGGGTCACTATTCTTCCTCTGAATGTACGAGTACAAATTTTAAGGATAAACAATTCTGCCTTAAAAATGTAAATCTGTTAAAATCCTGGGACAGCAGGCAAGCTCAATTTCCTCTCCAACTACGCTAAGGTATCTAAGTCACTGAAATGGAATTATTCTTCATTTATTCCAGCGTAAGAGAGAGGAGAGTCAAACTCCATGTATTTCAAAGATTAATTTGAGGGATTTTGTATTTTCTTCAACGCATAATTTCTCCCACTAACTACATTTACTAAGTAATCCCTGGCATGAGCTGTTTTTTCCACACTTGAGGCTTGAAGGATCCGATTAAGGGTTTATCTTTTGCAGGATATGGCAGGAATCAGCTAGGCAATATCCTGCTCTCTCCTGCATCACCTTGAGCTCTATTCGTACACTGCTACTGTGATGATTGTAGTCTCTAATTCTCATTTTTCCCCATATGTGTAAGGCCTAAATGAAATGACACCTTGATGCAAATCACAAATACATAAATAGTCTTTATAACTCAATCCCCAGACTTCTTAAATGAGGAAAGAAAGCCTACTTTTCCATTTAATCAAACTGGTTTTATGCTACTGTAATTACTTCTATGACACTGATTACATGGGTACGCATTCAACATAATGAAGTGGTGAATCTGTCCCAGAATCAGAGTATACCATGAATACCTATTCTTATTTTGGTTTGTTGGTTTCTACTGGTTTGCAATCATTAGGTCACAGAATCTCTAAACAATGATCACTGGATGTTTGTATTAAATTCTTTCCCTGTTTCCTCAGTTTTTGTTACTGAACATACATGGACAGGAGATTTTTGTTTACGTGGATCTTTGACCTAGCATATGAGGTCTTGTACTTTTATTTATTCGTTGGAAGTTATGTGGAAGTGTGTGCCTAGAACTACTTTGAATTATAGTTCACAATATCAGGACAACCAAAACCTCAAATTAACTCATATTTATGCCCTTGAAGGAGAACTACAGCCTGAAGGTGTGGACTCTCTCTCCCACTGCGTTACTTCATCTAAGATTCTTGTGCCTTGGCAACAGCAAAAAAAAAAAAGAAAATTAGAAAATACGTCACCCTGACCTTTGTGTGTGTGAAACAAGTGCTGTGGTAGCTGTATTTGCCATCAGTCATGTTTTAAATTTCCCACCATGAATGGGCCTGTCCTGGTTTCGGCTGGGATAGAGTTACTTTTCTTTCTAGTAGCTGGTATAGTGCTGTGTTTTGGATTTAGTATGAGAATAATGTTCATTAAAAACTGATGCTTCAGTTACTGCTGAGCAGTGCTTACACAGAGTCAAAGCCTTTTCCTGCTTCTCGCCCCACCCCATCAGTGAGTAGGCTGGGGGTGCACAAGAAGTTGGGAGTGACACAGCTGGGACAGCCGGACCCCAACTGACCGAAGGGACATTCCGTATCATATGACGTCATGCTCAGCATACAAACTAGGGGAAAAATTGTTTGGGGTCTGCTGCTCGGGAACTGGCTGGGCATTGGTCAGCAGGTGGTAAGCAATTCCATTGTGCACCACTTGTTTTGTATATTCTTTTATCATTATTATTTTCCCTTTCTTTTCTCTCCTATTAAATTGTCTTTATCTCAATCCATGAGTTTTACCTTTTTTTTTCGATTCTCTCCCCCATCCCACTGCGGGGGAGTAAGCAAACAGCTGTGTGGTGTTTAGCTGCCTGCCGGGTTAAACCACATGACTATAAAGCTTAGTTATTTTACTAAACAGAAGTAAAAACTTTCATGAGGAAGGAAGTACAAAGAAGTTACAGTACATTATCGTGTGCTACATCTTTCTACCCTGACATCTGCATCTCTCATCGTGACAAGGTACTACATGATCAGATATTGCCTAAGGGCCAGGCTCACCCTCTATTAGAAGAAGCACTAGGAACAAGGGGCTGTTACATATTCCCTGTGACAATGGCCTGCCAAATAAAATATGCTTTACAAGGATAATGCATGGTGTCATGGAGGAAATGGAGATCCCCGTTCTACACCAAGCAGCCAGAGACTTCCTGACACTTTCCCACTTACTGCTGCAGCAGAGGAAGAGTTTGGGATGTCTTGCAGTACTAGTACACAGTGCTGCCCAACCCTCCCTCCTGCCTCCAAAAACCATTCTGCTGCTGCTGCACGGTTCATTTGTGAGTGGCCTCTACATGGGAAGAACGTGAATAACATGGGAGGCATACTGATGGAAGCCACAATTGCATGAAACTCCCCAGTCCCCTGCCCTCTCCATATATTCCATAGTGATATCTCTTGGCTGTTGCTGTTAACTATTGTATTGTGCAAATGTGGGGCACCAATGTGCCCCAGGATTCTGTAATTTTCAAGTCTATTCTACTAAACCAAACAATGAACCACAGCTGTGGGTTTCTCTCCTGGTGTTTACAAGCCAAAAAATGCTCGGCTTGGGCCAGCAGAAAAACAGACTACCCCAGCCTCTGAAATGTACCTCACTGGACCTGCACATGAAGATCTTTAAGCCTGCTTCTCAAAGACTTTCCACACCCTGGGTTTCTACTGTAGAGACTGCCTCCAGAAGTTAGAGCTTTTGTTGTCATATTTAAGTCATGTGGGAAGGTGGTTTTTTTTTAAAATCTCCTATACGGTAGGTTTGTCAGAACAGGCACTTTGTGCCCATGAAATGTCATTGGAAAGGCAAGGAGAAAAAAATATAAAACTTTGGCAGATACTGTAATCCACCTTTCTGCAGTTTGCAACATGTATGGTGCCATAAAAAAAACATGAGCCAGGAGCATGCTAGGATTACAAGAAATATGCGAGGAAGTGGCTTTATTTAAACATTTGACATGTATGACTTGTACAACAAGACTGCAAAAGAAAACCTCGAGCTTGCCTTTAAGTGTAGGGATCAGGGAAGGATTTCTGCTAAGTCTCAGCACGTTCTCCAACTCTTTAATATCTCCTGTTATCCCCAGCATGTGCTCTGCATTAATTTCAGACAGCATTGAACCTGCTCATCCATCTGCTCTTTGTCAGTATTCCTTAAGCATCCTTCTTACAGCAACATGATTAGCAATTTAACAAGCTAGATGTCTTCTCCGTTCCTATTTGATGTATTTTGTTCCATCTCTTTATTAGATTTGCAAATTTCCTCTCACTGGGGAGAGCAGGCTGAAACAAGTCAGAAGTTTAGCTACTTCTATACATGATACATAGGGAGAGGTTCACTCAAAGCTTTTTACTGAGTTTACAGACATCAAAACGGCAATATTCCACTACCAAGTAGGCTGCAGCATTTGGAATGACACTTTGAGATGACCTAGCTCTAGATCTTTAAGCACTTCAAACAGTCAATACAAACTTTCAGCAGAAATAACTTGTTCACGATAAAAATGAGAATCTTGGATCCTCTCCCATGGGGCAGAAGAACTGGAAAGTTGCCTGGAAGGAGATGCAGTCCCTTGGGTGAACATCCCATCTTGGTACCCCAAGCATACACAATGTGGGGAACAATCTGCCTGCTGAAGAATACAAGTCCAAGAGCTATCACAGCTTGTAAAAGTTAGGATGCCTACAAGGACCTTCTTCCACAGGGAGGTCTGGCTGTGAGCCACAACTATGCTGAGCATCCCTGGGTAGGCTTGGGGCCCACACATTTAGATAGGATTACTGCAAAGAAATGATTCTGACTGCAAAATACCCTCCTCGGTAATAGCAGCAGTACTGAGAATATATAGAAAATCCATTTATGCCAAGTTTTAAAACTTTTTAAAAAAGCAGACCAACTATTGTATGTCAAAAACATGGTGAGTGTCTTAAACAGATTCCTATTTGAACCACACACATGCATTGCAAGGACACAGAGCTTTTAAAAGTATTTTATATGTTCTACAATGATAAAAATAAAGACTACTATATACACTTTTACAGAGGGTAACTTCTCTCTTTGTCTCAAAGCATGTGGCTTACTCAGGAATAAAAAAAGAAAATCCTGATTCCATGTACTGTACTGTAACTTAAAAAGAAGCCTACCCATGCTTCATTCAAGCTACAAGTTCACAAGATATATCCTGACAACTTGTGCAATTTATATACACAGAAATGGCATTCATGTATTGAAATGAAGCTCTTCTGGTTTAAATCGCAGTGGCATTTTAGACAGTGTTTACATTTGTTGTCTACATAGACACCAAATGTAGCCTCAGTGATACATTTGGAGGGCGTACCCAAAGCAAACATAAACATGCCTATTAGCTGTGGGTATCAGCCTATGCCAGCACTTTTGATTTTTAGAGTTTGGATATTGATTTATGTCCTCATGCCCCTGTATATTTCTAAAATGTATCATGCTAAAAGTGTACAACAAATTCCGAAACTACAAGAAGGGTTTTTTTGGAAATTAACTTAGTTGATTGTGTAAAGTTTGGCATGCAAATAGAGATTATTTATGAATTTATTTATATGCAAGTGAAGGTTTTGTGTCCAAAACATCGCACACAATCAGACCCTTACTTAAAAGGGGAAATAAAATCAATTCTGAAAATGCTTTCCTCAGAGCAGTACTACTATATAGTAGGCTTCTCTGGACATGGTCTTCACCATAATCACAGACACACATTCCTCAGTAAACCTTGATCACTGCCGATGTGACAGCACATGCTACTCGAAATAGTACTCTTCTAAGTGACCTGGATCTCTGGATAGCTTCCTGCTATTTAAATACATAAACACTGAAAAGGAACATCACCATCCTGTCCTTGCACTATTTTGCCATTTTAATATACTTGGTGTGAAGTTATATTTTTGTTTTTACAAAACTGTAAAAAAATACAGACAGGCTGGAGTAAAGCAAATTACATTAAAAAGAACCCCAACAGTTTGTTTAGTTTGTGCTACACACAGATGAGCAAGTAACTGCTTCAGAGATCTAGTATCTGTCTTGTTTGAAGGCAGTGGAAGCCCAGTTTTCTCTAGGCCTGGTCCAACTATCATACCATGTATCAAATAACTCTGCTCTTCCTTTCAGCTGACAGAAAGGGTTCTGGGTCAAGAAGAAAAAGGGAGGGCCAAGAGAAGGACACATTTGCAGAGGGGGATTCAAATCAGACACAAGGAGCAAAATCATTCCATACTTTCTTAGTTTTTCATTACTTCCCATTGTACCAACAAATCCACCAATCCATCATCTCCGTAACAGGATGGACTAATAAGCAGCTACTAGATGCCCAAAGGGCCAAAATTATCCCTAGACCAAATCCCAAGTGATGGCAGTTAGATACATCAGAAGAGTGAAAAAGCTTCATCTGGGCTGCACTATATGCTACTCGGTTAACTTCCGCGTGAGCTAGAGGCACACACTGGAAAGCAAGAAATAGTCCTCCTTTATCCACAACTGGAAAGAGGGACTACTTGGAAAGAGAGAAGTCTGAGCTGGGGCCCGGGAAAAGAAATTGGTTCCTTAACAACTCCTGGTGTGCCACACCCAGAGGAAGCTGGACAGAAATGAGAATCTACTCCACTGCCTGCGACTCTTGGGACATGCTGAAATCACCACAACTCAGCCAGTGCTTGCTCAGCACAGCCTACACTTTCTTCCAGAAGCAGGGAGCAAGAGTCTCGTGTTATATGGCTAACTCAACAGATCACCTTCTCCTGGGATTCCTCAAAGGTAATTTTAACCAAAATAAGGGATTGGGGTTTAGAAGTCGACAAAGCATGCACCCCAAGCTTCACAGCACTGATAGGTTTCTGCAGTGAAGAACATACCTGGTGGTTCAAGATCCGTTTCCGTTGTGTTCACCTACTCAGCAACTTGAACGCAGTTTTGTGTTCAATGATTCTTGGGACTGAAGACTCTCTGGTCAAACTGAACAAGCAAGCTGGTTTTCCTGAGAGCAGCAAGTTGCATGAGGAATCCAGGAGGAGTCAGAGACTCCACGTCCTCAGATTTTCTCCTTCTCATTCAGGCAAAAATTGTGAATTTGCTCTCTGGCAAAATATTAACACAACCCTGTATGATCCCGAATTATTTTACTAGTCTTAATGTGAAACACTCCCTTTCTGCTGTTGCCTCCAACACCCACTCCCAGCAGCTGTTGGTGCTTATGATCATGAAGAAAAAAAAAAAAAAGATACCTATTTCTGCCTCCTTTCTCTGCAGATCAGAGTAGTTCCAGTTGCTGAATCACAGAGGGGGAATGCAGCAAGTAAAAGTTATTATAAACAGGAAAGTGAAGCCATTTCTGCCAGACCCTCAATAAACTGTCACTACTGCATTAGGTGCCAAACTTGGCCTCTTTTCCACACCCCTTATTTTTATCATTAAATATACTTTTCAACAACAGTGATTATACTCCTATTAAGTAACATTTATGAGCACTGAAGATATAGCACATGACTGTGCAGATGGAGAACATATGTCACTATTTCCATGTTTATTTACTTAGCAGCCCAGGGGAAGAGTCAGACAGTTTTTGGTTAACTTAAGAGAGCTGAAGCTCATGCAATGGCTCAGGTCAGTAATCAGACAATAAAAAGTGGTGGTTTTGCCAATTATTTTTTTACATATTGTGAAATTAGCCCAGCTATCCCTGTGTAGAATTCAGTAAACTGTTGTAATCTCGATGTTATAGTTTCTATTTAATTCCTGGAATCACTACTGATACCCATGATTTACTGTGAAAAAATGCCATAAATCCCATTCTCCATTCCTCATGCAAAACTCTTATGGAAACTGACAGGATCTCCTGAATTCTTTTAAAATGATCTAAATATGTAGATCAAAATAGAGTCTTGTTTGTGGAAAGCAAGTGCACCGAGAGAACAACTAGATCACTAGGCTCACTATTAATTGCTGCTTGCTCAAGAAACATTTGGAGAAGTGACTGCTTCTCACTTCATCTCCCCCATTTTCCCTTGTCCTTCTCCCCTCTCATTTCTCTGCAAGACATAAAGGAAGTCCTTAAGGACAGATCTGACTCTTGCTAAAGCAATGTCAGCTGCAAGCAAAAGGGTCACCTCAAGTTTGAACTGAAGCAAGGTGTTTTAAGTACAAAGTCCTGTGCCTGCCAACAAAGTGAACTCCACTACCGCAAAAGCTATGGTAAAAAAGATTAAAGATAAAAAAAGATTATGTTGCAGTACCACAATCAAACACACAGCCTTAGTCTTCAGTCTAACAAAGCTTCGTTCTGTGAAGAACCTCCGTTAAAACGTTTCTGACCACCACCTTTGCATCTCCCACTAGACAGCACTAACCTGGTCTCCATCCCTTAGCCACTCTGCAAAGACCTAACCTTCTGCAATGCAGTTCTCCCATAAAGCAGGAATCCCTGGCTAGTCAGTCATGTGTTCGTAAGGCCCCTTGCTGTCAGTGTCGACCAAATGTGCTAAAGTAGCAACCTGTAACATCCAAAGGCTTTACTGAAATGCAGTTGTTTAAACTAGAATGAAACAGCCTGCTGCTGCTGCTGCTGCCACTGCTGCCAAAAAGGGAGCAGGGAAACAGCAGAGTGAGATTCTTTCAAGAACTGTCAGGTGCTCAGCCTCTCTGTACATCGAAGTGAAACTGTGCTCTGTGTCCCACCCACTTCTCCATCCTCCTCTCAGCTTCAAGGGTATTTTTTCCACCTTGAAGAAGCAGAATCACTTGTTCTCTTTCTAAAGAGCACGAGATCCTTTGCATGTTTTGGGAGGAAAAAGGTCTGCCACATTACCGGTCCTACCTTCTTCTCTAAATGCATGCCCTTTTCTGAGCTGTTTTGCCATAAACAAGGCCATCTACACCTGCACACATGGAGAATAAGAAGGAGAACATTCTTAACTGCCACCTGAAAAAAAAAAAAAAGGTAAGCGGCAGTAATGATTAAATCACTGCTTAATGGACCTAAGACTTATGATTATTAAACCACTGACTTTTAGCTAGAAAGTCTATTCCTAAACAGCACTTGATTCCAATTAGTTAGGTTCACAAGATAATTAATGCTGTCTAAAAATATCCCAGTTTTTCCTGAGTTGGAGCCAAGTTCTTGGCTAATTTCTTGCACTTTTGCAGACTGAACCAGTGAGCGATGCAAACGACAGAAGATAAACTACCTCTCTGACGTAGGAATGTATGAGGCACTGCACTTTCTATTTCAACACAGGAGGCCTCCCAAAAATGACCTTAAAAGTAGTGAGAATCAATCAATCTCTAACATCACTGGGAGTGAAATTTAAGATGTTACAGACATCTTTGTGAAGCATCACATTCACAGACCTTGAACTTGTTACCTTTAATACTTGTCTGTGCTTCAGCCTTGAGGCAAAACCCAGGAAAGTAACAGCTGTAATCCATCACCTGCATCTTGAAAGATAGGTAGTTAAAAAGAAGTGGGGGAACAAGAAGACAGTAAGGGGCTTCCCACATGTTCTCAGGGTGCAAGTTGCCTTCTTGCCTGTGACACAGTGGAAAGTGCTGCTGAAGAACTGCTGGTGATGGTGAAGAGCTATCAGGAGAGTGAAGACAGTAGAATCCTGCAGGCTGGCAGAGCATGAGACCTCATTTGTCAACTGGAACTGAGGGCCATGCAAACTGTGCTCTTGGGGCCACAGCATAGCTTAGTACTACTTCTATGCCAAACTCCTCTGGCACCTAGGCTAGGAGAGCCATTATCGTGGATGACTACCAAAAAGGAGCATCACTGCTAAGTAGCAGAAAAAGTAGGAATGAAGGTAAGCCTCAGATACTGCTACATTAAAGAGATACTGGCAGAGAGTGCCTCAGTGTCTGAGCCTGGTATGTTCCTTCTCAGTCCAATTTTTTGTGATCACGTTACTTCTGTTCTCATGGGTTTGGACTGTGGGCACAAAGTGGGCTACTGGTCCACCTGAAAAAGCCATACGTGGATAGAGCTTGGCTACTCCCATTGCTGAAATCAAGTCACTAATGAAGACCAAGTGTCCTTGCCTTTGTGTACTCCTGTGCCATGACCTAACCACCACCCCTGCGCTGCCATCAGGACAGTTTTGTGAAGTGTTTTTGGCCAACCGGGAAGAATATGCGTGCTCACAGAACTGCCATGTTTTAAAAATGGTGTTGTATTTTGTAAGGCACTGTATTTTGAATTTCCATTCAGAAATAAAAGAGAGCAAAATTTATATATGTGTTTTACTCCTCTACAATTCACAATGACATAAAAATTGAAGTGAAGGGATTTGCAAGTGACTGCAGATTTTGATCCTCACTATTTTGAGGCAAAGGCTTAGACTCTGAAAAGAGGGAAATTGAATATTTGCATTTCAGGTGATATTCTTTGCCAAGCTGACAACAGAGATAGGACTAGAGGACCAGAGTATGTTTAGGTATACGAACTAATGCCTCTGTGAGATAGATAACAATGGAAGTCCAAAAGAAACGCCAGCTTAACTACATGTAGCTCTTCTGTTGTATAACCATGAGGTTTGGCAAGCATTCCTTACGATCTGTGTTGACACCAAGACTCTTCAGAATAAGGCTACTCAGCCTCTCACTCTCCTTATTGTACTTAGAAAAACCTAGTCCTGTGAACTGAGTTACCTGAAAGAGTAACTTTTGCAGCACTTCATATTCTTGCAGGCAAACCCCTCTTCCATACCCTTTGTCTTGAGATTTATGGCACCTCTGTGCCACAGAGGTAACGAAGATGCAGAAGATTTAAACTAGTTAGCTGCTGCATTTAAAGGTACTAGAGCACCTCTACACTGGCTTGGACTCCCCAGAGTGAGCACACACACTGTCGCTGCTGTAAGATGCACTGGACTTGCCTCCTATGATGCTAAAGTTATTGCAGCAGGCTTTAATAGACTGCCATTCCCAGGCCTATGTAGGTTTCACGGGATGCTCTGAGGGCAGCAGATGGGCAAAGCGTGAAATGAGGGACAGGAAGAAAAAACACAGTAACATGCCAACATTTTCCTTCAAAGCTCCAGGCGTTTTTACACAGACATTGAATTCAGAATATAAATATATGCCTTTAAATTAATGTGACTTAAGAGTCTTTCCAGCCCATGTAGATGTAGGTCTTTCTGCGTTCCACCAGAACACTGACATTTCCTGTCTCTATCTCTATATACAGTTTTTAATACCACCTATGTGTATTTCCAGATAAGAGTTTTTCTGGGGGAACACAGTCAGAACATAGCAAGCACTTTTCTGACATAAACCCATAAAAACTGGAGCTGAAGGGAAGCCTGACAATAGTAATAGGAATGTTGTACTCTGGACTATTCTGCGAAGCCCTAACCAACAAACAGGCTGGAATTAATAACAATAATCTGTGAAAAAAAACATGCAGCGTTAGCAGCCACAATGTAGGAAAGTTCTTGTACTTTATCTTCTGGCGTTCTTGCTTAGAAACAAACTACACGCCACAGGGAGATGGAAACTTTGCATGGGTATGTACTATGGCATTTACAAGGGAACACCCTTTATTTGAACTTTATGGGCCAAAAATCCACTTACTTTTTTAGCTATCCTCAGAATGTTTCTTTTGCTCTCATGGAAAAAAACGCAGCAGATTTGCCTCATGGCCAGGAGAAGGAGCCAGATCTTAGGTTGTTACAAGAGGGTGCAGCTCTGCGTAAAATCAGTACAGCTGCACACACCTACACAGATGGAGATTTTGCCATTCCTCTATGCTTCACACTAATGAAAAACTGCAACTTAGTGCTTAATTGTATTGGGGTTTGTTTCAAATCTGTCAGGCCCAAACGATAACTAAATGACATGACTACAATTAGACTATATGATTAACTATATCATACAAACTTCTGTAAAATTAATCTTTCTCAACTCCACCCCCCATTCCCTTCAAAGGTCCATTCATTCTTCCCATTCTTGTGGATGAAAACACTTCATATTTAATACATTTCAGACTAGGGAGAAAAAATTCAACTCCTCAAACTACCTTCAGATGTCAGCCCTACTAAAACATCTGCACTGGAAGTGTGAGTTGCTGGTCTGGCTTTGTTTTGCATGGTAACAAATTATACCCTAGGGTTTTGGCCTGAAGAGGATCCATTTCTGTGCAGAGTCCTGATTTCTGTTTTCATCAAAACACCAACAAAAACAGGAGAAACCAATTTCCTGTTTGATGAAACTGATCTGTGTTGCTGCTTTCTCATTCTCAAAGGACCCGGTCACACTCCACCATGCAGTCAGCACTATTTCTGGGTGAGAAGGTTGGGCCATCTGCAGTAGATTTTAGAGTGACAGAAGAAAACAAGGCTGCTTACAAGACAGCAGACCAAACTGCTCCCATCCATTCTGGCCATTGAGTACCTGGCAGATAGACTAAGCTTATCATAAAGTGTCTGCAACCTATTTGCCCTAATTCTGCTCCAAGTTGAGTGGGCTTTTGCCCTCTTTTCATCATGGCGTTTTTTCCAGCATACTCTTCTTGCTGCCCGCTGCCT
This sequence comes from Aptenodytes patagonicus, assembly GCF_965638725.1. Taxonomy (NCBI): domain Eukaryota; kingdom Metazoa; phylum Chordata; class Aves; order Sphenisciformes; family Spheniscidae; genus Aptenodytes; species Aptenodytes patagonicus. The sequence continues at coordinate 77,546,495 of NC_134982.1, read as the reverse complement.
TTGCTGGAGTGGTACCACAATCTGAAGTACTTCTGGACCCCTGTGGCTGAAGAACCAGAGAATGTGCACAGCGGGAGGAAGCCAGAAGCATAGCTGCAGAGGACAGAGAAAGAGGGCTTCTTCCCTGGAAGTGACTGTGAAATGATCTGAGGAACCTGCCATACAATTTTCCACAGACAGCACAGAGATGTCAGCTGGACAGGACTGAACAGGAAAGGCAACTGAAAAGCCATGTCATCCCTTCTCGCTACTGTCTTTTTCTCTTATGATGGTGGTAGCCAAATGGACAGAAGGTAGTGGAAGGAATATCTGTATTGCCTTTTGGGTAAATATCCCTTGCAAGACTTTGTTTAGGTCAAAATCTGCAAACAAATTACTTATTTAGCTGTGGGTTATGACCTGATGAGCTTTGTGCACCTTTGCTTCTACATTTTCTTCTCCCTCTCAGCAAACCCAGGGCAATTAACAGATGACCATCTCTAAACACTTGCAAAATGATGCAAACTGCATTTTATACAAAATACTTGCTTCATATTGGAAGAGAAGTAGACAATTTTGTTTAAAATGTTGAAAGGAATAGTACTTATTCTTACAGAGAACACACTTTGCAATATTCATTGGCCTGGGTAGAGTGAATATCACAGCATAAGTCAAGACAAGGATTTAAAAATAAAATGAAAATGTTCCTACACTCCATGTTCAATTGGAAACTGATTCTAAGAGCTAAGAGTCAAATTTGTTTTACTAAGTGACAAACACACCATGTACAATCCATCAAACTCCAAATGCAGAGACACAGTGACTGCCTGATTTTGTCACATTAAGAGCGCTATGCTACAGTCTGGTTAAATGAATCGGCTTTGACAAGACTTTGGGAGCAACTTAATGATGTTAGGAATCCTGATACCTATTCACAACCTCACAGGCACAGGCACTAAGGCTAAACCTTACGAGTTAACTGTAGCACAAATTACATCCTGGGAATGACTTAAGTACTTAAAGGTGATGTTTTGGAGCCTTACAGAGCGGCTAGGGACGAAATAGTTAATTGAAACAAGCTCTAAGTCTCTTAACCTCTCTCCTCATTTCAATAATTAACACTCTTTGCTGTATATTGCCATCTTATTTTATCCCAGATGCACTCTTTCAAGAATTTTAATTTTTTCTTCTCTAAGACAAAAGCTACTTAAAGGCTCACAGAATGCTAAGAAGTCTGCTTTTAATTTGTGATACTGGCACAAGTTCAGGAATAATATGTGTGCATGCGTGTCTATGAAAACATCCTGGCTATGTGTTTCTGAAAAGGTAGTGAAGGCAAGACGACACCATGTAATCCATAGGGGTAACCAAAGAATGTTGCAGTAAAAACGTTTTCATTAAGGGATTCAATGGACAGACAACTATTCCAATATGTGCCTGGTATGATGCAAGTCCCAATCCTGAAAATGATTCTCAAATCTGCAAGACAAGTCAAAGGCTTATCAAAGGCCTGTGCTAAAATGGTATGAGCCTAAACTGTTTAAAAATCTGTGACAACTGGCTGATGAATGTTTCAGGCAGTTAAGGAAGACATGTTCAGCACAAAGTTTGCAAACTACCACTTTATCTGGGATTGCACAGCTGGAAAAGGATGTTTTCAAACCATGTAAAATCTCAATGAAGGTAAGACAGCCTGCTTTTTATTTTGTCTAGAGACTCAAGGGAAAGCCCAGGCTTAACAGTAAAGGTTTTACAGTCATGTAACTAAAGGCTAAACCTATCTGGTGCTGTATTTACACTTGGAGCGTTCTTCGTTGTGACGGCTGCCTGCAATGGTTATACTGGGGCCAAAGGACAGCTTGGGTGCTCCACAGGGAGAGCCTAAGTCTGATCAGCACAGAAAGCTGGAGACTATTTCTATGTCGTGTCTATTTCTATTCAGAGCACGGTTTCTGCTCCTCTCAAGCCCTCCAGATGGTTGATTTTTCTTCTCTAATTGCACATATGAACTTTGGCCAGGGGCTTTATTTTCATGACATTCTGAGGTGACCAGGACAAGTCACTTCTGAGATAAGGAAAAAAGGGTAACTTGTGCATCACTTTCCAACTTTCCATCAAATTTATTTCAGAAATAGCTCTGTACTTAATACAAAAGAAAGAGTCTGTTTTGGCGCAGAAACTTGTTTTCTAAAGCCTCAGATGACTTCTAGTTGGAAAGGATGAGATGTTTTTCAATACTGCGTACAGACGTAAAATTACACTTCTGCTTTTCTGGTCTGCATATGTCAAAATTGAATCTGGGTTTTCACCTTCACTCTACAACTTCATTTTTAAATAATTTCCTCAGAAATGGTGCTGGTATACACAGAAAACTTTTCTATTGGTGGTTTGTGGTTAGTTTTAGGGTTTTCTTTCTCCGCTACAGTTCAGTTTTAAATGCAAAGGAAACTAGCTACCTGGTGCAGAGTTAGAAAAATTCTATACCAATGAAACATCATTATCTATATTGGCTATCATGTTACTTAATATTTTTACTTTTGCAACAGAAGATGTATATAAGTTGATACATAAGGCCTGGAGAAGAGAGAAAAATGAATCACTCGGTTCCAAAGACTTGATCCAAAACTCATTAACACTACTGGAATTACTCTTACTCACTTCAACAGGCTTATCAAAACTATGGATATGGTTAAAAAACACCAGTAGCTGCACACTTCATTTGTTTAGGTGAAAAAACTTCTACCAAGTTGACCAAGAAAATTTCCTTTTTTACAATTTAGCAAGCAAAGCCATTGGTTAGATGTTCAAACTTTCACATTTCCATGATGGTTTGGAAAGCTCACTGTCTGACTGTAGAGTTTGTTAAAGAGTTTTTCTGATGGACTGAATCTGGATTAAAATTCCACTTTGGAAATGGTGAGGTTCACATAATCTTAAACAAAACAACAATCCTCCAGCAAAACAAAGGAAAACCCCTAAGCAAGTCTGCATGATCTGCCCCACCTGAATTGTGACTGCTTAGATCCCAAAAGAAAGAAAATAAAATCACAACCTCATCAGTTTTTTTTCCCACTTACATTTATAAAATGTACCCTTAAAAAAAAAAAATATTGTTTTGCTCCTGTTTCCCTTCAAAGGTTTTACATGGGAAAAGCAGATCATAGAGGTTTTACAGCACCGTAAAAAACACTTCAGTAACTGACAGAACCTGTTACCACTTTATACATGCTGTGCCTTAGGAACCTTTTTGGTATCACTCTGTGGCTACAAGCTCATAAGGCTTCAAGGAGTAAACTCAGCAAAAGAATCTTCTACTGCCGGAAATGCCCCATCTTCATAAAGCAGGTTGTACGGGTGGGAAACAAACTACTTTGGTGCCAGAAGCCACTTAAAATGCAAGCAAAACTACTGTAGCATCATGCAAGCTAACACTCATCTCTGTCAAGTCATTCCTGCAAAAAAAACCCCCCTCCTGACATGAAGAATTTACTGACATTATGCTTTTAAATTACCAAACCAAAGGAATTCACCTCTACTGTGTGCTCCATTTTGAAAAATCTTGCAGCATCCAAATCCTTTTTTTACTCAGCCTTTGCTTTGCTTCCTATAGCAACAAGTAGGCAAATCTCTACCTGAATTTCCAAAAGCAAAGCAGGAAATGCTGGCCTTCAGGGGATAAATTTTTGAGAAAGCAGATTTCAATGTAAAAAATCTGGAAGAGCATGCCTGCATGCTTCCAGATGTATCTATTTTCCACACAAAATATCTGTAAAATCTATTTTTCTTCAGTCTTTATGCAAACAATAATTATGAATGTTTTTGCATTATCTTTTGAAGTCTTAAAAAGATTTTTTTAAAGATAATTAACCTACTAAACTTCCATAGCCTTGTCTATAGCACTTGCTTCTTATATCCACCTTCCTCATCCACTTGGAATCCTTATCCTCAGTGGAAAAACAGATTGATTTACATTTCTCCTGTACTTACCCATCATGATGTTATGATACCCTCACTAGAAAAACACACTCATTTACATTTCTTCTGTATTTAACCATCACGATGTTATGCTCAAATTGTTACCCATAACAACTCAAACAAGATTTATAAGAACAAGAAAAAATACACAGAATGACAGCGATGAATGTTTTTGCCAGTATTAATTAGGCATCAATTCACTGTTGCTTAGTCATGGGTATTTTGCATCCTTCCTCTTAGTTTAGATCCCTGCTTTCTTGTTTTCTCTTCTCCTTACACGACAGCCAGCCATTTTAACACAGTATATTCACAATAGAACCTCTGCGTATTACCACAGACAAAAAGCCACTGAAGAGAGGCTGTAACAGAAGGTGGCTCCACTTGGGAAAAGCATTTTTAAAAATGAATAAATTACAAATAAAAGAGCAAAGTATTCAAAAGCATCTCATCCCCCAAAAGGGTTACAGAAAGGGGTTCATAATTAGAGACCTGTTAAGCAAAAGGGGAGAATCACTGACCAACAGGTGTTGTATACAGAGCAAGGACTCTCCAGTCAAGCTTTTCTGTCTCTACAGTAGATGAGTCCAACTCCAAGTACCTCCAAACTGCTCAGGTTTTGTAAGCATTAATTAATGCTTCATTAAGCATGTACATACCAACTTCCTTGTCCAGCTGTAATCCAAGTTCTTCCAACTCATCTTGTTCAAAATTTTTATTTGCTTTCTTTGTTTTGGTTATTAAGATCTGAAGGTTTATGTGGCACAAGATTTTTCAATTGGCCAGTTTTCAATGGCTGCAGGTCTCAGAAGTCTTCTTTTAGTGAGAGCTAAGCTAGAATGAAGAATATTTTTCTGATTTAGGAATTAAAAACAAAGGAGAGAAGAGGAACCAAAACAAACTCTGTCCAGTTTTAAGATGCAAATTCAATAGATCAAAGCATGATGGAACACCTCTCCTGTGAGGAAAGGCTGAGAGAGCTGGGGTTGTTCAGCCTGGAGAAGAGAAGGCTCCAGGGAGACCTTACTGTGGCCTTTCAGTACTTAAAGGAGACTTACAAGAAAGATGGGGACAAACTTTTTAGCAAGGCCTGTTGCGATAGGACAAGGGGGAATGGTTTTAAACTAAAAGAGGGTAGATTCAGACTAGCTAGAAGGAAGAAACTTTTTACGCTGAGGGTGGTGAAACACTGGCCCAGGTTGCCCAGAGAGGTGGTGGATGCCCCATCCCTGGAAACATTCCAGGTCAGGTTGGACGGGGCTCTGAGCAACCTGATCTAGTTGAAGATGTCCCTGCCCATGGCAGGGGGGTTGGACTAGATGACCTTTAGAGGTCCCTTCCAACCCAAACTATTCTATGATTCTATGATTCTATGAAATGGCACTGCCTTGTGAGACAGCAAGAAACTAAGTTCTAAGAGCTTGAAAATCTGCAGTTTTGTGAGCTAATTCAAACCTTCAGATTCAACAGGCAGATTTAGCCTGAGATTTTACTGTGGCTGGAGACATTTTATACGCTGTCTTTTTCACACTCCCTTTCTTGCTCTCTTTTCCGTCCCTGTCTGTCAATCACTAGTGGAATCTCAGAGTGCTGCTGGTGGTTCTCCTCCAGATCCACGACAGGCACCCACTGAAGAGTATAGTGTATGTTATGTGTTGTTAACTCTGGATGCCTTGGGGCTTGGAGGGATCTTATAAACATAGTGAAAATTTCCACATACAGTATGACAACTTCAAGATGGTTGGCAAAGCTTCATTAAGCCAGTGACTCCTACAGGGTAGCTAAAGAAACACCTCCCAAAAAGGAATATTGAGAAAGGGTGACCCAGCTTCCAGCGGGGTAGAAGCTCCTATCAAAAGGAAGGGAGGAAGGACACAGCATGTCAGAAGACATGTTTAGCTTTCTTTGACTAGGCTATTGGAATCACCAGTGGAATTAAAGTTCTTCCTGTCTGACTAAGAAAAGAACTGCTAGTAATATATTAAACACAATTTTTTTTTTCTAACTAGAAAGCTATCCAACTCATGAACATCAGGTTTTGTTTTGCATTCCCAACAGGAACAATCCCAAAAATTTCATGGGAAAAAATGCTCAGCTGAAAATTGGGTCCAAAATCCAAGAAACCACAAAATGCAAATCTCCCCTGCCTTGCTGGACCTACATTTCCTCAAAGGTTAAAGTCTTTTCAGTGAATGTGTTCTGAATTAAAATTTGTGAAAAAAAACCCTCAAAGTTTCCACATGATTTCAGGTTTCACTGGAAAGGCGCTTTACAGATCTAATCCATGTGTTGTTTTGTAGGCAAAACTGTTACCCTAGTGGCTGTGCAGATGATAGCTGATAACGCTGCATACTCCTAAATCAAAGCCTAGGCAATCTATTGAATACTCAAACATATGGTGAAATTCTACACTTCAATAATTATACCCAAGTAATGGACCAAAAACAAACAAAAGAAGGAATAACTAGCATAGACTACAAGTATTTCATTTACTAGTTCTGCCCCGCCAACTGCACATAATCTTCATGGATACCTTGTGCTGCAAAAAATGGTGTCCACATGTTAGATAGAAGAAACTACTGGTTCTAAGACAACAGTTTCCTGACCTCCCCATTAACTGTGGTTCTGCTTAAGAGGTAACTGATGAGATGAACATGATGGGTATCATCCTTTAGTTGCATCATCATGAACCTAAATGGTCATCCAACCCAAGAGCCCACTTAAAAAAGAAATTTCTCTGGAGTCTTGCTGAAAAAAATGTGTGAAAAGGCTGTGTTAAAAGACATATTCCCTAACTTCCTAGGACAGAGAAGAAGATACAAATGGAGATCTGGACATTTGTTTTACTTTTCCACGGAACAAGCAGCTGACTTGAACAGCCCACCTTTTTATTGGTGGAATGGAAGACACAGTCTTAGATTGTGGAAATCACAGATTTATTTTTGCTGCCCTCTGTATTTTTGTTTGGTTGTCTCTAGTTTGAAACTTGACATTTGTAATCAAGGAAAGGAAGGAGAAAAAAAAGTGAAGTGTTATTGAAGAAGAGGTGTTTATGTACTCTACAATACTTGGGACTGGTTATGATACTGCCTCTGTTCTTCCTCTTTCTCCCTTCCTTTGTCACAATTGTCACAGATGTCTCTGGCTGCATGAGGCTCCTAGTGTGGGCCAAGAAGCTTTTGTTTGGTTTGCTTTTTAAAATAGAGAACAGTCAGTCTGTTCTTCTTTCTGTGGCACATCATCAACAATATAACAAAGAACAGGAGGGGGACACTGAAGCCAATTTCTGCTTTTTGGCACAAAGCATGTGGCTCCTATTTTATTTTATGGAAGCGTTCTAGACAGTGTTTTCAGGTAATTAGTAAAGTAAAGAACTGTTACGATTTTTACATAGTTATTCTGATGCCTTACATTTAAAACCATCAATAATAGTAAGGTGGTATAATGCATAAGCAAAAGAGCATACAGAAAATAACTAAAATAGCAAAAAGAACAGATATGTCGCAGAAGAACAATCTCCCATCTTAATGAAAACTCTTTAAAAAAAGCCTTACTGTATTAAGTAAACATAGGCTAGTAGAGCATCTGCAAGTTTATCCAATCAAAAGCTAAAAGTGGTCCAATTAAAATGTAAGTCCTGTCACTGTAAACTTGCCAAAACTGCTCCTGCACATTATACAGTGAAGAAAAGTTAAGATGCATTCTTAAGATTCCTTATGCTTTACAAATCCACAGCTATGCTCAGCTGGGAAATGTTAAAAAAAAAGGTTGGAATCCTTTTCAGAGTAAAAGATTTCAAAATACACTGTTTTTCCTTTAAAGAACACGTTGCCTTTTGTTTCTGTCTGTCTTAAAGAAGAATAAAATAGTTGAACAGAGCAGACATATTTTAAAGAACAGGCTTGAGTTACTCAGGTCAAATTCTCCCTAAAATATATGTATGCATCTTCAATTATCTTCACATATACAGCAGATGGCTGCAATTATCAGCTTATTTGCAGTGTATCTAATACCAACCCCTTTTAAAAACTTACTTTAGAAGCACCTGCTGATGATGTCAAAATGAAACTTTCCTCTGCAGCTGCTTAGTACCCATTTAAAGAAATTGGACTTACCATTTCTGGTGGCACTCAAAAGGTATGCTCACCCCATCAAAAGATCCTTTCATGTAGAAAGGGTAACTCTAAAATGATAGGCCTGCTATCTTTAGGAATAGCTCAAAACAATATTTAATGATACAAGTTATTGACAGATGCAGAAATGCTGCGTTTATTTTGTTCAAAAGGTTACTAAGGCACTTGAGGTGGAAGAAATGGACTTGAATTACAAAAGAAAAAATTAAGATGAAAATTTGATTTTGTCTGAAACAAATTAGATTACAACTGAAAATAAGCAAAATGGAATAGTGTATCTTCATTTACAGTTAATCGAGCACACAAGGAAGCTGCACCCACTTAGGTAAAATAAGATTCTGATCCAATGTGCCAGTGCTGACATAGGCTCTAACTACATTCCTCTACTCATGTTGCACTCAAAACCCAATGAATTCCTGCTTATCTACTTCTCTTAATACAGAACAAAGGAAAGATGCTCCAGAGGCACAAGGTGAGTTACAAGGTGATAACTGGCAGGAAGTATAATATAACTGATCAACATCCCAACACAAACACTGGGGTATCAGTCCTTTCTCACACTGGTGACAGACAACACCTTTCCCCCATCATGTGCTTATGTATAGTCTGGATCCCTTCAGTGTATTTTTATAATCCTCCTCGTGCAGGCATACAGCCATCACAGTCCCCATTAAACCTTCCTCTGAAGGAATTCTTTAGCTTCTAGTCACAAACCCGCCTGTATCTATTCTCTGAACAGAGCTACCAAGTCTTACAAGTTACATCAAAATATTCTCTACATGTAATGAAAATCACATTTAATAAAGCAGCATGACCCTCATAAACAGCTATACAACCATGATCCATATATCCGCCACACATGAAGAAACATCTCATGAGAAGTGTGATATGCAGAATATAAGTGAGAATATGAGAATACAAACAAGATCAATATACCGTATTTTGTTTCTAGTTGAGAAATATTTGATTATAAGTACTCCTTTTGTCCAGCTCACAAAACAAATATAACAGAGTTCAGATATGCTCTGACAACTTTGAAATTTTTGTCCTAGAAAAATAAATGGAGTTGGATAAAACCTGCATACTTTCTCTGACAAGAAAGAACTGTAAATTGTTGTTATTTCAACCGTAGACTTTGAATGCATACTAGTAAAAGGACTTGTCCAAAAACCAGTAACAACAACAACAACAAACTTAGCAAAATGTGATGACAAGTTTCTGTTTAGTGACCCAAATGCCTTCTTCCTCTTTAGTAACTGAAAGTCAACATGAGAGGATTAAAGAACATTTAATTGACTGTAAGTTTCGCCAAGGATTTATCCTGCAAAGATTCACATATACAGTCCCTCTCCAAACAGGAAAGTTTATGAAAGTTCAAAAAGCGATCAGCAAAATTCATGAAGGAAAAATTTATTAAGAGCACTTGAACGCAAAAGACATTTCCTCAGACTCAGTAAACTCTAGTCACAAATTGTTGGTGAGCTGCGTTTTAGGGAAGTTTTACTGTGTCAGAACATTTGCCCTATTCTTACCTCTGCCCTCTGCATCTCTTTGGGCTATTGCTGGAGAGAAAGTACAAGGCGAGTTTGACTGCTAGAGCTATTCTACGTCTTCAGCCAAAGAGAGTTTTCCAACAGCCTCAAATGCATTCTGATCCAGGTTCATAGCCATAATCCCAAACAGAGCTTTTTGCTCTCAACTAGATTAGCCATGTATTCAGGGCATACAGAGAAACCCAAGCACTGAGACATGAGACTCACCTGTGCATTCATGTTGTAGTCCTTTCCCATAGTATCCTTTTTCACAGATGCACTCAAACTGGCCAGTGTGAGTGCCGCATTTACAGCTTGCCATGATGTCACAGCAGTTTTCATTTGCCTCACAGAGATATGAACAGTGCGATATATCTTCTTGGATATAGCTGCCAGAGGGCAGGTCTGAAATAATACCAATTTATTAACAAAAAATCCAAACAAAAGCCCCCCCACAGCCTCACATTATATCATTAGTGAAATGTTTCTTAAAAGCCCTAGGTTCTAGTTCTAAGCAGTAGTGATGGCAGCACGAAGCAGAGCCTTGCTACACTCAAAATGTAAAAAAAAATTGGTGTTCTTATTCTGGAAAAAGGCTCACTGAAATCCATGGTGCAAAGATCCTCAAACTTTCTCACTCGGCTTCATTTGAGTCTAACTCTGCCAGAATGGAGTCTCACTCCCAACTGAAGCTGCTGAGACAGCTTTTCTCGGCTTTGGTGGATGCCATCTTTGGCATCAGGAGAGCATTTGGCCACAGCATGTATAACCAGTTGGTCATATTAAAAAAAAAAAATCTTTCCTTTGGCACATTCACATAGACCAATTAAACCTTACCTGGAACAAACAGAATGGCAGTAAAGCACACTACTTATGTAAAAGTAGCATGCTTTTAAAAATTAAATGTAGCAAATAAATGCTAATGGCTAGTGTGATGCATGTTCTAAGCCTCAATCAAGCAGCATTGGCTTACAAACGAAGGTTAGTTATGTGTTCTCACTTGCTAGTCTAAACTTACTCTATTTTTCAAGAATACGGTAGATTAAAAGAGGATAAAACACAGTCCAAACCCTCTTTGCACCCTTTGCTCTTTCTGGTTTTAGTGAATGTATAAGTTCATAAACATAAATCGTATTTACCCTTATACACAGAGATCTAAATCAGTTCTGAACAGGCTAGCTTTTGTTGCTGTGTAAAATACCAACAGGTATTAAGGCCAGTCCTAAGGTTTGTACTGGGTGCCTCCTTTGGACAACCATGTATCTGACTACAAGGTTCATGTATTCAAGCAAAAGTTACACTGGGCCAAGACCATAGTCTGTTCTTTGTGGACAAAATGAAGAGCTGAATGGAGGTAAGTATGTATATATCAAGGAGGAGAATTTGGCTCACATTTTGTTGATGATGAGTTAGTCAAACAAACAGTTTTTCCTTTTACCTGAGGAATGAACACCTCTGCTAGCAAGTAAGGGGAAAAATAATTAAAAAAAAGGAATCAACACTACATGAAATGTAATTACAAGACAGTACTGGAGATCTTTCTGTTCAGACCTCTCTGCTCTCTGTAGACTTCTGAGGTTAGTACATTAATACCTTCATGAAGAGCCCTGCGTGCCAGAGCTTCAAACTCAGTAAAACTGTGAAGAAGGTAACAGTGATCTTCTTTTGGATGGGATGCCATGTCATTCAGTTCTCGGATATTCCCCTGCCATATCCCGAAGGTGAAGATCTCCACTCCAAATTCACGCAAGGATGCTGCAATGGGTCTTGGGTCTCCCCCATTGGAGTATCCATCAGTAATGAGAAATATCACCTTTGTGGCATTTCCACGGGCATGCCGTAATATTTGCTGGAAGAGAAAATGAAATTGCACACCTCAGCAAAGGGTTAGCTGTGGTTGATCTGTACACTACTTCCTCCATGATGTGGCTCCTTTTATTTGAATTTTACAGCTAGATTAAGTCCTTGCAAGACCACTCACTATAATGAAGATCAACCATCTACAAGCTGAATCTGTGGTTAGACAAGGCCAACCACTGTGTCACAGTCTGCACAATCACAGAAATCATGACATGCTCTGAAATGAGACACTTTTCACACTGACTGATAAAGTCACCCATGCGTCAGACAGCAATGATCCTGACCAGTGCTTTAGCAACTTTGTTCAGACTGCAGCTTGAATAGGTAATACAAACATTGAAAATATAGTGCAAGACCCTTGGGACCAAAGTTCAGATGCCGCCAACTGTCTCAGTGCCATGGGAGTGATGTGGATGCATATCACCCGCCAGTTTGGTCCATGTTGCTTTTCCATTCAGCACATGAATGCCATTCGGTTCCAAACTTGCTTGACCATTCAGGTAGGTGAAAACTCACCAGATCCCACCATGAAAATGTGCTGCAAATGTGCTGCAAATGTGCTGCAAATGGTGGCACACCCACTCTCATTATCATGGCTTTCAGTATGTAACTTATGGACAAATCCTCTACAGTTTGTAAGGGGTAATTAAGAACAAAAAGTATTTTATTAGGGATTTTTTGCTCAAACAAAATCCACAGATCTACTGGAAAAATTGTAGGGACTGACAGATCAATGAAAGGTGAAGAATCAGTCAAAACCACAGATACAAATGTTGAAAAAAGCTCTCACACACAGTATCAACTTTTTATATGAGGGATCTATGAGTGGTTAAAGCTTCCACTGTGATTATCTGGGCACAGACCCGTGAATTTTGTATTTCCTCATGTTCCTTCCGACCTTCCCTCTGCAATTTCCTTGTCTAAAAGGTGAAATCTACTGAACTTCTGGAAAAGTGGCTGTGTCATTCTATTCTCATATAAGGCAGATGGAAAAGAGTTATTTACCCAGTAAGCCCACAAGAAATTTAATAGTGTATGCATAGACAGAGAACGTGCCACAGAGCAGGTACATATATGTATGTGGGTATGAAGGAAAAGGTAGTGAGATGGAAGAGATTCTGTCAGGAACAGTAGTCTTAAAAAAAAGCACCTCAGATACCTCATGTGCAATGCAAAAATATAGCTGTGCCCGATGAGGCTTCATAAGCCTCTCTCTATGAAGGGAAGTTGAACAGGTTTTAGAAACAGATGAGAACCTGGGATTAGTTAGAAACAAGTTCCTATTCATTGCCAGGCTAGTAAATTATAAATAAAAAGCAAAGAATTTGGGTATATCTCCTATTAAACAAGCTTCAAAAGAGTGACCTTGCACAGGGTGACTTGCTTCCCTGAATGCACCCTCAACATGCCTCCTACAGTCAGCTACTGAATCTTCACTACCAGCACAACTGCACTAGGAAGCTTGAACCTGGAAAAATAAGCAGTCCTCAAAACTGTAATTTTATGCATAGAAAACAAAACCCAAAGTGTGACAACAATCATTAGAGTTTCCTATGGCATCATGCATTCAAGGACTGAATGTCAAGTCAGAGACAACAGTTATGAAGTTTAACCAGGTAATCAGTTGAAGAAAGAAAAACAAGTGACTAAAAGAACACTCAAGTTTTCTTCATTGCGTGCAAACTGCTTACTCCTAAGAGATCAAAATCCTTCTATCTGTATCTCCCACCATGGCAACTGCTTTTCTGTTGGTGATACATTTTTGTTTTTCTTGCAAGTCTCAGGTAGCAAATATGATCTAATATATTTTAATGTCATCTTATGCTTTGATCCACAAAATTATAAGGCCTGCTTCTGATTTATGGTTAGTCTCCTGCCAACAAGCATTTGGATTGTTGGTTATTTTAGCCCCAGCATAGCATTCCCCATTTGTCCCTGTTGAATTGTGCTTTTCTCCTTTACAACAGTTTGCCAAGATCACTTTAGCTTGTCTGTCATGGCCTCAAAAACTGCCTGTAGTCCCTTCCACCCTGTTGCCATCAAAAGATTTAAGGATCATTCCTTCTAATACTTCACATAAAACATTTGTGACAATACTGTGTAGTGCCTGAGTGAGGACATGCCCCACAGATTCCTGCCTGTTTCATCCTTCCAGTCTGACAGTGCACTAGTGCTAATTACTCTCCAAGTACATTTGTTCTTGGACAACAGGCAGAGCACCTGCAAAACTGCTATGTTAACATGCTACAAGCCGCCCTATGGAGTTACCACTCTCATAATTAGCCACAGTCTGTCAGAGTGTGACTAAATATGGGACCACCACCAATCTCCTCTTGGTGGCCAGGTGCTGTCTGTGGCCCTAAAGCAGGGGATTGTGAAGGTATACTTTCTCCTTCCTCTGTGAACTTACGTAGAAGGAATTAGATGCAGACTTTCAACTTGGTAGCACGCAAATTACTACCATGTTTATTTCAGTAATAGATTGTACCATGCTACTATTAATACAACAGACCACATTTGACAGACCTTCAAATGATACTCCAAAAATCATGTCATTGTATGATGAGTAGTAAATGTATTTAAGCCATCCTTAACAAACACAAATTCCAAAAACGGAGATGAACTGAGCTGAGTAGTTTTATTACAAAATCTTAAAGTAAGACTTATAAAGCAAAATTGTCTGGCTTTCAGCTCAATCAAAAGCTTGCAAGTTAGGCCAACCCAAAGAACCTGCAGAGATTTTATAACCTTTCTCAATAAGCCAGGCCACATTTCAGGACAATTTGATTTTACTTTGGTAGTTCATTGATTTCAGGTAGATACTAAACAAAAACAAGCACACACACCATAAATCAAAGCACAGACCATTGGCACCGTGGTCTGAAACAGTGCCAAGCAATGTGTTGCTGTTGGGCTTGATTTTATTACTACTTGTATGCAAAACCCAAAGGGAGTGAAATCAAATCCTCTTGCAGACACAAATACCCTTCACAAACCAAACCTATTGTTCCTCATGTTTCTTAAGTCATTAAGCGGAAAACCAGAATGAAGTGAAAAACCAGAATGAAGTGGAAAACTACAATGAAAAGAATCAGGAAGATAAAGACAAGGCAAAAGACAATATAAAGACAAATAGTAGGAAAAAATACAAATGCCTCATTTCAAAATGCATTCTGAAATGGATACTCTAAGACAAGTGGCTTTGCAGGCAGAGAGGGTAGTGCTATTTATGATTAACACATTTAATTAACGTATCTAGCCTTAACTGTGCTATTTTAAAATAGAATGTAAGCAACTTAAACTTCTATCCAACTTCTTAAGTATTCAGGCTGAAATTTTCCACTCAGGATGTTTGTCTCAAGCTGTTTCAGTGAAAATGGCTTTTATTTCAAAAAACAAGATGAGGAAAAACATATGTTCCATCCATACTTACTTGTTTTTTGCAACCATAGCATCTCTGAGCTTTACAGAAAGAATTTTCAATCTGCAAATCACATTTATAATAAAGGTGGAAAAACAGGCCCCAAATATATGCAAGTTGTGGAACTCGTGCAACTGAGGAAGAAACCACAACTGGCACAGGGTTAAGAGACATAATAGAGACTGCCAGTGCAATTCTCTGAAGATCTCACCTGCATGCAGCTTGCTCTAGCAGAACATGATTTCAACTCGCAATTATGTCATAACACGTACAGATGGGGGAACAAAGCTTAATTTTGGCAGGACGTGGCTCTGCAATTTCAGTAATATCCTTTCAGCACTGTTTCCCTCTGTGCGTACCACAAAGCTGCACAAACTTTGCAGATGAAGGTAGTGGACGGCATTACACATTGCCCTAGTTTTTCAGCAAGTGATAGTCATAATAGGTAGCAATCAAACTTCCATATTTTCCCTAAATACAGGGACATGTCTGCATGGCCAATGAACAAACTAGCTTGAGCCTCAGTAGTCTAGCCAGGTCCACATGGATCCCAGAAAGTTTCTGATTAGTAAATTAGCAGGGATCGCTGCTTTACGAAACTAGACTGCCACCAATGACCTCTGAAACCGCTGTGCAGAGTACACAAACCCTCCATGTCTTTCTGTGCGATCAAGAAAGGTTCCCTGGCTGTAGGTCCCATGAACAATACCTTACCAAGCCCCCTTAAAAAATGCAGGTCATCGGTTAGAGTAAGCGGAAACTGTCAGGAAAGGACCGTTTTTGAGGGGCAAATACCCCTTAGCTACATGACCCTGAGATAAGGCAAGCAGCCAACAGCTTTTCTGTCCTCTGCATCTGAAAGGGGAACCTCCTCTTTGGGGGAGCATTTCGGTCACACACAGACACAAATTGAGCTAACAGGTAAGAAAGCACAAAGATCTCTTCCTGCTACCTGACAGACTCGAATATTCAGGCACCAGTGGATCTCAGTAGAGAAACAGACAGACGAACAGACAGGATTGCTACATATTGCCCCTAGAAATCTAAACAAAACAAAGCCACTGAACAGCTTGGCCCTCATGTCTTGCAGCTGTAACTCTAGACACAGAATCCCTGCTGTATAACAGCAAAGGAAAAGAACAAGGGAAAGAAAGAAACATTCAACATTTGAGGGAGGGGGGGAGAAGAGACGTAAGTCTATTTTTAAATCATCTGTATATGTCTGATGGTCCAGTTAGTGTTTTGTTTCTTTCTGTGAAAGCACAATGACGTAAGAGACAGGCCACCATCCAGAGCTGCTGACAATCCAAGTAACGGTCTGCATTGCTCTGCCTCTTCTCTCCAGTATTTGTGTAGCATTTCACATAATTTTTGTTTCCTTTAACCCTGACTAACATTCCTCTATTCCAAGACACCTCTCCTCTTCCCTCTCCAGAAAGTCATTTTGAAAGCAGTTTTTTTCCCCTGACAGAAATTTCATATATTTTAAAATGTCTGTTCACTTAACCCCTAAACTTGTAACCACACACAGAGGTAGCTCCATGTATTTAAGCAGTCCCCATCAACTTCGTGGACTGTATCTACATGAAGATGACTTTTTTCCATGACAAGGCTCTGCAGTCCTTTCATAAATTGTCAGGTTCTTCAATAAATAAAGCTTAAAAGCCCACTAAACAGTATTCGGAAGTTAAAAGGACCCTGAGAACCTGTTTCTTTGGTATGAATATCCACATCTGCTTCTGATTTTACCATCAAACGAAACTAAGCACCAGCCATAACTCACAAAAAGGTGCTGAATGACCTGTTTAATTGAGAACACAGCCCATTTGGTCACTACTATAAATTAATAATAAGGGATAAGTACTAACAAAAAAACCCCAATTAATGCTCTTGATGATTGCAAAGAAAGGCATGGGGCCACTAGAAACACCTCGTCTTTGACTGTTTTAGTACCCATTTTCTTGTCCGCACTTCTTTCACAGGAGTGATAGACCAGTCAGTTTCAATAATCCTTCCAGATCTTAAATAAAACATTCTTTTCACATTAGCAAAACATTATTACCATCTGTATTGTATTCAGTCTCTCTTTAGTGTGTACAAATATCTGGCAGAGTCGCCATTTTGTTTGTGCCAGTAACAGACCTTAGGATTAAAAAATGAAGTCTTGTGCAACAAAAAAGTTGTCGTACGAAGTCCTCCTCTAGAAAGTCACTACTGTAAGGCAAAATGAAATCCTATCAGTACAGTCACAAAAACAGCTAAACCTCTAACTTCTGTGTTTTTAATATTAATATAGAGTTTGTAACACAAGATCAGGGGATGAGTAGTATCCACGACCAAAGACTTCTTCAGCCATTTGACAGCCACAGCACTGTCGTCAAAGGTTCTTTGCTACTGACTCAATTCCATGTTCTGCATCTAATCCATAAACATTTGATCTTGGGCTTGATCTCTGTCCTTACTCAGTGTTTTGCTTTTGAAGAAGATTTTGACCATACAGAATTGGCTATTAATATATCTGTCTAAAGGGAAACAAACTGAAATGGGTTAATCTGTCTTACTTTACAAACTCAGGCTTAGATAACATCAGACAGCCCCAGGATCCTTGCCAGGAGAAGCTTGCCTTGAAAGGTTTAAGCTGGAACCTAGTTTTCAAAATAACATTATCCAAGCATTCATCACAAAAATTACACTGCTCCTTGTATACCTTGTAGGGAATACACTACCTAAGGGCTACAAAGGGAATGTTATTTGTTATAGGTCAGGAAGAACCATCACTACACCTTAGAAGCAAAACAGAAAGCCTCCCACTAAAGAGCCATTCAGCTCTGCTATACCAATAGACCACTTACACGGAATTTGTTTTCACCCTAGGAATTACATAAAACCTACACACCATGGGATGAGTTCTGAATAGAACGAGATGATTCTTTCTTCCAGAGGATCGCTTATTCACTGTAAAAGAAATAACTCCCATTTTATAATATTACAGAATTAATATAACTATCTATAATACAACATAATCACTATTACACTTATATTAAAATGAATAAACTATACTAGTTTAGTTTAGTGCATAGATCTGACCTATATATTCAGCAGAATATTGAAACAGTATGTCTTAATTTCTCATGGATGGCTTCAGAAGTG
The DNA here is from genome assembly GCF_965638725.1 of Aptenodytes patagonicus. Lineage (NCBI taxonomy): Eukaryota > Metazoa > Chordata > Aves > Sphenisciformes > Spheniscidae > Aptenodytes > Aptenodytes patagonicus. The sequence continues at coordinate 77,528,448 of NC_134982.1, read as the reverse complement.
GATCTGCATGTCATTCACAAAGGGAAATGGCAACGCTAAATCCTTTCGTGAAGCTCACCCTTTGTTTCAAGGTTCCTCTGCCTTCATCCTTCCTGCAAGTAAAAAGGTCCAAAGCTGGCAGGAAAATTTATGTAAATAAATATTCTGGAAAGAAAAAAAAATCAGTACTGGGATCAACCATAGCTTTTGGCGGAGTTGAGGCATCTTATCACTGAATCCTGAGCAATCCTAAGGAAGTTGGTCATCTCACAAGGGTAATGCAAAGCTAGGGGTTGACAAATACTGTTCCCCTTAATCATGATACAAATGTTGCTCTTTCTCTACATAAAAGAGCTGGCTATACCTCTCTGTCCCCTCTCTAAAACAGCAAAGGTCTGATTTCACCACCTTTTCTTTTGGTCACTGAACACGGCTACTTTCACCGCTCCACTCAAATAAATCTTATCTCCTCTTTAGGTTTCATTGCCCCTTTCAGGAGAGGAACTAAAAGATATTCCAGAGTTAGAGGTTTTGGTTTCCAATTGTTACCTTTCACCACTTTCTTCTGCACTGCTACACAAGCTCTAGAGAATGAGCTGTTACCTATCTAGAAGAAATTAACTAACATAAAAGCTTTCCTTGATTATTCCCCTAGCAGGAACTGCACTCATAATTCAGGGAAAAGATATATCTACAGGATAAATCTGGATGTTTAAATAGTGCTACAAGTAACAGGCTGTTGAAGATAACAACTGAAAAGAAATTTAAAAAAAAAGGGGGGGAAAAAAGGGTGTTTAAAATACAGTGATTTCATGCTGGTCTAGTCTTGTATTACAATGATTTTCACTTCAGTTAAATAATGTACTAGCTCTACCAATTATTTTCTCATGACTGATTTATGCAACAATGGGTGGGTCATCAAAATCATGTCCTTAATCCATGCATGTATCTTTTCATCTTTCCTATCCTTCTCATCCCCTCTATCTTCAACCTTCATCTTTTCTTTCCACAGTGTCACCCTCTCTGCATGTAGTCATTTTCCACTTGTCTTTTATCCTTTTCCAACTTCTACGTGTTTTTTGCATAATTGAGAATGAACTTTCCGGTATCTTGTCAATAACGAAGTGCAAGAATCTTAACTACTTTTTTTGCTTAGCCACAACACTTGCCTTCCAAGCATCTCTAAGTAACTGGCAGGTATGACCTGAGTAAGTCTCTCAACTGAGTCAGACAACCTCACTCTATGGATCAAAGCACACAGGTAAAAAAGCCAGGCATGCTCATGGCCAGGAGAGGTAGGGACATGTCCTCTAAGGAAAGACTGACAGATCTAGTATTGTTCAGCCTGGAGAAAAGAAGGCTTGAGGTCCTCTTATCCATGTATATAAATACTTAATGAGGGGGGAAGTAAAGAAGATGGATTCAGACTCTTCTAATTGGTAGCATGAGGCAAGAGGCACAAACTGAAATACAGGAAATTCCACTTAAACAGAGGAAATAACATTTTTACTAAAAGGGTGATCAACCATTGAAACAGGTTTCCCAGAGAGGTTGTGGGATCTCCATCCCTGGAGATATTCAAAACCCAAGTGGACACAGTCCTGAGCAACCTGATCTTGCAGGCCCCACTTTGAGCAGGGGGTTAGACTAGATGGTCTCCAGAGGTACCTTCCAACCACAACAATTCAGTGATTCTGTGGTTTTGTGATATGGGAGAAACATATTTGACTTCCAGTTCTCAGCATTTATTATTAATCTGACCTTTTTCCCTCTTTCTACAGCACGGATTCTGCCTGTAATGCCTGTGTTACATTTTCAACTCTTTAAGTACTGTTGCACAGTTAAAAAGTGCCATTTCACACATTTTGTACAGTGTGAAAAATAAGTAAACCATTCTTACCTCATAGAGCAAAGCTATGCACTCCAAGTCTAAGACAATCATCTTCACATTGCATAAAGACTGTTTCTTCCCCCCAACATCGGAAAAAAACCCCAACAAAACCACCACTGCCTTTGCAATGACAGGAGCTACTACATAGAATTTTGACCTACACACTTGTTTCACACAAGTGCTAGGACTGTTGGATCTGGTGACTTGAAATGGGGTGGCTTGCAGTTTTGAGCTCTGAATTAGAACGAACAGAATGCACCTAGTCTCCAGGAAACAACTAACACACATATCCTTCATCTTCTATCATTCTGAGGTCTTCTAAATGGGACATTAAGAGACAAGGCACGTTATGTACGTAGCCATTTCCTCAGCTCTTGGTGCTGTACAACCTTTTAACAAGTTTATCAGGACTTTGAAAAGTTGCTGGAGGCCCTATATGCTGGTGTGCTGTGTGCTATATTCAAAATACAGTCTTGCTAATAGATCTGTTTGATTTGAAAAATTAAAAATCCTAGTTTTCTTTGTGTGTGAGCAATTTCCATCATTAACATAGGCAAGATGTTACTTGATTTCTCTAGTACTGCTCTGGTCTTTTGCTAGTAATAAAAAAGAGACTCAAAAATATTTTACTGAATACGTAATTAATCTTCATGTATTTTCAGACCAAGCATTCGCACCACTATTGACTAGTGCATCTGCCAAATATTTGTTTCTTTTGTGTTTGTTTTAAACATTCATTACTTTAAAAAAGCAGGAAAAAAAGCTGAACAGAATAATTAATTCCAAAAGGACAAACACAATTCATGACCTGGCCCATCTACTGCCAGCTATCACTGCTCAATTTTCTTCTGAATATCTTCTTTTGCTCCAGGACTGCTAGAATTGAGCAACATGAACACACAGTTAGCACTGATAAGAGCTGTCCCAGCCCAACTGGGTGTGGAGGAGTGTTTGGGAGAGAAACAGGACAGACAATTGGACTCGCTGCTTCACTGTTTATACTGCATATGCTCAGCAGAGCACCACAGCTCTGAATGCCAAAGCTTTTTACAGGCTGCCTGTCAGATTCAAGGGGGTTCTTCATCTTCCTGGTTGAGGTTACCAGAGAGACCCTGAACCAGAGGGAACATCACAAATTTAACAGGAGCTTTTGTTTTGAATTGTGTTAACATCATAGAGAAGTAAGTAGCTCAAACATTTGAACAGGGTCCTGGTCACGCGAAGAGCCTACCTGCTGCTAAAGGCAATAGTGCTTTTGATTACTGCATCTAGGACAGTCAGAAAATTCTGAGCACCACAAACATTCTGTCTCGTCTGCAAAATCTAACTTTCAAATTCCAGTAACAAGTGGAACTGGAGGACAAAGGCTAAAAATGTGTCACAGAACATGCAAAATATACTACATACAGAATATTAATGCTGAGGTTCGTGTCAGGAAATACTGCTAAATATGATGTATTTTGCTGGAAAGGCCTCTCGTAAGTCTAGGAAATGAATTAAAAATAAAACAACTTCTTTTGTCCTGACTTCTTCAAAATTTTAATGCCTGGAATTTATTTCCTACTCTCTGAACAAATCACTCAGTAGCTTTTCTGGTTTGTCTTTGTATCTCTGGAGCAAAGCACATGGTAAGACTGTTTTTTCTGTGAAGGTGCTAACTCTAAAGGACTGGGGATCAGAAGGTACTTACTGTCAGACGCCTGCAGCAAAGGCTCCGAGACAAGAGGACAAAAAATGGTTTTCTCAGGAGAAGTAATCTCTATTCCTGAAACATTCATGAAAACATCATCCAGATACCACAGTGATGAAAGGTTTCATTCATTGTGCTGTTAGTTCTGCTATTGTATCCACAAGATTTGTGTTAATTCCTGCAGCAATGTCTCATGTTTCTCACCTTTCCTCTGCCTCTGTATGTTACACTGGGAAATGGCTAAAGGCTTTGTGGTACTATGCTGTAAATAAAGAATGTGCCTTCTAAGGGAGGCCTGTCTTGGCAGATGTGCAACACAGTGGATGCTGGCACACCTCCCTCTTTGCATCCCCAAACCTCCTCTCCTCCTTACTTCACACGTGGCTGGTTGACAGAACACAGGTCAGGGAGGCTGCTGTACATTGTGCAGTGCAGATTCTTCCAGGCAGGAACATGATCTCAGCTCTCAGAGCTAGAAGTTATGAAAATGTCAGATGTGCTCAATCATATGACCTTGTAAGGCTTAGGATTAGACCAGCTTCCTGTAGCCCAGGGAAACGGGCTGAGATAGGCACATGATGGCAAGACAAGGAACAACTACCCAGTAATATGAGTTTCCTTGCTGGTTGTGCCCAACTCAGCAATAAGAGACACAGAACACCCTTCTTTGTGCTGAAAGGAGTATGTTCTCCTATGGTTGCCCCCTTTTTTCCAGAAAGTTATAGTTCTTTGCCTTTGTCTTTTTATGCTCAGCACATAACAACAACTCGAGAACATCAACAAGGCTAGAATACGTTAACACTGCTGGAATGGATCAAAATTAGAGGGTCTTCCATACAAATGAAAAGCAGGCTTCAGAGGACTAATTTCCAAAACTTCAGTAAAATCCATGCTTTTAGTAAAATATACTGGCCATTTGCACAGTTCCTTGGGATCTCTCTTAAACACTGTAACAGTCTCTCTGCTTCTGAAAGGCTCCCAATGCACACATAGCATCTCCTATTCAAAGCAGATGGGAAAGTCAGAAAATGTCAGCTTGTTACCGTAAATCAAGCTCATCACTATATCATTCAACTTTATCCTACACAGCATCACCAACAGGTACTCTTTACAGGTGGAAATCATAAACCACTCTATGCAGTTATGCAAGGGATAAACAGTATACTCAAATGACCATTTCAGCCTTAAAACTTCAGGAAGGACATTCAGAAAACAGAGACAGTCAGCTGGAAACTAATAAAACCTGATGCACCTTCCACGGAACTTCAAGATTTTCATGATTTAGATTAAATATAGCACGTCTTCAAAGTTCTTCCTTCTGCTGTCTAGAGCCACAAACACCTTTGAATACCACTGATCAAACTCACAGTAGTGCAACAAGCAATGAACAATATGCCATAATTAGCATCTCAAAAATTAAAGAACAAAAAGAGAACTGTAACTTCAAGTTCTTTTGTGGGCTGATTTGCCATTCTCAGAGCCACCAAGTTGCATGAGCAAACTACTTGGCCAGGAGTTGTGCAAAAGTATAAGCATAGACGGTAACTTGAATGCCTTCAAGCCAGGTTTTATTAAGCCATAAACTTTGCATGAAAATATTGTAAACCATTCCATCTGATAACAATTCTTTTTATACAACATTTTGTGTTGCTGCTACTTATCCCTAGTACTAGTATGAACATATTGTTGGACTATATTCAAAGGTATAAAAACTGGTTTGCGAGGGCACGCAGTCCAAAGTGTTAAACAGAACTGACAAGTGACTTTTTCAAGCCATAAAAAACAACTCCTTAAAAAGCAAAGAAGAACAGAATACTCACTAGTATTTTTTGCCTTTTTTTGATCAGAACTACCAAGCGTATTGCTTCTAGGGATACTGGAGAAGGAAGAACATGGAAAATAAGGCAGAGGAAGCAGGTGTTTAGTTCAGGGTCTAGAGTCAGGCGGTGTATCTATGCATCTGTGGCTTCCTATATACTCAATGGAGAGGGAGACACTGGAATGAAGGGCTTCAGCACACCTAATGCAGAACTGCCATACAGAGGCGCTGCATATGGGGACAACCCGATCAGTGGTCTCTACTGGGATACAGACTCCCAGGATGAGGCACTTCAGTCTGTGCCTGAAGCCAGGCTGTCTCTCTTCTGATGAACTCAGTTTGCCTCGTTGAACTGATGCAGCAAAAGGGTACGTAGCAGTATCCTTCAGTGCTTCTTGTAAGGCATGTATTTTAGCATTTTAAAACCAAATTACACTTAAGTTAAAGGGATGATAAATGGCTAATCTGCTAAATACCAGACTTCCAAATCACACACCTCTGCTTAGACCAAAATGCAGGACACAATTTTGGAAGCACAAACAGACCAATTTCCAAAGAATAGGTTTTCAACCAAAGAAAATCTTAACCCTGCTTAGCCCCATATATGATGCTAAACAGAGCACTTTTTGCCTGTCCCAGCCAAAAAGCCAGAGAAGAAATGAACTACTTAATAACTTCTTAAAGTAGCCCCATTTCAGATCTAAAGACAATGAACAATGTGCAGATGTGTATCTTGCCTCTGACCCTGCTGTATTAATCTTGTGAGCAAATTCTATGCAAGACTGCATTATGCAGGACAAGTACTTTTCAGAAACACTACCCTGATTAAAAGTGGTGATTTAGAGCTGACACTAATGATGGCTGGCAGGAACTCCACTCTCAATTTGCTCAGTAATCACTAACTACCCGCTTTGCAATTTCAAAGGTGACCACAGAGGTAAACCAGGTTGACTTCCGTTTTTTTCACCGTAATCTTTAAAACAGACTCCAAGGCCATACCAGAACTTAAGAGAGGCCCACTGCTGTCAACTAGTCAGTTAGCTCTAACTGACCTAAGCCATCATCAGATATTTAGAGCACAATGCTGGAGACAGGCTAGAATCTGCTGCTCTCTCATTATTAGCTGCTGATTTTGCAGAGGTCATAGGAATAAAAATCCATAAACACATTCTTGATAAACAGACAACATACATGACTCTAAATGCTCATCTTCTCAGTGAGAGGGTACTACTTTTTTCAAATAAAAAAATTTAAACCGCTTATATGGTAAGAAAAGATTTTCAATTTCCTTTGCTTCAACTATTTTTTTGTTTTAATTTCAAAATGAGATTCTGAATCTGAAAATGCATTGAAATTAAAAGCCAATTATCCTAGTGGGTAACAATGCTGCATCTTGTACTTTCGTGTTTTTGACACACAGAAGAAACAAAGCCACCATTACTTATTTAAACAAGCATTAAATAAGCATTAGAACTGTTTATCCTAAATTGATATGTGCTTACATTCTTTTGAGGGCCAGTTTTTTCATGTTTGTTAATTGGATGACAACAGAACACTGAATTTGACATGCTGGTTGGCCATTCGTCACGCTTCCTCAAGATCAGGTTAGATACAAAAGCCAGATTTTAAAGACCAGATATTCAGAAAATGTGTCCCCTGATTCTGTAGGTGTTGTGACAGACCTTCCACTTACATACACCACTGACTTCAGTGGAGTGAAGATGAATTACAAAAGCAAAAAGCCCAGCTTTTTAATGCAACAATTATTACAATAACACAGAGCAATGTCCAAAGTCTCCCTCAGCTACTGCTTTGCCAAGTCATTTAGAACAATTGACTTGTCTGTTTAAGGCTGGCTGTGCGCTACCTCTGACTTCAGCTCAAGAGCAGTGCACACCTACAACTTCCAAGTTCAGTTTTGAAGAGAAATATTTCCCATTTTACTTCCACTGGAAGACAGAAACAAGCCTGTCTTCTTAGAAGCAGCTATTTTTATTTTGTCAAGAGGCTGCCACATGGAGTAGTTTAAATAATTTGTATTTTCATCTTTTTTAGCCCACAGCAATCAGTGCAGCTTCAGGATGTTTAAACTGTCCATCAATAAAGATGGCACATCAATGCTGGCACATATGTGACTCTTGGGTGCCAAGACAAGAACACACCATTAAACTTCCACCACGGTACGACAATCCTTCGTTTCTATTTCACGACGGATCTGGCAACAAATGCACATCCCTCCCGTGAGGTGCAATGGGTGCTGTCAGCAGTGGTTATCTCTCAGGATCAGAAGCTCCAATCCAGGTGCCTACAGCTGGGAAATTCAGCACTTCACACTACTGAGCTCTTTGGGCTTTCGATGCATTCCTTAACCAGCAGCAGCAACGCTTGCTCAAACCTGTTTGTACTTTCTTCAGTTCTGCTTCAGTTCTTCCTCATTGTCACATCAGCTCTGCAGCTTTCCATAATGCAATAAGCAATCTGCTTAACATAAACTGCATGTAGTTTGTGCTGTCCCACTAACTCACTATGCGAAAAACTGAAGCCAGAGAGTTTTGAATGAGTGAGCTTAGTTTCTTCCCCTTTCTTAGACTATTTACATGTGCCTTAAAAGAAAGACTGCTGAACATGAGCACTTGCTAGCTTAAGTGTGGCATGAAATCCCAAACAGGGTTGCAAAACTGAACGCTGATAGCAGTTTAGCCTTCCTCATCAGGGTGCTGTCTCTTGCCGCTGTCTCTTGTGGTACATCCTTCATATTTCTGTGTACCTCATAGAATTTATCTTTAATCTGCCGGGTAGGAATGTCGAAGTGTGGCCCACGTGGCAAAGATAAGCATAGACAGCTTTGACAAAACACAGAAACTCTGCAATAAACCTCTCTGCGAAGCACCGTTGGAGAGGATGCAAAACTGCAGTGCCAAGGAGAACTCCCTTATTTTTTCAAAGAAGATGGACATTACATGGATGTGCAACAGCTTGTCAAACCGAGTAGCTCTGCTTTCAGGATGATGTTAAATTAACGGTTTTGCTGCCACAGGTTCTGAAACAGTAACTGCTAAGTAAATCTTGCTCCTGTTCACTGATGTTCCCAGGTCAGCCACTGACTGGCCTGATGACCTTGCAGAATTCACTTATCTCTCTGCCTCTGTAGTTTCCGTAGAACTGTCACAGACTTGAATTAATCAGTTTGAGACCTACCAATGAAGAGTGCAGCACGACAACTTAAGTGCTGGGATTATTCTAACAATGCCCCTTCCTTTCCTTCATTTTCTGTTACTACAACACATAACTGATACTATTTCGGGGAGTTTGTCATGCTTTGCAGACACTTTTGGTTTTGGAAAAGAAGCAGAGAATTCTGGTTAGAAGCAGAAGAAACCCCACATTAAAGTTTAAGAAGAAAAAAGAGACATTTTAGGAAAGTGAAAGAAGAAATAATTACAGTTGTACCAAAAGACAGTTAAAAACAAAGGACAGCAGTATAAGAGTCCAGAGGGAACAATAATTTTGTTATACTTAAAATACTTCTCTAGATGTATCCCAATAGTAGTATTTTAAACTTAGAACAGTCATTTTCTGAAGAGTCCCTAGGAAGGAGAGTATTCCCTGAAGCTGTAATTTGTCTCACATGAAGACGACATACTGAACAAAACCACAGTACAGTATCTTTAACCAAGAGCCAGCAAGCAGCCTGAAATTTAACCTTGTCATTCTAATGCAATTCTCCCTGCCACCATGCAAATATTTTTCTTCCCACATTCTTATGAGACCACAGTGTAAAATGACAGTGATGCTGTTGTAGCCACAAGGTTTAGCTGGGCTCATAAAACTAAATTGTAGGTTACTGAAGGGAATTTTTGTTTATTCCATTTCAAAGATATGATTAGTCAAGACTCCATATCAAGAAAACAGATGGTATTTCTTAAGCTTATGTTTTGTTTGTAATGGTTATTTTTAACTCTTATCATTAACTTCTTCACACAGTACCCCTGGGATGGATCTGTATTGAAACCTAACTTCACAGTGGAAGATCTAACATAGGGATGTGTTTTCCTAAAGCAGGTTTTCCATGTGCAACTCTGAGCACATTAGACAATGGACTTGCTTTCTCCTGCCAGATGTGAAGAAGAGAATAATCTTTGCCAATTTCATATGCCCAGCACTGATACACCTCTTGCAGTCTCACTCATCAACTCCAAATGAGAGCGCATAAGCTGTTTCAAGAGAAGTACACCCAATGCTCAGCTACAGGACACTACTAGAAATCAGACATAAAAATAACAGAAAACTAGACTTGCTTTGGGAATGCTCCTGCACACAGAGGCCAAATGGCAAGGAGCAACCTGGTCTAGCCTCATAAAAAAGCTTCCAGAGTAGACTGGCTGTCCACGAGCCACCAACTGGGAAACCTCCCCAGCATGCTCAAGTGCCAACACATGCCCAGGAGCTGCCTAGACCAAATTTGTGCCATGGGACTGTATAACAACTTACCACCACAGATGGTTGTGTTCCAGTGTCTGGAGACGTTCCTGGACATGCTTCTATCTATTGGTATAGTACACACAGCTTACGGGCACCTTTGTCAGTCATCAGCAATTAAAATAGTCACCTGGCGACAGTATGTAGATATCCCTGACTGCTGACAGCTATCGGGCACCCAAGTCCTGCTGCCAAGAAACAAGGCAGACGTTTCAGATGCCAGACCTGACTCTCATATATCACTTCTGAAATCGGGACATTGGCTCCATGCTCCTTCGAAGAATGAATTTCACACATTTGTTTGCAAGGGCAGCAGAAAGCATGGGAGCCGCAGACGCACGGGAAGATGGTGACTAGTTGCCCTGACCAGACTATTCAGCATCCCACACCACTCTGTTCCACATCCCACCATACAGCCGTACACCCCTTGACGATGAACACCCTCGCACGGCACGCAGAACCACACTCCCACACCGCACGCTGCACAGCACACCACACACCAAGCCGCCACGCCTCACCACCCCACGCACTACTGCGCCACACGCCTCGCTGCGCCTCCCCTCGCTGCCGACAGCTTGCCACAGCGCGCCCCGCGCCTCACCGCACCACAGCCCACCACCACACGCACCTCGCGGCACCACCGCGCCCCTCACCACACACCTCACTTCACCACACACCTTGCGGCACCACCACACGCCTCACCTCACAGCCGCACGCGCGCGGCACCCTTCTCCATGCACCCCACCACACACCTCACGGAACCACTACGTCCCTCACCACGCATCCCACCACACACCTCACGGAACCACTATGTCCCTCACCACGCACCCCACCACACACCTCACGGAACCACTACGTCCCTCACCACACACCCCACCACACACCTCACGGAACCACTACGTCCCTCACCACACACCCCACCACACACCTCACGGAACCACTACGTCCCTCACCACACACCCCACCACACACCTCACGGAACCACTACATCCCTCACCACGCACCCCACCACACACCTCACGGAACCACTACGTCCCTCACCACACGCCCCACCACACACCTCACGGAACCACTACGTCCCTCACCACGCGCCCCACCACACACCTCACGGCGCCACCACGCCCCTCACCACACACCCTACCGCACCCCTCACCGCACACCTCACGGCCACGCATCCCAGCCCACCGCACAGCACGACGGACCCCCCGTCCTCCCGCCCGCGGCGCCGGGCTCACCGCCGCCTGCTGGAAGGCGCCCTTGGTGTAGGTGCCGCCGCCGCGGTAGGCGATAGCGGGGATCTCGCGTCCCAGCAGGGCGCACTTGTGCTGCTGCGGCCGCCGCCGCGAGATGTAGTCCACGCGTGGCACCACGTTGCTGCGCGAGGAGAAGGTGACGATGGCCACGCGCGTGGCCGCGGGCACCACGGGGAAGTCGGAAAGCAGCTTCTTGACGAAGCGCAGCTCGCTGAGGAAGTTGGCCGGCCCCACGCTCGACGACTCGTCCACCAGGAAGACCAGCTCCAGCCGCCCGCTGCGCGCCCGCAGCCGCCGCACCTGGCGCTTGAAGGCGCGGCCCAGCTTCTCCACTTTGCTCTCCGTCGTGTCGGGCAGCGGCGGCGCCGCCAGGGCGGGCGAGGCGAAGGTGGGGGCGCGGGCGAGGGCGCCCGGCGGGCCGCCCGCCCGGCCCTGCGGCGCCGACGGCGACAACGACAGCGACAGCCCCCCCCAGCAGCAGAGAGCCACCAGGGGCCACATCGCGGGGCGGCGGGCGCAGGGAGACGCCGGCAGCCGCGGGAGGGGAGCGGCTGGTCGCCCCCTGACGCCCCACCTCCTCTCTCCTCGGAGGGGCGGCCGGCCTGCCTGCCTGCCTGCCTGTCTGTCTGCCTCCCCGCCGGCCCCCGCAGGTATCCGCGCCCTTTAATCCCCCCGCGGGCCTCCCCCGCGGCTGAGGCGCTGCCCCTCGCACGCCCCCCTCTCGGCTGCCCCCCCCCCCCCCGCCCCTCGCTTTTCGGTTACGAGCCCCCCGCCCTCCCCGCTCCCTCCCCGCCCCCCCGCCGCCCCGTCCCGCCCCGGTGGGTCCCACACGGCTGGCGGGGGCCAGCCCGGCAGCGGGGAGGCTGCGGTCACTGGAAACGCGCCGAGCCGGAGCGGCGCGGTGCCGGGCTCCGGAGAGGGGGGAAAGGCGGAAAAAGCCCCAAAAGCGAGGAGCGCCTTTTCCACTCCCCCGCCGCGGGAGCTGGAGCTGCTGCTCGCAGGGACGGAGCGAGGGCTTGCACTGACACGTGCTGAATTAATCGTGGTTAATTTAGCCCTTTGTTTTGCGGGGAGGATGCGCTTGCGGCTGGGAGGTTTGACGGGGGTATGCTCTGGTCCCGTTCCTGGCTCTGTCACAGTCTCCCTCTATTGTCCAAGGGACACTTCATCCACCTGTGGACTCAGTTTTCCAACTTTGAAGATGTAGCAATACCTTACTGATGAGCGTCTCACTGAAGTGATGGCGAGGTGTCTGGATGTATGGGGTGAGTGTGCACAAGGGTATGTGCATGAAAAGCAAGGAGAGCACCTGCATACATACATCTACATGTGTATGTAAATATATATATGCATCAATGTACCGGCAGTGACAATAATCTTCTGCGCTTGATATGAAAAATTCCCGGTAGCCAAGTGTGAGATTACAAGCCATTTCTTGGAAGGGTTCCAATGCTGTCTTGCTGTCTGTGAATCGCTTTGGGAGAGAGAAACACTCCCAAAGAGTCCTCCTGCCCAAATTCAGAACCCACTCCCCCTTCAACCAACCTCTCTACAGATTTAATTCTCTAGACCATTATGAGGCAATAACTTGGGTTCATTTTAGCCACTAGTTTAGTATTAAACAGTTCTCTAGCTAATCAACTCAATTTTCAGGAGTAACTCAGTCTCAGAAAAATTCTGTTGGGATAGATTAGCCATGTAAACCTGTTGATTGCAACTCTTTGCCTTTAATTAGTATTTTTCCTTCCTTTATTCATTTTCTAGTCCTCCTCTCTGCTTTAGTTTACTTTTGTTGACATTTCACAGTGCCATGGAATACACAGGTACATTGGTGCATTTGCAAGTCAAACCCCACATTTACATTTAATTTAATTATTTACTTTTTCTTCACTGGGGTATCAGCTGATGGAAAATTGATCTAATACTGTCCCTTTGACGTTCCAGCAATACTCGAATTCCACTGCAAATGACAAGAGACTAAGTGACAGAAGATATTATTTAATTAGGGAAATGATGCATTTGATACACAGTTCCAACATGTTTTTACATTTATGTAGTAGTCTAAGCACTTCACAAAAACCTGTTTCTTAGGTATACTTTTGCCACTTAGTGCTTGAAGAGAAGATAGCGATCAGACACAATTACAGAGGCATATGTGAAGAGCAGTTTTGGTACTGAAGGATGGGCAGCTCATGGGCTGGGTCAGTTAAACTGTTTCTGCCCATGTGACGGCGAAATAAAGGCTGCAACATCATGCTTGGGCTACTCTGCTTTTCCTTTGTAGTAACAGGCAACCTTTTTGTCTTGAAAGGGGTAACTGGAAGTTGCTACAACCACCGAAATCCTCAGCAAGTTGATTTGCACCGTTGGTCTTTGGAGGATTAAAGAAATGGTGCTGCAATTGCATTCACTGTGTTCTGAGTCACACCACCAGTATACATTACAATGCTCTTCATCTACATTGTACTGGGCTAGAGATTATGTCAGTCTTTGCGCAGACCAGAATGAAAGAACAGAAAAGGTGTTTCCTCTTCTTGGAGGTGGAAATGGAGGAAATGCCTGGTTTCTGCAAGGTGCTCCTAACTGAAGTGGATCATTGCAGTTACGACGTGCTGCTGTTACTCCTGAGTGTTAAGGTCATAACAAGTAATTTTCTCTAGGCTGGTTTAGTTTGCTGGAAAGCTAACTGTCAGTTCCCTTGTTTTCCCCATGTTTTTGTAACACCAGATTCATAAATGCTACACATTTTAGGACTCGGAAGCAAAGGAAAGGAGGATTGATTGGAAACATTTTTAACAAAGGAAGAACAATTTGTGTCAGTGGCCAGTTTTCTATGCACCTCCTGTACTGCCAGCGTGGGAGACCACAATCAGGTATGACTAACTGTGAGAACACAGCAGTTAATTTCAGTCTTAGTGATCTCATCAGAATTGCGAATGCAAAAAATAACAGGGCAATTATAAATTAGTCCTTGATGCACGCACAGTTTGTGAAAATGCGTATTCTTCTAGGTCACACAGGCCCTGCAGTCATGCTGCACAGAAGCTCTCACTGGTTCAACGGAAAGCTGTATTTGTATGTGTAAGGGCAGCAGAGTGAAGTCGTCAATTCAAGATGTAAATATATTTGTCACACAGGGAGTTCACAGTAGAAAAGGAGTAGATCAGTGAACAGCTAAGCTCTGACTGTGGATGCAAGACTGAGGCCCTAGCATGGTACTGATGTGAAGCAAAATCCAGGAAAATTGAAGTGGTGAGGGGAAATTTCCTTTCAATCCATGGATAATTAGCATTCAAAAGACTTCAAAAAGAATCAGTGACCTGTAAGTAGTGAATAACTCTCCTCATATATTCTCCCTTGTGTATAACACGGGTAACTCTCTTCAAAATCATTGGCATTCAACCTAGTTGTGCAGAGAGGAGAAGCTAAGTAAAGCATTACAAGATACTATGAGAAGTTAGCATCAGCATCTGTAATAAACACAATCTAATGGTATGAGGGAAAGAGTGAGTGCATCCAGAGTATTCCAGTATGTTACCGACGTGATTTGAGAAAACTATAGAATAATTTCTGGAATAAACTGAAACTTAAAAAGCTTGGATTCAGCCTGTGAAATCCTCAGGAAGGTATTTTATCCATGGGGTTGTGCTTGCAAGAGAAAAAGTCATGTTGCAGATGGTGGAGGAGGTCGTGTGTGTGTGTGTGTAAGTAGCAAGCATTCTGTTCACTATATGTTCACTAAGCTTTTCTGAAAGCACCATTTCCAGGGGAAATCTCCGTTGTAATGAAATTGCCTTCTCCAAGCCTGCCTGCCAGCTCTTTACAAATCCTTTCCATGTTGATGTGCTTAAGCCCTCTGCTTTTGATGGTCTTTTCCCTGTTGTATTCATGCATATTATTTGTGCTTTGGTTCATCGTGATCTGTAGCAGATGGGGAAGTGGAGAGCAGAAGGAGTTTTTCCCACTTTAAGCATCCCTGAAGGTCAAAATATCTGCCCTGGGCTTCCCTACTTGAACAGAAAATGCAGGTTTCATGTGGCTTCTTTTGACAATGTGCACAAGAAGGTGGTGCTGGACTGTGACTCTATTCCATTACAAAACAGCAGGTAACAAAAACCACTAGATCTTGTGAATAAACTGCCTTTGTCATATGACAGAAGAGGGCTGACTAGTCCTGAAAAGGAAAGCTTAAGAGCAGCACTTCAACTGCTTTTACAATCACATTCCTGTATCTCTTTAATTGTCTTATTAAAATCCACAGACTTCATGAATTCCAGTAATTCTTTACTGTCTCCCTGCAAGATCATATGGTCATTTAACACCACCCTGCTTACTAAACAAAAGGGAAATCTTTACCCCCAGTTAAAAACCCTTCTGCAAACAGTCTGAGGATTGCTGTCCTTTAGCCAAATAGCTTTTTGGTTGAATTACTCAATGAAACGTGGCCAAGCATCTTTCCAAATATGGAGAAGAAAAGCATTATATTCCTCCCTCTTTGTGTTCCCCCAAATACAGCTGGACAGATTACATCCTTGTACTCAACCCACACAGTATTTGTGCCTGCAGAGACAACGCAGCAGTATCACATACCCTATAATTTTTGGAGGAATGCAGGTCATTTTTGTTTTTACAGTAAAGATGTTCTGTTAGCGACTTTGTGCCACAGTGGAAACATAGCCGCAACTGAAACGTTAAGTCTTCTACAGGAATCTTGCAGCATTCTAAATTTTATCTAAACTAGAGATAAAATGACAGCTAAAGAACAGAAATCAGAACCTGATGTTACTTAAGCTTGTTCTAAGCCTCTTTTTGTGCTAAAGCACACAGCGTCCATCTGGGGAAACCTCACGCAATACAGAGCTAGCAGAGCCAGGCTTCTTTCTTCCATTTCAGCCATTGGCAGGGTACAGGATTGCTCTGTGCTGTCCACTTCCCTTTGCAGATGTCAGGCAGTATTTCAGTCGGGGGTGTTTAAGACTCTCTGTGAGGAGCAAAGTTGCAGGAGTAGTAGTTATAGAGCGAGAGGAGAAATACTTGCATTCTCAGAAAATGACCTCTGAAATGTGCTACCGGGGAGCCATTAATACAGTATTGGGGGAGAAGTGCCAGTCCTTGGTAGGTGACTTCCAAAGTCTTCATGGTTTAAATGAAAACAGCAGAGCTATTCTAGGAGAGGGGGAGGAAGAGGAAGAAGGGGCTTTGGGAAGTTGCTTCTTCCTCTTTTCTCCCATACCTTTTGAGAGGAAGGTCAGAGAGAACAGATCCAGCTCCCAAGTCCTGGAATGCAAGTTCTCTCCTCACCCCTGAGAACCTTCACCTCCCAGTGCTGCCAGTGCCTTACTTGCCTACAGCTCTAGCTATGTTTTTCGTTCGCTGCCCCTGAACAATGACAAAGACCAGGCAGGACTGAAGTCTTGCTGCAGAGCAGTCTGTCCTTGAGAGCTCCCTACAGTAGGATGTGTTGCTGGAACACGCTGCCTCAGCAGTTTCTGACTATTGAATGTATTTTTAGTGGCAGTAGTGAAAGGAGCATGGAGGAGAGATCAGGATGTATTTTACGTTCAGTACTGAGGTACCAAAGCTAGGCAATCAAGATCTTAGTTGTAAAAACTGAGTGGGGTTTTTTTGGACATTTTAGGCCTCAGCTCTTGGCTTAAACAGAACATGAAGCAACATGCATGGAGGAAATGAAGAATTTTCTGTAAAAGTAAGAGCACTCTCAAAAAGGAGAAAAAGAAGAGATTCATGTCTTAAATTATCACTTGTTTTATCATTAAAAAGCTAGGATAGATACTTTGCAATCCTTTCAAATAACAGTAATTCACTGACTTTAATTATTTTAACATAAATTGTTCAGGGGTAGAAACTTGAGGTTCAGCCTTCCCACATAAATTGTTTAAACACACACAAATTGAGGGCAGTCAGTTTTGATTTATACATGCAAATCCCATTGACACCTCTGGGAGTTCTGACACAGACTGAAGAGAGTACACGGCCCTTAAATGAGGGCAAAATGTCTGTCCACATGACTTCGGAAAAAGATTATTACGTAGGAGGAGAAGAGTCAGTCTGCCAAAAGTTTCTCCTTTCAGGCAGAGGTCTGGGTGTTTTAGTCTTCAGCAGAGCAAACAAGCATTTGAATGATCCAAGCTATGGGTTATTAGTTCAAGCTATAAAAAAGAAAAACAAGATTCATATTGCTCCGCAGAATTCGGACAATGAAAAAGTTTAGTCATAGGAATTTCATCTTCACTTCTGGACAAGCCCAGTACACACTAAGAATATCATATGGCTAGCTTCCAAGATAAAAAAAAGGTAGGCAAAATCAAAACATCTGCTGGTCTCCGTCTGCACAGCAGATGTTGAATATACTTTTAAGTTGAGCTCATGAGAGTTCATGAAACATACTTCGTCCATAAGCACAGTCAATCTGTTGTTGGCCTAGTACATTCATGCTAAAGTGAGTATATTTTGCCATATTTTACACCCCAAAGTATGTGCTGTATGATTTTTGTAAAGATCTAGGCAGACATTAAATGTGAGAAAACCGTGAAAGGCTTCTTTGATCATAAAAGGCAGGTTCAAATACAGGAAAACTGGAGACTCTGAAAGCTCTGGTGTGGCAGGACAGAAGATACAGGCAAGGTCTGTAGCGTGAAGTCTGTTTAGGACTTTTTTTGCTCCTGAATAGGCTGACACAATTAAAAAATGGGTTTGGTAGACAGGCTATTCCAGGTTGCTTTTTCAAAACTTGCTGTGTATTGTAGTCTTGAAACATAAAAGCACTGGCAGTCTTTGACTCTGCTTGCTTACAGTGCACAGGTACTGCTGGTTGTGAATACCTGCTTTACAGGGTGTTCTGCACTAACCCAGCAAAGTAGGACGGTGCTCTGGAAGAATGAGAGTAAATTTCTAACCTCTCTTGCCTATATCAAAAAGCCCCTGAAGAGCCTAAGAAATGGTCTTGAAAAGCATGTTTGGAAAGTGCTGTTCTGAAGGAGGACTTTAGTTCTGTCATTTCCAGAGGTACCAAAGTTTAAGTCAAGGAGAGAAGGTTTGGGGCATGTGGAGCAGTTCTTCCCTATTGCAACTGAAACTCACAAGCAGAAGTGTGACTTTCCTCTGTGGATAAGAAAGGACTCCAGTCTCCAGGGATATAGCTTCCTTGTTAAAATTCACACAACTTTTAGTATCGCCCATGAAAATCAAATATGTTAGGTATGCATTTAGGATATTATGATGAAAATACTGCTCTCAGACAAGAAATCATCTTCAGCCTGGAAAAGACGTAACTGAAAAGAGATGTGATAGGCAAAAGAGTATGATAGATAGTAAGTCATGAGGAAAAACAGAGGCAATGAATAGGGAGTTACTTCACTATTGTTTCCAATGCAAAGATTACGTAGCATTAAGTGAAAATGGCAGGGACTTCTTTCAAAAGGAGATGCGTCACACAACAGTGTGTACCTAAGCAACTGAACTCCAAGCCATATAATAGTGCAGTGGATACTAAAAGTTTGTGTGTAGAAAAACTGTGGAATATAAATCCATCCAATGCTTTAACACAGCACAAAGTTATCTCTTCCAACTCTGAACACTTGGAGTTTCATATCCCAGATTTTAAGTGAGTATTAACTACACTTGCCTAGCTTTAAACTGTTCCCTTAACTGTGGGAGTTAAAAAGAAGATTCAAACGTAGACAGATCCTTGGTCTAGTCTGGTATGGCTCATACTATATTCATATAACCTCGCTCTCCTTCTGTGGGAGAGTTCATATGCACGTTACTCAAAATATTATTCTGAAATTAAGCCAACCCAGGACTGAAGACACGAGAAATAGAAATGCTTTCAGAATTACTGTGATACACATCTAGGACAAAGAGCTCTTAAAGACACAGTGCCAAGAGAAGGAAAATATACAAGGCTGGAGAGAGAACGTGCTCTCTTTTCTCCTACAGAAAAAAGTATGAGTTCTGTCAGTAACTTCAGGGACAGCAGGAATAATTGACGCTGAGCTCAGAATGTTAAAATGGGAGCAGGAAAAAACTGAAATACAAGCTAGAGCTGTAGGAAGGTCAAGTTACCTCTTCCTTTACACATTAATGAGGACAGCATTGGGTCATCCCAGCCAACAGTCATGTCACAATACTGGGACAGCTGGAAGAGTGCCAGCCTCCATCCTCTCCTTTTCCGGACATCTTCTGCATCTTTTCTGTCCTAACAGCAGGTACACTCAGCACCTCGAGAGCTTACAAACCCTTGTTTGAAGTCACGCACACAACCCTGCCATGTCCACCTCAGCAGCCTATCAGAAATTAAGGCAAACAGAAAGGAGGACGTGCTGTGTTTTGGGTTTGGCTCCCTCGCCCACTTGAAATCACACTAAAGGTGTATGTGTTTGCAGCAGTTAAACCAAAAAAGTGGAGTAAACTTAGTACTTCTTTTAGCAGTCTGACCCATTTGGTTGATGTGACTTTGCTTCTGGTTGAAGTGACATTCAGGTTATATCCTTTTATTGTTAACAGCCCAAAGTGTCTCCTTTCTTGTCTGGTTAACAAAAGCTAGATAATACTAAAATTTCAGCAAAACAGAAATAAACATCAGGGAACTCAAACTGAGACTGAGTGTTCTGGGCCTGATCCTTCCATGCATATTCAGGCATAATTCCCATTTATTACTGGTGGAAATTTTGCCAGAGTAAGGGCTAAGAAAGACCCCAAAATTTGGACTAACTGTGGAAATCAGTGAAACCAATGAAGCCATGGCAGTTGACACCATTTCAGAATCCCAGATTTGAGTCTGAAGCAAATCGTCTAAATGTTATACCTGTATTCTGTTGTATAGAGGAAAGAATTGTCTTTCTGTCTTCACATACACGTGTCCATGTAAGTGATGGCCCTAAGGCTGTCCGCCTGGTGCATGAAGACACATCAGCACCATGATGAACTGTATGCTTTGTGTGCTCCCCTCTCTTGTTGTCTGGACTCTGTATGGTAATCATGTCTGGCCCTGTATCTTGCTATTTACCTTTTCTGTGGTCTTGTATTTTGTCTACTTGTCACAAAGATTTGGTTGCGCATGTGCCAGCAGATCAGTATTGCATGACCACAAAGGAAGAGGGAGTTAGATGAAGCTAGTTCAGTTGACATATGGTCTTTCTTCTATTGCTTTTGATGTTTGCCATTAGATGAACTTTCTCAAGAAGTAAAGCATGATCCTCACCTGAAATAAAAGAAGAAACTGACCGTTTTTTAATTTGGTTTCCATGTTTTTATATTCTATTACAAATACCTGGTTTTTTAGATTTTATGACCTACTCCTTTTTCATGAACTCTTGTATAACTTGGAAATTAATTTGTAAGATCTTATTACTTTTACAGTTTAATAAAAACATAAGGGGAAAATGTCTTCTGAAAGGTTACACAGTGAGTTTCTCACACATTGTCTGTATTCTCAGTCTTCAGAGAAGTATGTTAATGAATATTGTGATTAGTAAACATGCCTATCTCTGCTTCTCATAATTTCCATTAGAGGACATTCAGGTCTTTCTTTTTCTTCATGATCCCAACTTTTCCTAATCCAAGAACTAGACTTCATTCTTTCTCATTATAGGGAATGAAGCAAGGATAATTATGACAAGAAAAGCAAACAATGAAGTTAATTACTACCTCTTTGCAGAGTATATGGTAGAAAATTAGTTGTGCAGTTTTTGTCAATAGACAACTTGTACTAAAAGCTCAGATACTACTCTGAAAAAATCGCTGTATACTTCAGCGCTATCACTACTCATAGACAAATCTTAGGAAAAAGACATAGAATAAATTTGGTAGGTATATTTTACTGTATCTTGTACAAAGCCTATTTTTGCCATAAACAGGAATAAATGATCTTTTTTTTCCCCACTGAAATTACTAGAGGTGTGCAAGAATTAAGTCTCTCATGGAGAGTCATGTCTAGCCAACTCAGTGCTAGTACTCATCCATTTTATGTTCTGTTCTACTTATGTGTACCTTGGTGCTCTGTTCTTGTTCTAGGCACACTTAACTGAAACTATGTTTTAAAGAAATTATGATTTCATTTTGGCCTTCAGTCTTGTGTTCACTGAGGTTTATGTGACTTCAACTGCTGATTTACTTTGTATTAGACAGCAGGTGTTCAGATAGATTTGGTCTAAGGACCTCCATTCTCTTGCTGTGATGTAGTCATCGGTGAAGACAAAGGCCTTCTCTGTACAAGTGCTGTGGGGAAGGGAAGAGAGGCTTAGGGAGGGAAGAGCTTTGGCTGATGTAGCCAGCAGAGCAAACCTTCATTCTGCTTCAGCGGTGTCTCATTCTCAGACATTCCAGGTTAGAGAGCTGTTACCAGGGCCATGCGCTAAATACCACTGCATGACCAAGCTCAGCTTCAACTAGAATCCACTGCTGTTTTCAGCTTTGCAGTCTTCATCATCAGGGATGTTACAGCCCCATTTTCTAGATGAGTTATAATAGCCTGGTGCATCCTGATAAAAGTCTCATGGCTCACGGACTTCTAAGAGAATCAATCAACTTCAAGTTGGCTTAGATCAAGCTTTAAGCACGTGTTTTTACCAGAAATGTGGGATGAAATCACTTAGGGCATCGTGGAGAAGTTGTTCATATCCAACAGGATATAAATAGCTTTTATAAATACCTACTCACATGTTGGGAGGGAAATGCCAGGGCTTGTTAGTAGCCATTAGGTAGGAACTGAAGGTCCTGGATCATGCACTGTGTGTAAAGAGGTACTTTGGCTCTCTTCTGTTATTTTCGTTCCTGCTCTTTGGTGGTTTCAGTTCTCCTTCCAAACTTAATGTTTACATTTTTCTTCCTCATCATTTGTATGTACACACAAAACATATGGTCTTGCTTTTGCCCCTTCTTTTAAACATATCAGTACAATACCCTGATATCAGTATTCAATAACCAGATTGCATTCTGATCTTTTGAAGAGCTCCTTCCGGTCTCCAGATACCAGATGGCAACTGTACAGGCTTCTACTCAGAGTAGACCCAGACTGTTCTCGTATATACACCAAGGAAATGGGGACAATTTCTGTTCATATCTCTATTATCACACCATTATTCACAGAAGGAGCCAAGAAAATGACAGACTTCCTTGTTAGATACAATCCCTAAAATATCTTCCTTGACATGAGCAGAAATGTCATAACAGAATGTAATTGGTTTGAAACCTCTCTTTGTGAATGAAAGCAATGGCTTATTTCACCCCAACTTAAACTATCATCTTTTACACTCAAAGCTTCTTGTTTATAAACACTAAGTTTGCCTATTTATTTACAATTAATTGCACATACTTGCAAAATTATTCCACAAGGAACACATTTTTTTCTCCAGAAGTACAAGAATTGCTTCCCTTTTTGTTGCTACATTGTTTGGTTTGTGCATGTGCAAGTGCCAGCCCATGGGTCACTTGCTTGATACAGCTGGTCAAGGTGTTTACAGGTTTTATCACATCACAACATTTCAAAAGGAAAGAGTGAGATTTTTAGAAACAATTATTTTATTACTTAATGAAAATAATGGGGGCACACACAGTCTTGAATGTCGTCACGTTCAAGAATGGACAGACTCCCTGCAGTGACCGTCCCTGCCTTCCAAATTAACACAGTATATGTGAACTTTTTAAGGATAATTGACGAGTTGGTACCCATAGCAGCTAGCCATTTATGTAAAGTAATCACCTTAAAGCATACCAGCTTCACTAGGACCCAACCATAAAATGGTGCTTTTTGCTGAGGATAAGATCGCTTTTTTCCTCAGCTTCTATGTGCCAGAGCCATGCTAACAGAAGTTTACTTTCTCTCTCTTTCCCTGTCTCATCACTGTTGATGAGAATTTTAATTTCCAAAGAGACATGGGGATTTGGATAAAAAAATTCAGAACAAATCCCACTTACTTAAAATTAGAGGAACTAAGAAATGGCAGTTGGGTGCCAAACATATTTCCAGACCTCTTACCACAATCCTTGGAAAAAAATCTTTCTCTCTCTGGAGATTTCTTCTCATTAGGTGATAAGCCCTTCAAAAACTATAAAAAGCCGAAGTATTTTGTTCCCTCTAAGAATCTTCCAGTTTCCATGACCAGGAACTTTTGCAGGTTTTCATGCTCCACTTGCAGATATAAACTGATTAGCAG
This sequence comes from Aptenodytes patagonicus, assembly GCF_965638725.1. Classification (NCBI taxonomy): domain Eukaryota; kingdom Metazoa; phylum Chordata; class Aves; order Sphenisciformes; family Spheniscidae; genus Aptenodytes; species Aptenodytes patagonicus. The sequence continues at coordinate 77,505,161 of NC_134982.1, read as the reverse complement.
TGTACCATTATTGTATTTAAACAAGTATAAGAAAAAGGAATACAGTATATCACAAATCTACATTGTTTATTACAGCCTGGGAAAGTTTTAATGTTAAAAAATGAAGTGTAAAGTACATTCACATGCTTTTTTTTAAAGTTCCCTGAATTTGTCAAACACTGAAAAAAGGCTATATTGATGAGAGGACAGAGGAAGCCTAATGCTGTGTGAACTCTAAAAGTGGGTTTTACTACTGTGGTGTCTTTAAAAAAATAATTAGTTATGGTACTGCACATGTTTCTTAAACTCCCATAGATTTATGAACACCAAAATTACCAATTTCTCTTTCCTGTGTTCCGTCCTATGCAATCTCGAGTTTGCAGCTGCAGGAGTTGCCAGCATGCCTACAGAAAGTCATGAAGAAATTGATATGCAGACACACATCTAATGCTCCAGTTCAGGTATGTAACCCTGGTCAGGAAAGACATGCATGATAAAAAGCTCAAAATCAAAGCCAAGTTCAGTGACAGCTCAAATTCACACTGAAGTCATTAAATAGTTGGATTTAGAAAAAGAGTGGAAAGTTTCAACTCCCAAAGTAAAGTTTGCAGAACTGAAAGGGAGGTAATAATGGAAATTGCTTTTTGTCCTTAATGAAAGGGTAGAGGAATACAAAAATGTTCCTTTCCACAAAATAGTAGTGTAAAGTAGTAAAACTTGCTAATTTAATGTACTAAATTTTATTAATTTATTAGCAGCTGCATACGTTACAGACCAGCAAGCAAGAACTTTTTAAAATAACAAATGTAGCTAGGACCTAGTTGAGCATTAGTTTTTCCCCCCCCTCTGTTAAATAGAAAGAAAAAAGCATCTTTTCCTCTTTGTTTCATCCCTTCCCTTTCATTATTTACTTCTGCTTCTTTCTCCTGCAAGCACATTTAAAAGTTTACAGTAAGGAAACATCTTTCTGGAGTGTTAAAACTTAGGGGAAAAAACCCCCACAGAGAACAGCTCAGAAAGATCCAGAGTAGAAGGCGGCTGATGAACTCTTGGAAAGCTGTGAGGGGTAAGGGAAACAGTTGCCCTTAGGTGTGGAGGCTAGTTTTCTTACTCCAGATGGTAGGGAAGAAGGGAGGGTGCTCTTCCAGTTTTACAGGCTAGGGCCAACCATCCTCTTCGGTGTTGAATATACCATTATGTGTGGATATGATTACTGCTCATGAACTATCCCATAGAAAGCAGTGGGGCTGGAGGTACTTTCTAAGGTAAATACTGGAAAGGGAGAACATGAACTGAAGTATCTATTACAAAAATAAATACTGGAGAATTTCATCCTCTTCCTGTGTCTTTGGCACGGCTGCCTGTCTCAGGCCATCTCCCCAGTGCACAGCTGGGGTGAAGTGGACTGTCCACTGCTATACCTATGAGAAAAGTGTGGTGTGTCCCTGCCATCTAACCATTGCCTCACCTTATAACCTCAGGGTGAAAAAGGACCTGTTGATGGCTCTTTGGATTGTTGCTTCTTAAGCATGGCCAAATACGGAGGCCTATAAGGTCACTAACAAAGGTTAAGATAAAGAGCGTGGGGGCAGCTGGAAAACAGAAGGGGCTAAGGATTCCTTTTTTCAATGATGTAAACCTAATCGTGGGGGCTACGGAGGCAAAAAACCCCAACCTACTACGCTAAGCTTAAGCAAAGCCAGATCGATTGCAAATAAAGACAGATGAACTTTATCTGAACAAAACAAGGAGGGATTTGAAGCTTATCTAGATAAATGGGATTTTGATGATAGAGCATGGCTTTTCTCATGGGCATAATTTATTTTAATTATCCTACACATGGAAAAAAAGGATGCTTTGGACAGAAGGAATTTTGCTCAGACATCTTGACCTAATTAAGAGTGCATTGACATTTTATATTTGAATTCTGTCACTAACATGCACATGACCTTGGAAAGTCACATTGGTTATTGTTTCATAAAACAATCTTAAACAGTCACATGAAGCAAAATGGGAAAGCTCATTTATTTTTCTGGGTTTTGAATATAGAAGGATTTGACCACTTACACATTAAAATACTAAGATTACTGCACAAGTATGCCTAGAAACTTTAACTTCCTTGGCCTGGGTTGTTAAATAGTCTGCATAGTTGTGGCAAAAGGTTAAATGGCATGATGCTTAGTTCACCAGTAAAGGTTCTGGCATAGCATGGATGAACATACAGAACATACAAAACGCATGTGTTATTCACTGCGCTCCTACACTTCGAGAACAAATAAAAGCAGCATGAAAAGCATGTGTCTTTCTGGAAAGCTTATGGCTCTGCTCTTCTGACATGATTTTTCTACATGCTCTCCTCACCACAGGATTTGTTTTTTTTTTCTTTGGCAAGAGAAACAGGAAGAATTGTATTCAGGCAATAAATGTAGGACTAAGAAAGTAGTATAACAAAAAAAATTCATAGCCTAGAGAAGTTATTAAGAGCGTTTCTACTGTCACCTTGGCCTTTGGGTCGGGGCTTGTGTGGTGGAGCATTCAGCTTCTGTCAGATCCACAAGGTGACACTTGGTTTAGAGCTGATAGATCCACTAGGCTTACCCAAAGGCTTTCAAAATAAGAAGAATATTCTCCTCATTTAACAAAACATAATTTTTGATAAAGTCTTACATACAATTCGAGAGGATTCTTGAACTGAACATGACAGATTTGCTCCTGAAAAGTGGAAAGTGTGTGCCCTGGACATCTGTGTCTGGGGAGAGCCATTTTATCATGATTATGCTTCCTGAAAGCATTGGAAGAGCTTTGTTTTTCCTCTAGCACACATTGAAAACAAGTTTTGAAACCTTGAGAGCTGTTGTGAAACAGTCATCCTCTGGCAAGCTCTGCTACTTTTGCCTTCCAAATATTTTAAAATTTATATTGTGTCTAGCACACCGTTTTTCCAGAGAGCCATGGGAAACATGCAATCTCTCTACCATAATCCTATATTTAAGACCATTTGAAAAGTTTGAAGGATACATTCAGGTTGCAAAATCGGTTACTCTGAGGATGGGAAATAACACAGCTACATTGTCTTTTTGACTCTTTGGACACAACTGCTTGCACTGAGCAAGGCAGCAGTGTCATGAATAATGAGTGCTGACATAATTAGTCTTGCTCCATACATGCACACACCAGGATGAATCTGGATGAAGGCTGTGCCTCTCACATGGCCAGCTACTCCATACAAATATTGCTGGATTCTTTAAAAGGACCAACAACTGTTCTTAGAAGTTTACCAAACTTTTAACAAGGCATATCTGTTGATAGAAACAGGATCAAGGGGCTTGCAGGTCTATTGGCTTCATGCTGTTCTTCTGACTTTGTCTATAAACTTATTCTTAGTGAAGATTCAGCATTATCTGGATGTCCGGAGTCCTTTAAAGTCAGCTTAAGCTGAACATCAGGTTTACTGTCTTATACCCGAATGCCAAACACACTGTAGTAAGTGAACATTTACTACTAATTTAAAAAAGTGTCAGACTTCAGCTTCGAATTGGAAAAGGGATCAGCTTTTTTTGTCACATAATTGTTTTGAAAAGAAAATCCAACAGGAATAGAAGAGACGTAGGGAGAAAGCATCTCATTGCCATTCCACAAATCCATGAATTTTGCAATAATTAGTGCAAACAGGTGCATATATAATTCTACATGCTACTCAGCTAAGCTCCAAAGGTTACCTACATCACACAAAGTAATGCACCCACCACTGCAGCTCTCCCTGTGTTCAGTAGAAAGAGGGCAGTACTCAACATCTGAGAACATGGCCCCCACTTCCATATGTTTATGCCAAATGAAAACTCCGGTGTGCACCTGAAAAGTAGGTTTTCATAATGTATTTTCTGCAATTTATTTGCACAAGAAATGCTGATGCTGGGGCCGAAGTAGAATGCTACTTTTGAGCATGGTCTGACACCCACATCCATCAAACTTCCTGGACTGCTGCTTTTTCCTGGTAATCTCAATTTTGATCGCAGGTTGAAAAGGTGAAATAACATCCACTGCAGCTGACACAGCTCTTGCAGTGTTTGTTTTATGGCGGTACCTCTCTTTTTGGCTGAGCTGGTTGTCTTTTTCCTGCTCACTTAGGAGCCTCATGAGCCCACTGACTCCAAAGAGACAATGCAGGAAATTGCGTGGATCAGTTTATTATTCTGAGCTGTTTGTTTAGTTATGTGGGGCTTTCACTATCTCTGGCATTCCAGAGCAGCCTGACTTTGAGGACTGTGCTGACGCTAGTTAGCAAATAGGTGAATTAAGCTGTCTGTTCTGCTGTCTCTCTTTTGCCTGAAATACATCTGAAAGAATCAAGACAAGGTGAACCAGTTGCACTCCAGGTTAGAAGTCCAGCAGTTATTCATTAAAGCTGAGTTTCAAAAGCTAATGAACCAGTAAATTATGACATCTTCATTAACAGGGTGCAGTCAGTTTACTAGGGTGGATGTAGAATTGGATTGGCTGCAACGTACATTACGGACAGCATTCCTGAATGGGTGAGCAAAGAAATGAGCCTGAGCTGCAGAAGAAATGAAAATCCAGACAAGTACCAGATTTGTATTTTTACATCAAGTGTAATTTCCACCTACCTTCTGCTGTTGTGGTCCAGATGGAAGTCCAATCCAAATGAAGGAAAAACAGAGCCCATTACGCATTATGTTGTGACAGTATTCTTGCACTTCATGAATTTCAAGTCCCTGTATATGTTGCAACAAAAAAAAAGGAATCCTTTCAGCTTTCTCTTATAGATACGGAGAGAGAACAGAATGAAAAGCATTGCATCCCTATATAAGCCTGTCATGTAGCCACATCAATATTATATGCCTGTTCTCGAGCCTCATCTCAAAGTCAAACTAAAGAAAAGAACAGAGAAATCATCAAATGTGTGAAATAACTGTTGCTCCTGGGAACATGATGATTGAGAGTGCAACTATACAAAGCATAGGTACAGAGGATTGAGAATTACTGCTGTTAATAATTCAAGGGCTAAAGGCAACAGACTTGAAATACCAGGCAGCCAATTTAAATCAACAAAAATAAGTTCTTTTCCCTTTTTTTGACCTCTTCTCCACTATACACACTATGTAAGTCAGACTCTGAAACTCACCTAGGATGGAATATCGTAGAGGACAGCGATATGAATGGGTTAAAATAGGTTCAATAGATTCCAGGAAGAGAACTATGTATGGCTGTTAAACTCTGTTGAACTCAGTACTTCAAGTCTAAACTCAGTAGCTGCCATGCCAGAAAGTTCTTACACTGTTAGACACTGGAAGCTGGGACTTTCGACAAGAAGAAGAGGAAGAAGAGGTTTTAACTTGTCCTGTTGTACGGTTTTCTTAAGCTGTCATTAGCGGCCACTGTTGGAAATGAATGCTGCTCAAAGCAGCTTTTGGCCTCACCCAGCACGGCAGTTTTTACATCTTTTGGAAACGCGTTTTAGAGCTGGTCACTTGATGTCTTTTCAGATTCTTTTGCTGGTTTTTACAAGAACACATTGAAACACCTTGTTTCAGTGGCCAACAGCCTGTGGTTCTAAAGAAATCAATTTATGTGTGTGGAGGCAGCAAAGGGAACAGCATAGACAGAATTTAAGTTATGGACTAAGCTAAAGCCAGCTTACTCTAGGAATGCAGAGAAAAAAAATATTTCTCTGCTGTTTACATAACTGGAATGTTTCCCCAGTTGTAAGCAGGTCAATACTTTTATCATGGCTGTTCAACAGTGCCAAGATGGAAAATCTTGTTTCCTTCAGGTACCGCAAAGTACAACAAACACATGATAGAGCAGCTTTACAGTTTATCAGAGAACAAGCCACTTACTAATGCAGCAGGACATGTTCTGTTGTAAGCCATATCTAGCTTGTCACCACAGGAGTTGTGTTCTTGAGTGTGTTTGTGCATCCTGCTAACCTGGACAGAGTCAGCAAGAACAGAGCACAGTGCATATCTGAGAGCTGAAAGTCTGTTTCCCACCCATCTTAAAGACAGACAGAGAGGGAAAGCTCACTCCCAGAGGCGTTGTTTAAACATAACAATTGTTAGGTCAGAGCCTTGGAACAGCAGACAGACCTAGAGATATCACCCAAGAGATGGGATAGCCTGAGAGCCCTGTACAGAGAGCAGGAGAGATTTGGAAATATCTGACAGAGGAGGAACCCCACCCAGCTTCCAAAAATAATGCAGAACAAGCCTCACTATGCAAACTTTTGGAAGGTTTGTACAGACTGTATACAAGTTCACGGTAACTTGAAACTGTCATTGTTCATGTTTGCAGGGGCATTTCTTAATCTGTTTCCCTTTGCTCCCACTTCCTTGATTGCAAAAAATTTCTTAAAGAAGCTTTCTGTTCAAGATGAGGAACAATGGAAAGTACATGCAAAGAGGATATTCAACATCCATTTTGAAGAGATGAATTCTTACATATGCAATCCAGAGCACATTTCTGTTATGATGGCTCTTAATTATTCTAGTGCTTGCATCTGATAAGACAATGCACATGCTTAGAGTGCACATTCATACTAAAGGCTTGGCTGGATCACAGTCATGATACTTGGCTTACAGATTTTGAGGTGCCAGAAAACAAACAGATTTTCACCATACTAGTGTCAGTTCAATCGTAAAGTATCTTTGCACAGAATTAGCTCTTTCTGTCAAACTGACAAGGATTTTTTAGACAAAGCATTAGCAGCGCTAAGGCAGAGGATGGCTGTGTAAAATCCTTTATATTTCTAAGACCGTGATATAGTTAATCCCCATGATGAGAACCAAGGGCTACCATACTGCAATCTATTCAGCATTCATTTGCAACCCAAGCGAGGGAGCTCTTGGGCCAGTTGCTCTCTCTGGCTGTAAAAACGATCCAGCATCTATCGCAAACCTCTCCTTGAATCATGCCCATTTTTATCAACTTCAGACAGTGAAACTTCAAATGTAGTGTGGTTGCAAATCTAAAATCAGGGCCTTATGTTAAAAGAACTCACTAGTAGTCAGTTGATTTGCCTTCCCCGCATGCACGTGTGTAGATCACATGTTCCACCCTGGGCCACAACAGCAATAGTCAGCTCTCCCGACTAACTTCTGGTATCAAAAGCAGCTTTGAAGATCAGGTTTTTGTTTTTGCATACATACATCTTACAGCTTTGGGTACTGAACTGCAAGCACTCTGGTTATAAACAAGTCAATAATTAATTCTAATATATTGTTTATTGCCTTTTCAGCATAAGGAAATTAAGTGCAGGTGAATACGTAATGTATGCGTCCCACATAGTCTTTGAACCTGAGGACAACGCTTCATGACAGAGTATTAGAGAGTCTCAAAGACACTAACAGATACTGAGTTACTGTAAGCTTCATGGGAACCACCAGACATTATGAAGAGAGACACTGTAAAAAGGAAAGACAGCTGTGCAAGCTTAATCTTTACTAGACATCAGGGAAGCCAAATTGCACAGAGGGAACCCCCAGCAACACAAAGCACAGGTGTTTGCAGTGGGCATTTCTTAGGTGCTGGTGATTCCCCCCAGAGGACACAGAGCATGAGGACAATTGTTCTTCAGCTCACGGAGCAACTTGTTATATGCAGTGTTTCAGTACTGCTACCACCAAATCACTGATACGTAAAAGCCATAGCATAAAGGGTGTGATTTAATTCATTGCAGGCAGACACATGCTGATATTTCCCTTCTGTTTGCTCTGTCTCATAGGAATTCCTTTTTGACCAGATACTCAGGAGTGTTTTTTACAGGTGTGCATGGTCTTGCTGACTGTAAGGACAAACCTGATGGAGAGACAATGTTTCTGGCTTAGCATGTCGGTTTATGAAGTTTCTTTGTTCCTTTCTCTTAAAGAAAGGAGTCAGGCAGGTAGGGAAGGGACAGCACAGAGGCAGTAATGTCCCCCCCATGGGGGTCAAGCGGAGAAAGGCTGGTACAAAGCTTTTGTCTCCTATCTTTCACCCAGCCACAGACCTCTGTCCTGTCGAAAGCGCATGGGGGGGATGAAGAAACGATGGTGGTTGACTAGGGCATATGTAACCCACAAGGGAGACCAAGGGCTTCCTGAGCACTGCTTTGGCTGTTCACGTGGAAGCATCTGAGATCACTTGAACATGCTAATCTTCTCCTGTTATGCTCACAGTTTTAAAATACTATTTCTCCTTCCCATTTGTCAACAGTTTATCCAGGAATGGGTAGCTCAAAAAAGGTGTTGACTTTCATTTGAGTTCTTCACTTTTTGCAGCTGTGTGGATTTGAGCACCAAGAAGTCACGTATTTTGGTCAAGATCAGAGTTTGTACATCATCAAGGATTGTCAGCCAAGATCTTCACAGCTATAACCAGACCCTGAAAGTTACGGTACTGACCATATGACTTGGCCAAATATGGATCTAACTACTCCCTGTGAAGTACCTGGAAGGCCAAGGACAAATCAGACATCTTAACTTTGGTGTAAACACATTTGACTTAGTCTCAGATGTCCTGAGAACAGAAGAGGAAACAAAACCCACAGCCTGTGTTTCAGAGGGCAGTTATATTTTGTGACGTAAGTGTAAGTAAGTGTGGTAAGAAAAATTCCTTAATTAATCTGTAAAGGCATAATAAATACCACCAATACATACTGAACAGATCACTGTAGAAAAAGGAGGTGATCACAGGATGAGAGACTGAGGACTGCTTCTTCAAGAGTCCAGCTGCCCCATGAATACACTGCATTAAAGCCTGTAACAGTTTTCATGATGCTGGAAATGAGCACAATTAATTTAATCTGGTGTACCACTCCCTCATATTTTTCTAGTCCACCAATCTGGCTTCACGTGCCCTCCCAAATTCCTATCGCCATCCAGGCTTGATTTCTCTCAGTCCTAAGCTGTGTGTGGCCAGTCTGGACTGAAGTAAGATTCTTGCTTTATTTCTCTTTCGAACCTGCCGGCAGTGCAAGACCAGCTCCACAGATGAGAGATCTGTAGAGCAAAGCCTTCTCCACACCATGGCCATGTAACTACATCCATGGGAGAGCAGTAGGAGAGACCATGGGCTAAGATGGAGACTTGGCAAGGTATCTTTTATTTTTCAGATGTTGTACTGAAGCAGGCTGCCTGACGGAGCCATTGGCAGGCTGTTTCTCGCACTTGGTCTGTGTGTCATTCAGCAAGCAGAGTAGAACAAGTCTCGCTTTTAAGTCTAGTTGCTTGTGATTAATTCAGACAGATCTGACAGCAAAATGTGAACAGCATTTGGCAGAAGTCACTCTTAATGAGAGTGTCATTAAGAAAGTCACTCCACAGAGGATGTGCGCACAACTTCCCTCCCTCTCATTTTTGTCCCAACCACTACAACATGAAAGTTCATAATTTGGGTTTGTTTTCCTAAAATTATGACCCCCCATTGCTACCACATCACAGATTTACCAGAAGAGTTGTTTCAGCTTCCAGCTAAATGAGGCAGGATTTTTGGACATCTGCCCTGCTTGGCTGCTGTGGACATACGCTGGAAATAGACCACCAAGCTCTGATGTTAGGACACCCTAGATAACGTCCGATGCAGAGGAAAGGAGGAGAGAGAAGAGAGCTGGAACTGCAGGCTAGCACTGGAAGTCTGCTGCCACCAAGGCTTGATTATCCTTGGTGTTAAGTAGCTGGGTGGTCATCTGGGCTGAAACCTCTATTGTCATATATGCACAATACCTCGCTTAGAGTACCCTGAGGATAAGATCAAAGAGTAGGGTTTGGATGTGAACTGATGAGCAGAAACATCTAAATTTGTGGTTAAGAATGTATTTTTTTCCCTTCTACAGCAACAGCCTCTGTTCCATGGAGTGGCTACAGCATCATCTAGTGGAAACTGACCAAAACTATTCGGGTCATGGTTGTATGATCCAGCTGTCAAACAGCAATTCATGCCATACCGTTTTCTACATGGGGCAGAAAATATCCCCTTTCCTCCAGGGAGAAGAGGTTACTTAGGAAGAATAGCAGGACCAAGAACTTTGTCCAGCCAAACCAGACACAGCCTGGTATAGTAGCTGCTAGATCAGCTGTGTATTTCCACCCAGGCCGGTCCTCTCCTTCCGCAGAGCTGTTCCTAGACAGTCCCAAATTAAGCCTGCAAAGGCAGCAGTGAAGAAAACCTTGCCAGTACACCTGCAAACACTGTGGTTCCCTATCTCCATGCCAATGAGTGGAAAGTGTTTTAAGTGCATTGAGGTTCTTGGAGGACACACATGACTTTCTCTTTTGCCCACTTTCTTACTCTCTTGAAAAGAACCACTTTGGTCCTAGCTGGGAAGCTCCCAAAGACCGTCAATGCCAAGAAGAAAACAAGTCTGCACTGTTATGTAGAAGCATGCACCTTGGGTCCTGTAAGAAATAACAACTAAGCAGCCACTGTACAAAGCTGTGGCAAACTGCATCCTGGAAACCAGCATTTTAGCAACTGCCTTCCATAGAGGCAACACTGGAATGTGTAGAAGACAGGGTCCTATTTCAGTGATTTTGCTCTTGAAGCTAGAAGGTTGGAGAACAGTAACTGCTGTTGCTAGTGTGTGAGAAGAGTGAGTCTAGTCTTCCTGCTAAATGTGAGCAGCATTGCACAACAGCCACACAGTTAGCGACAGCTAAGGCTCTTCTGGTGGGGATTTCAGTCCCAATTTTCCGTGCTGCCTTTCAAAAGGATAAAGACAGTAAATAACGTTTACTGTTTCAGGAAATTAACATCTCTTGTAGATCAAGAGAACAAATGCAGGGCAAGGGTTGTGTGTACAAGCTCAGCACTGCAAAAGCTGCATCAAACCCCGGGAACACCAGCCGCAACAAAGCGTCCTGCTACCCTCTGGTGATGCTCTGGTGAAACTGCAGACAGCTCACAAGCAACGGCAGTTTCTTGGACTGTCAGAAACTCAATTGCTCTCTTAAAACGTGATCCAAACCTGAAAAAGACCAATTTCTGTGATTGCCCATCTGGTTCTGTTGAACAGAGCGTGCTTGAAACTACTGGTGAAGATTGATTAAAACTAAGGAGTAAGTCAGAGCTGTGTTTTGCAACATACCTGGAAAAAGAAAAGAAAAGAAAAGAAAAGAAAAGAAAAGAAAAGAAAAGAAAAGAAAAGAAAAGAAAAGAAAAGAAAAGAAAAGAAAAGAAAAGAAAAGAAAAGAAAAGAAAAGAAAAGAAAAGAAAAGAAAAGAAAAGAAAAGAAAAGAAAAGAAAAGAAAAGGAATGGCATTTATAAGATATTGCTGCATGCTGTATGATCTTTTTGCATATCCAGGACTCAAGGTGTGGAGATGGATACAAGAAAGGCTTAAAATTATGCAGGCTACAAACATTTATATACTATAGGTGTAATGACATTTGAAACTGCTTTAATGCCCAAGGGCTCTGAGCAGAATCTGAGCAGCAGTTACGGAGATTTTCAAGCAGTTTTATGCCACCCACAAGTGATTTGAAATAAGCAGCACAAATGAGGAAAAAGAAGTCAATAAACCAAGCAGCCAGTCACTTCTGTCTGCAGGCATAATCTCATCTCTCCTCATCGTTTGGGAGGCAGGGAAAAGCCCTGCACTGCAGAGTAGGCAACAGTAAGTGGCAGTTTCCCGATGAAGTCTTTTCCAGAAAGTTGAGCCTGTTTTGAGACTGCAAGAAAATAGATGGTTTAAAGCAACTTCCTCAGAAATGCATGTTGTTTGAAATGTCAAACTGTGCCATTTCAACACTTTTAAAATTATGTTTATCCAAGGGGAATCTGACTCCATAAATAGTCAGTTTCATTTAAGGATCAATAAGATTTTGTTTCTGTTTATTTTTATTGCTGTTTTTCAGAAGTTCGAGATCTTTTCCTCTCCATTTCAGGATGGTAGAATAATAATCAGTCTTGTCAGATGAAGAGGCAGGAAAGTAATATTTTGTCCCTCTCTTTTCTCATTCCCTCTTCTGTCTGCCTGGTTGCAGCATCTGTGATCACTTGCATCACAGCTGCGCCACTGGAGGTGGCCCTGCAGTTGAGGCCCTGGTAGATGCACGGGCAGAGATATCCATCAGAAATGCTGGTGTCACAACATTTTAGGTGAAGGGACAGAGAATGATGTTGAAAGTGATGAGGACAAAATCTAGTTATGGAGGACTTTGAAGTGCTGATCCAAAATCCATTGAAACAGATAAGATATTTTCCCAGTCCCAATTTTGTGTGACTTCTATTTGCTGCTCTTATTTTCCCCTTGTCAGGGACTTTATGAGTTGAAACAACATTTTATAGTAATTTTATTTTGACACCTTCTCCCCCAGGCCTTTGAGATTGCCTAGGGAATGGGAAACTACATTACAGGGAAAGCAGCATCTTAGATATCCGAGAGAGGCCAAACCTGCAGGGTAGCCTCTCCACCCGGCTACACACTCCACTCCCCACAAGGTTTCTTTCTGGCTGGAGCTTGACATTTGCTTGTTGCTCCCTCTGTCACAAAGTCTGCCCGCCATCCAGATCAAAGGAGCCCACACATGGCAACCTTTGCTGTGGGTGGCCGTGCACCCTGCCAGAGCCTCTCCTGTGTGGGCATCATTAAAGTTCAGCCAAGCTGGGAAGGAAAGCCAGGAGGAGGGGCTGGCGTGGATTTTATGACACGTTATAAATGCAGATTGTAAACAGTGAAGCCTCACATGTTTTTGAGGGAAGCCTCCCTGCCCTCTAAAGGCTGCCAACATCTCTCCAAGCCTTCAAGTTCTTGTGCTCTTGGGAAAGCCCGTCACAAAATAACCAAAATGCAGCAGACCCGGTGTGAGCTGAAGCACCGCGCAGATTTTGCTGAGGGCTGCGGCATGGGTCTTCCTTGGAGTAAAACACCCTTCACAACTTCTGAAAGGCTAGAGTTGAGAGCAATACACCCTGAGCATTAATAGGAATGACCAGAGGTACAATCTCCAACCTTTTCATCTGAGATAAATACTTTGAGCTTTCCAGCCATGAATAGTTAATTTTAACTGCGCAGCTGGAATACACTTTTCTGGGGAGGCAGGCAATGTCCTCTGGCTAATGAAACATGTAACTAACCATTCAGTGCCATATGGTCTGTGAGCTCATGTGAAAATTGGAATAGTCTCCCTCACAAGTTCTCTTTTTTTTTTTTTTTTTCATTTTCAGGAGGCACTGAAGTGAGCAAGCAACAGTTTTTCCCCTGTTGTACCACACTGTACAATTACTCTGGCTCATGCAATTTGCCTCCTGCACCATGTTCCCTACAGTAACAAGGGCCTCTCTGAGGGAATTTAAGTTGCAGTGTAACAAGCATCACTACAGGGACCTGGATGACAATTACAGCCTGAGCCCCAGACTTATCCTCACCCCTAGCTATCCACAAAGGCTAGCTTGGCTTTAGGCAAGACATTCCTGCATGTTTTGATGAACAGGGATGAATATTGGGCCTGCTCCCCAGCATACTGACTGGTCCCAGTGCCTCCAGGTTACCTTCCTCCTGTCTCAAGCAGAGAGAGGGGTTAGAAACATCAGCCCATCCTTAGATGAGCACTTTTTGGCCTTATATATTTTGGATGCAACTTCCCTGGGGCCAGCCAGGGAAAGGGCAGGGCAGCTGCCTGTGGAGCAGTCTGCGGTGTGCATGGGGCACCCTGACCCACAAGGTAGGCACTGTGACCCACGGTGAGCGGCTGTAGGCTCCTCAGGCTTGGCCTTTGCCAAGTGCTGCTGTTCAGCCATGAGCTCCAGACATGGACACAGCAGCTATTGTTATATGATGTTTGCATGCATAAAGTATGGCTATTCTGTGAACACCTGATCCATTTTTCACTGCTTGACAGAGCTAGAAATTGGTCATGTAATCTTTGCTTGTGTTAAGAGCATCCCTGTTTCTTGTTTCCTCCACTCCGTGAGCACCACTCTCATGGGGAAAAAGGTCTTTTTCCATGAAGCCTGCAAGAGACAACTTGCATGGCCGAGTTGGAGTAGCTCCATGACAAATTAATAGCATGTGAACAATCTCCACAGCCAAGCATCATATCTGCTGGCTTTCCTCTTCACATCCCTGTCTATCCCCTTTCATGACAGCTTCCACTGATGCCAGTGCTGTGTTGGCTCTTCTGATCAGTGTGGGAGTCCATCTCCTGCCAAGGGGTGAGGAAAGGGAAGCATGGCTGTCCCCGTGGGACTCCCCCTCGGGGTCACTGCTTGGTGGGAATGCCCTCTCAGTGCTAGGTCTAGAGGATGGTCAGCAATAACACAGCGTGTCTCGGCTCCCAGGCTTTCTTCTTGCACAGCCTTTTATCCAGGTCTTCCTTTTCAGGTCTTTGGTGAAAAATCCCTCCACTGAGCTGCCTGTAGTACAGCCTCAAAATCACTTCCACCGCCCTCTGCAGCATCCCAGCTCTGCTTATTTCTGGCTTTGCAGAGGAAGCAGATATGGCTATCTTGGTCTCCTCTCATTCCCCACAAGCCTCCAGCACCACTGGGACCCTAAGAGGGACAATATGTCTTAAGAGACCCTAAGAGACTCCCATATGTCTCCCTCAGACATATGGGAGATGATCAGGGACCAGCACCCAGGGTTAAATTTGCTTGAAACGGACTAATTAACTGAAGTTAGACGCAAGAAGATTTTCCACAATGCCCTTCACCAGGCAGGTGGTGAATATACCTTGGTGAGCTCAGACTCAGCCCCCACTCTAGCCTTTTTATATCTTATGCAGAATGGCTGGGAACTAGCTACATGAATGTGACTTACCCCTGTATGCAGAGAGTTGTTTTTTTTTTTTTAAAATGACATTTCTCACTTCCTTCTTACTTCCAGTAGAATTGTTGCATAACAGAATTTCATTGACTAGAACCACAGAAAATTCAATCAAGTCAGGCATGGTTGGAAGGTTTAGCCCTAAGCAATGCTTTACTAAGAAGCTGAGTATATTTACTGATCAAATAAATCAATATAACAAAGTAGCTGAAAAGTCTGGACATTTTTCTTATCAGAAAAGCAGTTAAAAATCAGTAAGAGCTCTGCTGTGAGGAACGCAGAAAGAAAAGGAAGGGCAAAAAGTCAGACCACCTTCTTTCAGTATTTTTGAATAAAATATTTCAGGTGTTCACACTCAGGAGTTTTGTTTTTGCTTGGAACCTTCTGAAACCAAAACCACAATAAAAATTCCATCTACATACCAAACACAGACTTTGTTAAAGCTCCTTGTCTGGAGAAGTTGAGATTTTAGTGATAGAAGGGATAATTTGTGGGCTGAATTTCACATGTCACTCAGTTGTCCTTTGTCTTGATTTAGACAACTTTTTGGAAATCCTCTCTGGCATGCACAGAACTAATCTTCTAGGCGTGCATGATCACACCAGTGGTCTGGGTCAGTGCACGTGTAAGTGCACCTGCAGAGTTCTGGGGAGAAGGACAAGGCTGGGTCACGCTGAGTCAGCATCCCCCAGACAATCACTTCACCTATCTCCATCTGAAGACAGTGCAGTGAATGGTGGAAACAGATTTGAGTCTTGCTGTTGGCGGCTCCGCCAGGAACTGTGAATCCCTAGACTGCAGTGCTCCAGCCTTCAGAGTCTGTTCGGGCACTTTGGAAACAGCTGGCTTAAAACCCCCAACCTTCTGCTTTTCGAGTTTCACATCTTATTTTTTTCCCTCTCAGTGGTCTACCTTCCTGGAATCAGCCAAAACAATGCAATTTATGTGGAAAAATTAGTGTGTCCCTTGCAGAAACCAATCTTTTGTACATGAGCCGGTCACAGTTTCAGATGCAACCAGGAGATGTCAGTATGCTCACAAAGAACTAACCGCTGGAGGTGGTTTTAAGCAGCGCGGAAGACATTCTAAGGAACAGATGCTTAGTTTCTCTTAAGAAGTTAGTATTTGGATGATATCTTTTATATATGACATGGCTTAGGAGAAGGATTCTTCCTGGAGAATTAAAATTGTTGAATATTCGCATGGGAAAGCTACTAGCACGCCTGCACCTGTGTTTTACTCACGGACAAGGTCAGGCAGCGGCCATCCTATTTCTAAAATATAACAGTTTGCTCCCCCTCCATAGCTCATACTCCATGAAAGGGCTGCAAGTAAAGAGAAACCAGAAGAAGAGCTGAAAATCAGAGCTGGTCTTTACTGAAAATGCTCATGACCTCTATGTTACTGGCTCACACCTGTCTCAGATTTTACTGGTTGGATACTGTTAACACTTGACAAGTGTTTTGTGCCTTTGATTTAATGATCTCCATGCAATTGCTCATGAACAGACATTCCCTATCTCATAAATCAGCACTGCTAATGACACCCAAAGCAAGTGCGTCAAAGAAACCAAGAAGTGGTGGTCACAAAGAACAAGCTGCTCGCTTACAGGCAGCTTGAGGAAGCAATAGGGACGATCGCAGACCTTATTAAAGTCTTAGGCAGTCCTCCCATTCTCTCTCACCCAGAAGAACGTTTTCTAAGTTTATAAGATCGAAGGTAACAAACAGGACTTAAGTTATTTGCCTAGTCAAACTTGCAAGAGAGCTCTCCTTGACTTGAACCACGCACTGGACAGCTTTCCACATGTCATTCAGTGATAGCATCTATACACCCACGAAAAAGTAAAGCACCTCTGAAAAACAGATATCTCAAGAGCTTTAGGAACTATCTCAGGCTGAATGTGCTCAGCTCTACTGCTTAAGTCTGTAAGAGTGGCTAAACCTCTCTATTTGAAGGAGGCAAGATGATGTATTCGTGAATAATCTATTAGGAGCCAAATCCTGTTTGTTTTAAAGTTCTTTGTTGCAGTCCATACAAAGTCAACAGAAATAATCTGTGATCTACAAGAAGAATCCAGGTTTTCTCATTTTACTTAGTTAAGCAAATATTCATGCGTTCATGGAGGCACACTGTTGGCTTCCATCAGCACTGCAGCATAGCATTTGACCTGTGATGAGTCCAGATGCTAAAATGCAACACTTACTGAAATTAATTTGTAGCTTTCCTCCACTTCTGCTATGTGTTGTTTTGCCAAATGATGAGATCCATTCATTTAGGAAAAGATATGTGGGTGTATGCTGTGAAAGTCATGGGTCAAGAGACTGAAGGTCTGAGAGATGAAGGAAGAGATAGGAAACAGCCAGGATATGACACCTTTTCAAGTTTGCTACCAACTGTTTGGAATGTTGTTCAGTCAGTCAGAGAAAATGCCCTCCAGGTCTTACTTTGTGGGTGCTGTGAAAGCTGTGAATAACATACTGACATTGTGGTCACATTTTTCTCAGGCAGTGTTTACAGAAACTTTGTGCAGTTTTGGGAACAAACCTCCAGGTCCAAATATCTTCCAGTAGAACTGAATTCAATGAAACTGCTACTGGGATAGAAAGAACTCATGCCAACCTCTCCTAACCCCCAAGGTGAGCAGCTGTGTTTGGCATGTCCTAGTCTGTGTTCCCCTCCTCAGGTCCTTCTCTGATAAGACTGCTGTGCCTGATGCAAGAGAGAGCCTTGTTGTCGACTAATATACCATGCTGACTATCAGTGTTCTGTTTTTTCTCAAGTCTTAAATACACATCTCTATTGCTGCAGTGCTAAAAACCAGACACCCATGGTGACATGAGGAAAATGGTGTAGTTTACCTGTGTCATGAGAGGGGTATTGTATTGTTTTAGAACTTATGGAATATGCATCAGGCTCACAGAAAGCCCTTTGGAAAGAGTTTCACAATAGGATCTGGTTTCAAGAGCTGAAATTTCACCTGAAAAATGGAGTTTGCAGATGGAAAGTCCACTGTTATTTCCTCTGTGTATTGCCAAAGCACATCCTGGGATAATGAAATATTTAAGTGTTAAACTACATGTTTGAAGCAATGAAAAGAAGTCTGACATTTCCTATGTCCACAGGTCCTTTTATGGGTGCATGCATATGCCCTACATGCAAGCTGCTGGGAGAGTATAGCATGGTGCTGAAAGTGAACTATCGTCTTCCCAAAGATGCTTGGGCAATGGAGCAGTGCACCAGCCTGGGTGAAGGGAGCAGATGGAGGTGTGCTGTGGACTCAGGTCTTACCCTTGAAGTACAAGGCAGGAAAGCTATTGGCTATGGTTCATCGTCGGTCACAGAAAGTAGACGTACTTTCCCAGGGACAAAGCTGGATTCCTGCACATGTGGATGAGAGCCTCAGGCTTCCTCAGACCTCACTGCTGGAGTCTGTTTTCAAAAAAAGTTGTTTTTCATCATAAATCTAATTTCTTCCAGCGTTTCTGACTGCGTCACTTTCAGACATTAAAACATCACAAAACCCCCAAAGTACACTCCTCCAACTTACAACAAATTCAAGTTTCAGTAAATGCTAAATTTAATACATAAAATAAAATCACTAAACAACAGAGAAAGGCTTCTTTGAGCTCTGAAAATGAGAAAAAGCTCCTCAGTAGAAACAGTTCAGCATTAGCACTCATACTTATTCACTCTTCAGAAAGAGAGTTTGGAAGCAGATCTGGAGAGCGCCAGATGAAGTCAGCTAAGTTTGTAGCTGGCTCAGTCATAATCCACACTGGGAAATGCAGGTTATGCCACTGACTAAAGACTCAACAGGCTGCTGAAGTCTGTGTGTATTGCAGAAAGGGCTGAACATATCCACAGTAAATAGAACAAATTCCTGTTTCAACAGGCAAAGGAAAAGTGAAGATGAATTTCCTCTTTAAATATTGTTGTCTAGGAACCTACCTATTTTATCCTATTGAATTTTTTAGAATAAAAAAGCCTTATATGGAAAGCTGGTCAAATACTTTGTTTGAAACATTGTGAGTTTGCTAAATCCAAGGCAGAGAAACTAAACAGGGATTAGAAGCCAGTTCTTCGGACAAAGAAACAAACCAACAAACCTTCCAAAGACTTCATTAACTCATGGAATAACTGAGGTGGGAAGGGACCTCTGGCTGTCCAACTCCCTGCATGAAGCAGGCCCTGTTAGAGCAGGTTGCTTGCTGTGCCCTGTGCAGTCAAAATTGGAGTATTTCCAAGGCTGGAGATCCTGCAACATCTCCAAGCCCCTCTTCCAGTGACTGACCACCCTCATGGTGAAAAACTTTCCTTAATAGGTAAACCAGAATGACCCCTTTTGCAAATTGTGTCCTCTTGCCTCTTGTGCACCACAGAATGCCTGGACATAAGGTCTGCCCTTCCCTTCTTCTCCAGGCTGAACCATCCCAGCACCCTCTGCCTTCCCTCATATGCCCTATGTTCCAGCCCCAACGGTTGCAAGGACCTCCTGTGGTCACCAGGTAGAATGCATCTTCTTGCTTCTTGCTTATCCTTTACATAGTCTCACTGTATTTTAGTTTGTTGCCAAGAAGCCTTTGAATCACAAGAAGGCGGCATCCTGGAAAGGATGAAAACGAATGAAGAACCACTGCCAGCTGCCAAGGGGACCACGCAGGCTCCATGCACCACCATGCTGGCAGGTGAGTTTGGGCAGAGGACAGCTGGCTTTGTGGTGAACTGATAGAAAATGAGTTCCATTTTGGTGGAGGCACAACTTTTATACCACAAAGTCCTCAGAAGCAAATTGCTTTGCGAAGGCTGTAAAAATATACCTTTGCAAAGGCTGAAGGAGTCCAGAGCCTTTCTGTGAATTTCAGAGGTGCCTTCTCCAGGGCCTCAGTTTTCACATGACTGTTCCATCACCTAAGCAAAATGACATTTAAAATGCCTTGGCCACAGAGAAGGCAGCACATACAAGGATGTTCAAGCATGTTTTTGGTTTATTAGTTCTATTACAGACACTTGGACAGATGAATGTAAGAGGACAAACTGGCTTTATAGTAAAGAAAGAGACCTACAGCAGTGACAAATTAATTTCCATCCTGTCATGACTCATGAGACGGCGCTACAGTAACATTAACAAAACGTCAGTTAAAGCGGTAGTAATTATTTCCATTGCTAATACTGACTCCGGCTTAACAACATTTACAGGCTTTGTTACACTGTCATAAAATAAAGAGTAATATAGAAACAAACCAGATTCTCCGCTTTTGAAAGAATGGAGTTTTTCGCCATCTGTGCCCATGACAGAATCATGCCTTGTGAAGGACATCAGAGATGGAGGCATGAAAGCAGCTCATGAAAAATCCCAGTGAGGACTTGCGCAAGGTTTTCAGCAGCATTATATTCAGTGTCAGAAAGGCCATGGTGTTGTTTTGCCAGGCACACCACAGATGGAGGCTGCAGGAGTAGGACCCAAACAAAGTCCCATCCAGTCCAAGTCAACTCTGCATTTTTTCCTGTGTGTTGTTACAATGACAGACTGGGAGGAACTGGTGCCCCAGCAGTCAAGATTTTCTTTTTCCTGTTAGATGTGTTGAATTGTGTTAATTTCTCACAGTTTTGTGTGCTATTGGTGCCCTGGCTCTTCAGCATTATCTGCTGCAGCCTGCGGATGGATTTCCTTGTGGTTTCATACCAGACTATTCAGGATCATCCAGCAAGAAATTAAACAGAACATGCCCTGACAAAGAAATTGTCATAGGAAAACAGACTTTCTTCATGAAATTTCATAATAATGACCAATTCTGAGACAAAAGGGCCCCAGACCAATTATCTTAATAGTTTTGATTTAATCCTTGTATTGTGGACACCCAATATTATCCAGTTGCCAGATGCTGGTTTCTAGGACTACTGGAGGGTCTTAAGACTGCACGTTCAAAACAGAGATTTATAACACCCACCAGACTGTATGTAATTTCACATCACAGAACAATATTTAAGGGCTGTGATCCTCAACACAGGGCAAAGACGTGACTAAGCCTGAGTGTTCCCCATGAAATGTTTTCAATGAGCTCAAGCTTGACTCTTTTGGAAATGGATGTCTTCCTCTCTGGGAGTTTAATGAATATTAAACAACATCCAAGGCCTATTTCTGTCCTTTTAGTGGAGGGCGTATGCAAAGGAAGCAGATTATTCTGCATCCGTGTCTTCAGCCAACACAGGGGCACAGGAAGGAACTCACACAGCAATGACTGTGTGACAGAATTTTCCTTCCAAAATGACCTTATTGCACAATTGAACTTCTCACCTGCTTTTGACTTGGTGGTAACCTCCCAAGCTCATCCTCAACGTTTCATAAAATGGTCTTTAGTTCAGTAACTTGCACATCCCCTATATACTGCTCTTATGTGCCTCTGTCCCTGGAAATTCAGATACTGTGAAACACAGAAGTTTCTTGCTGAAAGAGCAAACTTGCTCGAGGTAAATAAGGTGCACAGTTTCAGATATGTGCCTGAAGTGCTGTCTCATTGTGGTGCACAGAATGAACCACTTCAGTCTTTGCACTTGCCATTGCCAGGGACTAAGTATTAAAACCAAACCACAAGGGATGTTGCATTTTGTACCAAGTGAGGGTACTATTCATATCAGCAAACGGACGCTGCACCACAGAATCCCATTCATGTTGCCTTTCCTCAAATCTGAAACTCCCCTGCAGACGTTTTAGTAGTCCAAACTCAGTTAGATTTGAACTACCATGAATCAGACCGTAATTAAATCAAAGGATGATTATCCATGGCCTATTCCTATGAATTATCAGCACGTTGAATCTAATAGAGGCTTTGTGAGCCAAAAATCTCCTGGGAATTAGTCCCAGACTGCATTTTTCTTTTTAAGGCCTCACTTATCTTTCCTAGTGTTCGGGAGAGTTTAACTTGGCAATGTTCAATGATCCCTATTATCTGACTTGAAAAAAGTAGTAGCTTTTAGATAAAATCAGACACTTCACACAGTATTAAAGAACAATTATCTGAAGATTGGATAAGAATCCAACTGAAAATCAGGAGACTTTCCTTACATTTTCATTCATTGCCAATTCTTTATATGAGGATCTATAGGACCAATATTCAATGCAGAAAAACTTATGTAGGAAAATCTTCTCTAGATGACTCCCAGTTGTAATTCAAAGCCTTTTGAAATTAATGCATATCTCTGCAAAAGAAGTGGAATAACAACTTACCTTTTTTTTATTACAGTTGTTACTTAACTTTTAAAATATGCTCGTAATTAATAAAGACATCAAAATTAAGGTGCATCACTAGAACAAAATTTTTGGCACCTTGGCAGCCATTTTAGGACTATCCCTTTAGCCAGGTGTCACAGTTTGCTCACTACAAGTGCTTTGCGTGTGATATAGCTCCTCCCATGCTGGATGGCACTGCAGGGGGGAAGTGTGTCCCCTGGAAAATCCTGCAATAGGCACAAGCCACCCATGCTGGCTCCCAGGTCACCAGTTACCTCCAACAGGGTTAAAATCTACTGGACCTGTTCATTGCCGCTCTATCCTCCCACCCAGCATTGCGTGAGCCTTGTGTGATGGGTACTCTTCGTGCCTTACGGGTCTGCTGTCTCATGGTGCTGGGTACCACCAGGGAAATGCTCTCACGCCTTGGGCCACAGCAGTCAGGGATTTTCTGGCTAGATTTCTTATTCCACACTCTCTGTCTATCACTAAAATGGCTGCTCACATGTAACTTACAGGACAGCAGCTAATAAATGGAGAAGCTATTTTTCTGGCAAGATTTAATCACTGCCTCTTTGACTGGTTGTACAGTCACTTGGCTGCTGCTGGTGCCCAGTGGTTGATGTGGATACTTATAGATTAATGCCTCCATACTGGAGCAAGTAAAGAACATTACTAAGCCAGCAGGCTGGCAGCAGACTTGGACTGCCAGCTCAAGGATGGTGAGAAAGGCACAAGGTGTATTGCAGTTTGTGTTCTAACAGACTTTCTACTGACTTCAAGTGCCCTTGATTGGTCCTTAGTTTCTCAGTTTGAGATCCCCAGGTTATGCTTTTTAGCTTGTGCGCAGCAAACAAAGGAATTCTCTCCATCTCCCTCTGAACTTTTGCTAAGAAGAAATTAAACTGCTCTTTTTACAGTGGTGTTCAGCATGGGTTTCTGACCTGTCCTAGTGTAGGCAGCATTGGAAATGTGTGATGTGCAGCCAGTTGGTGGGAAAGTCTACATGAGCCTGCTTGCGTTGCAGGGATGACATTTCAGAATAGATCAGGCAGGTTGCATGCGCTGGTGAGGTCAGGGTAACCACACCAAGCCTCATTCAGCCAGACATCACCCAGCACTGATCCTCTCCACTAGCACAATCCTTGGTCTGTGAGATCTACTTCCAGCCCACCAAGTGCCTTCATCTCTCAAGACCAACCTCTGCTTCTCCCCACACTCCTGGCCAACTCCGCATCTTTTAGGATCCATCACTTCCCCTTCTCTGTCTGCTGTGGCTGGGCTTGTTTCTCACTTGATTTCTTTACTGCTGCCTGTGCTAACTCCTTCCTTGCCACGTATAACTTGTGCTATGCCACTGGCAGTAGCAGTAGCTACTATCATAACCAACTTCATCTCTGGTTACATGTCCCTGTTCCTTTCCCCCAACACTGATGTTGGGGTCAAGTAGTTGCAGGATGGAGGCAAAGGAGTGTTTCTCATCCTGCCTGGCCATCAGTGAAGGCTGTACAGACAGGCACTACAGCCTCAGAGAGAACCACAGGGCCATTGCACAACACAGCAGGTCTTCATTAGCCCTCGCACCAACTTCTCTTACCTAACTGAACTTGAGGTACTGTATTTGACAGCCTAAATCCTGCTATGCCTGAGGACAGGATTGATGGATGTAAGTTCTTGGCTGGCACACAAGAAGGGCCACAGATCTTTTATCAGGCCTTGTAGGAGCTTGGACTGGGGCAAAGCCTGTGTCCGTGATGCCTCTGAGCTTACATAAGAGAGGAGAGTTTAGACATTACCACATTTGCTTAAATACCAGCTGCACAGAAAAGATTGTGTAATTTTGTGCTTCTGACAAGCAGGGAGCAGCAGATGGGGATGGTTTCAGCACAGAGTGCTATACTGGCAGCACCTTTGCTTTTAAGGGCAAAGTCTGATGAGGAAAAGTCACATGCCTTTTCTTAGCAAATGAACATGGTACTCTGTTTTTTGTAACAGAGTCATGGCCAGATGCAGCATCACTTGGCAAAGAAATTGTAATGAAGTGCACTTGCTGGAAATGTTGATACACACTTTATGAAAAACATGCTGTACATTTGGTCACTGTGTGACGTATGATAACAAACCGAGGGTGGGTGGATCCGAGGGGGTGAATGAAAGGTCTGGCAGAGGATTATAGTTACCTATGTTCCAGAAAAAAAAACATACGGAGGATGTGACGTTCAGGGTAAGTCTGTGCTTCTAGAATTGTTTCTAAATATGGAATTGTCCCCAGTCAAATATGGGAATTGTTTCTCCCTGTGCAAAGTGCATGGCGACATCCTTAAAAACTGGGAACTCATCCCAGGTCCATCCTCAGTGTGATGGTGGAGACCCAGGGCTCCTAGGCTATCTCCCAGCATGAGGGGCTGGTTGATGGGAAGAGGTCTGATCTGTGCTAGGAGAGGCTGGGCATCTGCAAGGGCTTGTGGAAGTGTCAGAAGCTGAGACTTTTTCTTGCTTTTGAACCAAACTTTAGATCCCCTTAAAAGCCAAGTTGTTAGCAAATAAATAAATGTATTTTAGCCAAACCTCATACTACACATTAATGTCACCACAATGTGATACACAGGGGACAAGTTTTAGAGGAAGTCGGTGCATCTATTGAAATACAATGAGACTCATCCTCCCGGAGTAAAGCCCCTAAAACCTCAGAAGGTCCTTTGAAACTCTACACTTTGTTGTGCTAGTTAATTTGTCACTGCAGAAGTCTGTCCCTCAGGGGCTTTTCTTTTCTCCTATTCAGAGAGACTTTTTCTGTTGGCTGGAACAGGGCTATCATGTAACTTCTGACAGCCACCATCCGAAAACCGCAGCCTGGAAAAATTATGGCTGTGAATCACTCCACTAGAGCACGCTCCTCCTGTGGATGTGGGTTCTTGAACCAGGTCCCAAACCTATTGCCAGGGCTACAGAAGTCGGTTTTGCTCCAGCGCTTCCAACTGTTGGGATTTTATCACATTATCTGATGTTCTGCTTAATGCCTCAGCCCCAGGGCTATAAGATTATGTAAGAATCTCTGCTTTTATTACAAAATAAAGTTAATTTTCTAGTTTTTCCAAAAAAACTTAGAAATGTGACCCTTAATAGTGCAGACAATGCAAGGTTACTAACCCCCCCCCAACTATTATGTTTAAGCCAACTATGATTTTTTTAAGATCTGACTCATGATTTTTGAATGCCTGAGGGACACTAATGTATTTTCAAAAATACAAATATTGTTCAGCTTTTTAGCTTGATTTCTTATTTCCTCAGCCTGACAGCATTGCCTAATTCAGGGATTTTTGTTTCTCTGAATGTTTTGAACGCTGTAGCTCTGTAATGCATTTCTGGCATTCCAGAAGCAAGCCCCAAGGAGCCTCTGTCATGCATCTGTCATTGGAGGTGCCTTAACAAATGTCCTACAGCACGTTTACAGTTTCAAAGTCATGCTTGTCCGCAAAAAAAGTTGTTGCTAGATATATCAATTTTGGCACCATTTCCATGATGAAACTTTCTTCAGGATGCAAATTCCGTCAAGGATAGCAGGGATCTTTCTCTTTCCAATGTATGAAAGCACAGACACAACTGCTGTGAAGTACGCATGTGTGCATCTTGACTCTATGGGTAGCCATCCCATGTGCTTTTGTGACTTTACAGGTGCAGTTGATTCCTCCCTTTGCTGGCCCAATATCTGGGGAGACGAAGTTGTCTGTTGCCCCAGGAACACGTCCTCCTTGCCCTGAGGGCCCTGAGGTCGCTCCTGGAAAAAAAAGTATCCCCTGTTGTCTGACCCCTGACAATGCTGGTGAGTGGTGTTGCCACTTGCAATCACTGATGGACTGTGCAATGCTTTTCCCTGTTCATAGGAGACAAAGGGTAGAACTGGGTGGGAAGAAGACAATGTCTCCATCAAAGTGTGACGCCATGAATTATTGTGCTACAGCTCTGGGCTAAAGGGTATAGGCAGCGGTGTTTGGGAGGGGTTTACTGGGATGAGCGCATGGCATGGGACAAGCATCTCCAGCTGGTGACAACAGCCCCCAGAGCTAGGGTTAAGCTCTCTACAGAGAGAGCTTAATACTTGCCCAATAACTGCCCAACTCAGCTGGCTGTAGAAAGGAAAGTGACTGTTGTTTGTGAAAGGCTGTCCAGATTGCTCCTGCTGGTGTGAAAAGCACACTGGCATGAGTGGGGAGAGCAGCTCTGGGGTCCACGTACGCTGGAGAACAGCCAAACACCCAGATACCTCAAAGACATTTTTTTTGCCAGGACTAAAATGCTAGGGTCTCCTTGCTGCATTAAAAGGGGGTCCCTGACTTCAGTTGGATGTTGTAGCCCTGTGTATACCTGTTGATTGCACAGCAGAAGGAAATGCTCCCAGCGCTGGAAGCTCAGGGTCCGTACTACTTGGTGGTTTATGAGCTCTTTGGCATGGTTTTGGGTCATGTTAAAACAATTTTCAGGTGTGGCTCGGGTTTTAGGATGGGCCCTTGCCAGCAGGTGGCTGGGAGGCTGTCCATCTCGTGTGGTTCAATAGTATGGATGTAGGCTGGTGGGTGGTGGTTGCTGTTATAGACGGAGCCCTCTCACTTCTAGACCTAGTGAAGAGAAACTGCATTTTGCCTCACACATGGGATTATCATGTTATAAAAGATTCAGACTTTTAACAGAAACTTCACATTGAAAATGCAGACTCTGTCTCCTGGTATGATTTGGTTATAGTAGGAAGATACATCCACTGAAGTTGTAATTTAGATGCTACACAGCCTCTGTGGCACAAGTCTTCACAGAGGCTTAATTTAAAATGTCTCCATGGGCTAAAATACTTCTTTTTCAGCTGGAGATAAAGCATGGGAGAGCAGAGCTGTTTACAGAGCGTAGCAGCTGCACAGGGAACCTCTGATGTGCCGATAAGACAAACAGCTGAAGTCTCAGTGATGCTAATCAAATATGAAATACAGACCCAGTTCTCCAGCAAGGACAAATTGGCATAGCTCCACTATTGCCAAAGGAACGATAGCAATTTACACCAGCTGGAATTCTGCAGATGTTTTGTGGAAATTCAAGTCCATCCTGCTTTTTCTCTCTTGCATCTTCAACTGTCTTATTGACACCAGTAGGAATTGGGCCCCCGGTGTCAGCGAAAGTGGGATTTCCAGCCCCTGGTGAAAGAAGAGCGGGTCTTTGTGCATCCCTCATGGACCATCTCCTGCATCCCCAAATGGCTGGAGAAGAGTCAGGGATTTGGGATGTGATGATGCGTCCTTTGGTGTAGGGCACGGAGGGCACAGCTGATGGCACCCTGTGGAGCTGCGTGGCCTGTCCAAGCGCATGTGGACGGGATTGCAGTTCGGCAGACCCGGTCTGCACAGAGACGAGGAGCCTGCCGTGGGAAAGCCCCTGCCTGCTCCAGACGTACCGGCAGGCACTGCTTGGCAGCTGTGGCGCATTAAGTGCAGTGTTGGGGAGGGGGAAATCCAGCCCTGCTGCACGCCTGCTGCGGTCAGAGGAGACACCTCGGGGATGAATTTGGCCCGGAGCATTTTTTATTCATCCAGATGCTCCAGAGCTGCCACTGATACTTACGGAAAAAAGGCAAATACTATGAAAATGCCCCAGACAAAAGCTTTCCATGGAAGCACTGACACAACTGACTGGTTGCAAGCTGTTTTGGGGACCAGAGCCCGGTACCACTTGCCAAGTGTGATGTCTCGGTCAGCCACCGCTGCAAAGATACTCGGGTATCTTACCACTCCTGGGGAACAACTGCATTGCTAAACCCATGTGGGTTTCCCTAACGTGACCTCCTCTCCCAGAGACCACCCACCCGCAGCAAATCTGCTGCTGGTGGGGGAAGAAGGTCCAAGGTGGAAATGTGCTGAAGCAGTGACCAGAAACCCCCTCTCCATCTGGGGTAGGATGGAGGAGGTGGAGGGCACAAAGGACCCTGACCTGGGCAAATGTCCCTCTCTAGCTGTTCTCTGGGGACAGTGCATCAGGGCAGGTGTATGTAGGAGAAGTCACCCCTTGGCAGCAGCAGCTGTGGCTCTTGGGAAGGGCTCTAAGCCCATCTTCTGAGTCTCAGCCTCTTGCAGATTTATCCAGGGTGGCTTCTGCCCTGTATGGTTTTTGAGTCAAAGTGTTTTGCTTTATGACCATCTTTTCAGGGCATAAGGTGAATTCTGTCCTTTGCCACTCCCTCTCCAACAGACGGATATCGAATGGTGAAGCAGTTAGCCACCAGGCAATTTCAGTTTAGGTTTTGGTGCAACCCCTTGACCTCCATCTGTATTATCTCCTGACCAGCTATACTGCTGATCCACCATTCATTAATTATTCACAATATCTTAAGTGACAGAAGCACATCATGCTGGCCAAACACTTGGGCTGTAGAGCCATGCCCACAGTCTGCTGATATCGCCCTTGCTTCAAACAGGTTTAATGATGCTATGTCAACAACAGGCAGGGACAGGACCTTCAGGCCAAGTCCACTGAAGTTGAAAGGACTAATCCCGTGGATGTGCCAGTGTTTTGGATCAGGTCTTCTATGCTCTAGCTCTTTTTCAGGACTAAACCAACTCCTAAGGAAAAATACTGGACAATGCTTATAAATATGGTGCAGAAGAGCATAACATCTCATGGATGGTCATAAATGCCACCTGCTATTCAAAGCCTGCAGAAGTTTCTTCTCACTGCCTAGTCTTCTTCCCTAGGCTTGTCAGGCATATGCAAAATCCCATACCTATCCCTCTTTTGTAGTGCCTTAGGGGGTCCTGGACTCCCTCCTCTCAACACTCTGTGTGCCCCACAGGCTTTTTTGCAGGGCTGCAAGTGCTGCACAGTGGTGTGCGAGGACGGTCGTGCTGCCGGGGCACAGAACCCCGCTGTGGTTCCTGCAGAAAGCAGTGCCACGGCTCTAGTCCCCCCACAGCTGGTGCAGGGGCCCATCGTCCATGGGGAGCTGTGCATTGATAAGGACATTTTCCTGAGGCTTCAGTCTTTGGTTCTGCTCTCATTTCCTGCCTCACATCAGTCACGCGGGTGCATATCACTATTGCAGTGTTTGCTGTTAAATGTGCTGAATGTGTTGGATGCGTCTTTCAGCTAAGGACCTGCCATTTGACTAAGGAGACATATCTAGACATATTGCCATGCTAATTGTGGTGCTTCCAAATAATAGGCAGCAGTGTTTAAATAGCAGCCAGTGAGACTGCTGTAGCAGGTAGATATTGGGATGGTCCAAAACGCTACAGCCAAGAATGCCGCATTGAGTGAAGTTCACACTGGGACCTGATCTCTGCGGTGCAAGCCTCTCTCCCATAGAAATGACTGGGATGTCACCAAGGATTATGGCTTCAAATGAGCAGCAGGTGAACTCTTAAGAAATAAAGATCACAGGCAACCTTCTGCTCTCAGTTACACTTCATTGACGTCAGTGGGGTTGCCTGGGGTTAACTCAGAGCAGAATTTAGTTCCTTGTTTTTGATGCATATAGCTGAAGCCCCCCAAAATGTTTTTCAGCATATGGTACAGCGTCCAAAAATGTCACCAGTTACTCCTGGGCTACACATGCTGCAAAGTTCTTCTTCCTATCACAGCAACAGAAAAAAGCTATCTCATCCAGAAAAAGCTCGTGGAGCTGTTTCACGTGTTGCAGCATGCTGTGCACGGTTCAGTGAAATGAAAGGGGATAGGATGCCCCTGGGACTTGTGTGTTGCACACCTCCTGCAACCGGTTGTGGCAACCTGCCATTGGCTGGCAGGACGTGGCAGCTCCGTTTCAGGTGTCCTGTTCCACTGGCAGACACGCTATTGCATGGGTGCAGGTACTTTTGAAACTTGAGTGTTTCCTCATATCACGCCCATATGTTGTAACACCTCCCAGATTCCGGTTGGCTCCAGAGAGATGCTGCGGTGTTTGAGATGCCATAGTGATGGGTGGGAAAGGTATTTACAGGCCTGTGAATACAAATCACTTAGGAAAGCTAATTTCTACACTGAGTACAGGGCCACAATATTCCACTCAAAGCCAGTTGTGCTAGAGGCTGTTTATTTGAAACCAAACTGGTTGGTTGCTTGTGGCACGCCTATAAACTCCTGCTTCTTGGCTTTTGCTCCTCCACACTCTAAAACAGCAATCAAGAACAACAAATAATGACAGCCAAAAACTGAAAATTGAATATTTTTCAATCTGACACGAGGCATCACAGTACATAGATTTATTTCATTGTGTTTTTCCTTCAGTTTAGTTTTGATTGTTTAAAGAGGTGCTGACAATAATTAAAATATTACTCACAGGAGTTCTGGTATGAAATAACCAGATTTTATTTTGTAGTGCCTGTATTCATGCAGTAACTGCTAATATTACCATCAGATCAAGCTGAGGTTGAATTTACTTCTTGGTGAGAGTGAGATTTGACAAGGTGCAGTATTATGGGATGAAAATCAACGTTACATCCCTAACGCATTCCTGTCCTGAAGCACCTCCTCATTTCTGCAAGAAGGGATTCTGTTGTGAGATGTTCTCATTCATGCGGTCCCTGTGGCCTGGAAATCCACACTGTGTCCCTCCTTCCCCTGCTTCCCTGGGGGTGTCACTCGGGGCTTTGCTATAACTGTTTCTAAATGCAGGTCTTTTTTCTTGCTTGCTGGGTTGTGGTACCATGTGATGGAGAGCAGGTTTCGTGCATCGGCAGCCGCCCTGGTCCTGCAGACTGCACTCTTCTGATGGCAGCCAGAGGATGAAGGACTGAAATTAGAGGCTGGGGAACAAGGGGTGTGCTTGCCTGTGGCATCCCTGTTTGGGGAAATGGGCATCTCTGAATCCCCCCAGCTCAGCACAACAGCAGCGTTATCATCGCAGAGAGGAGAGGGTTATCGAGGGTGGGAACTTTCCCTGTGTTATGGTGTGGTGGTGGCTGCTGTGGGCAGTGAGGTGAAACAGGGGGCAGGTATCCCAGCACAGAAATTAATTTCATATATTATGAAAAACTTGCATTCAGCTCACTCTCTGTGCTAAATACACCAGTGCACAGTAGTAGGAGATCAGAGATTGGTCCAGATGGCCGAGGGCGGAGGCCAGCCAAGTGCACCTGAATCCCTGCAACTTAAACACAGTAAGTGGGGCTTTGGGATGGGTCTGTGTTTCTTAAAGGACTTTAGAGAAAAGTCTTTTCCTTCATTTTGACAATTAAAAAAACCCAAACCCCAAATAAAAAACCCACAAGTGCAGGGTAAAGAACAGCAGCAGTGTAGCTTATTCCCTCACATGTTACACTGAATACAGCATTTGCTATTACTGACACAAGCAACAATACCTTACCAGCCATGTGTGTGTTGCAGGTTGGGTTAAATCCCTTGGAGCCAGTGGCTGTAACAGCTGCTTCCACTCAGGATCACTGTAAAGAAGCGAGTTGCAATGTGTAATAAAAGAGCTAAACCAATGTTTACCTCCTCCCCAAATGCTGGCATGCATTTGTCAGAGATGCCCTTTCCATGCCATACAACCAGGAGTGTGTGCTGCATTTAGGTACTGCTGGCAGTGTGTGCAGGGTGGACTAGGAGGACTGGTGTGCCCATAACCCTATGGCAATGCGACCTTGATTCATTTCTCTGTAGGAAGGCACACGTGCAGGCCCACGTGGTCAGATCGGTTTCACTGTCAAACCTTTTGTGAGGACGGCTGTATCTGAGAAGCCAGGAGCTTTGAGGAGGGAAGCAGCAAGCGCACACCAGCCAGAGGGTTAGTGCATCCAGGGACATGTGCATGCATGCATCTCAGGGAAAGACTGTCCTTCTGGGCTCTGTGCTGACTGGAAGAGGCTTGGAGCCGTGATATGGGAGCTTGGGGTTTGAAGACCACTTGTCTTTTGTGTCTGTACTCATCTGTTACCTTGGCAGGTTAGGGCTTGCTCTTTTTCTGGCTTGATTGTTACATATATGAATTGAGCTGAATACTAGTGACCTAGTCATTTTTAGGGATTCTGGTTGCTGCTGAAAAACAATTAAAAATAGCCTGGCCTGTTGCATAAGGCCTCAGATCTGGTCTTATGCTTCAGAGACTGTCTGTGCTGCATTCAAAAGGGTGACTGAAGGACCGGCAGCACCAAAGCTGAAGACCAGTGGCCTCTCTATTTACTCAGGTAGGTTGCCAGCACCAACATTCATGACATTGCATTAAAGTAGACACTGGTCAGGCTGGGTTAGTGCTGACTTGGATATTTCTGTGTGAATCACCAGATGCTGCGTGACTCAGGTCATTGCCCAAGCAACTTCATTGGGTCCCTCTGCAGAAACAGTTTGTTCCCTGGCTGGACACTTTCTGCTGGAAATACCTGCCCCAGCCTGTCTAGTTGGATGAACATCTGGGACTATCTAGGGAGAAGACATCCCAGACAGTGATGTGGGGCAAAAGGCAGTTTTCAAAGCATCCAGTGATCAAATCACATTGCATTAGTGTGTAAAACTGTCAGCCTCCAGCAGAGCAATTGGAAGAAGGAGGGAGAGAAGAGGTGTACAGAGAAAAGGTCCACCATGGTCCTGTCCTGCAAACAGTGAAGAGCAAATTTCTCCTCATCATTGCGGGGAGATGCCAAGCAATTGACTATCTGGAAGACAGTTATCTGAACTATTCAGCAAACTCTCAAAACTTCTGACTTTCTTTGTATTTGTGCATTTATTAAAAAATATTGTATTTATTAAAAGTCACTCTACAAACAATTTGCAAACAGAAAAAAATAGTAGCTAGATGAATGAATGCTCCAGCACACCTTGTCTTTGTGCACTGAACTTCATGAACTGACTTCTGTGGAGGTGTTTGCAGTGCAGAGAGCTAAGCTGCTGCAGAAATCCTTGTGGGAGCAAAGCTTTGCCTGCAACGTGTGAAAGCCAGGGACTGCTTCTCGTTATTAGTTGTGTAGGCTGCTGGGACCTCATCTCGACAGAGGCCTTGGGGCATGACTACAAATAACAACAGCTGTAAATAACAATTAACTGTAAACTCTATGCATCTCAGCTTTGTTAGAAAAAAACCCCCAACAACCAACAACCAGCAAACTTGTAACTACTGGGAGTAAAAATTAAAGGAGCATTTTACTTTTGTAAGGTAAGCCAGAAAAATGCTTGGAATCAAAGAAAATTTGGTGTCACCGGTATTTCATTTCCACTGATTTCACTCGATACAGAAACACCTTTCCGTGATGGACACAGATTATCACCAGCTTCCCATATATATTGTTTGTTAGCTGTATGGCATGTGCAGCTGGAGAACAAAATAACTCCACCTTATGCACGTGTATCCTCTCTACTCCCATTTATAATGTAAATTTACATCCTTTCAGTTTAGAGCAGTGTAGCTCACTGTGGTCCTTAATAAAAATTTATAAAGCAGAGGAAATGAGAGGTTAGGAGTAGTTTGTTAATCCTAAAAATGCAAAGGCATTATTAACATTTAACAGTCATTGCTGTCAGTGTCATTTCTAAATGGTATAATTGGCAAGTAAAAGGGAAAGATTAATTTTTGGACTTGTACGGGATGGTGCAATTTCAAAGGCCTCATAACCCAGACAGGAATCCAGTGATGTAGGGATCTTTGGTCAAGTCCCTCCATGGAGAGAATTTTACCCTAAAAGACCAAGTTGCATTTCTATGGAGCAGATTAATTGGATGTGATTGGACTTAAACAAAACGAAAGAAATATTTGTAAGTTCAGCCATAAGTCAGGATTTCTCTGTTCCCTGGTAGGATTATTATTGTTTCATTGTTGTCTTGTTTTGCTTTGCTGTTGTTGCTAGCTCCAGAATTCCTGGAAGATCTTTAACACATGTTCGGCGAGCCCTTCTGCCTTTATTCATCTTCAGAGGAGCACTTGTCTAGGGATCTTTGCTCCTAATCAGCCTTTGCGTGTCCCCAAAGTAACACTGCCATTATCACGCCATACCAAACCATTGGGATTCATACACACATCACTCTGGCTGGCTTTACTCCATTTGCTCCTCAGAGGAAACACTTCTGAATTATGTACGTTCATTGCAGAAATGGCTGTTAAGAAGTGGTTGAAACCAAGAGGTTCAGCAAATAAAGGAAATTCCAGAGCTCTCAAAGTACCTTTTACTGTGATATATTATGACTGCACATCCCCTTTCCTCAAACCATGCCTTTTAGTGCAAAGCTCACATCTGCTCTGCTGATAACATGATGAAAAGTATCTGGAGTCATGTTGCCAGGGCATCATCATCAGTTAGATTGTCCCCTGCCTGATTATTCAACTTCTCTTCTGCTCATGCAGATGTTGCCCCCACATCAGCCTTTCCACAGTGGTAACACTGATTGCAAATGCTCTTCATATAAATATTTATGTTGGAAAAACAGGGAGTACAAATGACTTCACATTTTTGAAAAAGGTGATGTCATGTAGACCGCTGTGCTAGGATGGGGCAAGACGGAGTTAGTCAGGAGATTGCCTCAAGTCTGATGCTCCTCTAAAGCTTCCTAGAAAATGAGCTCTGATTTTCAGTCTTTCACTTTAGGCAGAGACCTGGTGGAAAAGACGATATTTCTGAGGGGTTAGTAATGTCTGTCCTGGTTTCGGCAGGGATAGAGTTAATTTCCTTCTTAGTAGCCGGTACAGTGCTGTGTTTTGGATTTAGGACAAGAACAATGTTGATAACACACCGATGTTTTAGTTGTTGCTAAGCAGTGCTTACACTAGTCAAGGACTTTTCAGCTTCCCACGCTCTACCGACTGAGAAGGCTGGAGGTGCACAAGAAGCTGGGAGGGGGCACAGCCAGGACAGCTGACCCAAACTGGCCAAAGGGACATTCCATACCATGGGACGTCATGCCCAGTACATAAACTGGGGAAAGCTGGCCGGGGGGGCCGCTGCTCGGGGACTGGCTGGGCATCGGTCGGCGGGTGGTGAGCGATTGCATCGTGCATCACTTGCTTTGTGTATTCTTTTTTAATTATTATTATTACTACATTATTATTGTTGTTATTATTATTTTATTTCAATTATTAAACTGTTTTTATCTCAACCCACGAGTTTTCTCACTTCTACTCTTCCAATTCTCTCCCCCATCCCACCGGTGGGCGGGGCGGGGGGGTGAGCGAGTGGCTGTGTGGTACTCAGTTGCCAACTGAGGTTAAACCATGACAATGTCAATACCCAACAGTCATATTTCCCTACAGCAATGCCTCTACCCATGCCCAAATCCCCTGGGCTGCTGCTGATGTTGAAATGAAATGCTCCTTCTCTCCCAGGGTGTAACTGTCACTCCTGCTGTGGATATTCACTTTTTTGGGGGTCTGTTTCCAGGACAAGGCTCTGTTTTTTCAGTGTGCTCCAGCAGTTCTCAAATACTGACAGCCTCCTTGGCAAAGAGGGGCACTTTCAGACCCCAATGCCAACCTCTCCTGCTTCAGCAAATACATCTGTTAAGAAAAGAAATGCTATCAGCAGGGCAACAGGTGGCATATTGCAGCCAATCATGAAAGGTTATAATAAGACAGAGGGAGTGTGTGCGAGAGAGAGAGGAGAAAAAATGAAAAAGAGGGGGACTAAGCTGAAGAAAAATCCAGTGGCAAGCATTTTTTCCACTACCGCACTTACACGGTGCTGAAATAAAGGCCTGGTGACTTTGCAGCGCTGGGGTACGGTACTGCCCTGGAAAGGGATTTGCCCATTGTACTCCTCTCTGTTTGCTTAGAAGGAATTCAGAAGGGATTTGCTTTCTCTTGTTTCACGAGCCCCACACTTTCACACTGACCGAAGTGGATACGCACCAGCTGGCCATGTCCATCACTGCCATCGGGTGGGAGAATTCCTGATTATACTTAGATCCCGCAGACCCTGCTCCGTCATTAGCGGAGAAGCTCTGCTCGCACACCACTATCCAAAATGCAGCCGGCTGGGAGCTCCGCACATCTCGCCTGAAGGAGCCGGATGCCTTCTGGATCAAACATGAATGACCTGCTGAAGGTGCCCCTGGTGCACATCCTCACCCTGGCAGCCCTCAGCTTGGCCGAGACGTTCCCGAAAGGTTTGCTTGGAGGGGCATTTGCCCTGCTCTTCTTCTTCCACTTGCTGAGGGAGGTTTTGCAAAGGGGAAGGCATCTCTGGTAATAGTGGGGTGGGTGGAGCGACAGCGTTCCTGAAAAGGACAAAAATGTGCTGCTTTTGGTGGTCACTTCACTGCTTTTAGAAGGATAGCAGTGAAAATAATCTCATATTTGTGTCTGGGATTGAAGGTTCTTTGTCTAGGAAGAGCATGTAGTCCCATTGTAATGGACAGGGGAGACCTTTGGGTTCAGCCTGGGTGGGATGGACATTTCTCATGTCAAAGGAAGCTTAGAGGTTTTAATGGCTGGTAGCACCCGTTGCTGCAGAGCCCAAGATTTGTGATGTTCTGCATGCCTGTGTATGCTTATAAATATATAAAGCTCAAAGAAGAAGTAAATAGCTATAATGCCTTTACACAGTGTATGTATATAAATACAAATATGCATGGTTTGTATTGCATATAACATAAAAGTTAATATACCTTCTCCCTTTCTTGTGTGCACACATGCACATGGACACACGCACACATACTTTTAGCCAACAGAAGAACTGAAAAAAATCTGATTTAGAAAAGTCTTCGAGGTACACAGTGCAACAGTGGTCTTCTGGACGTACTGTCTAGTAACCCTGTGGACAAAAGGTTTTGCTGCACAGTGATTGTCAGGAGCCATTCAAAGCATACCAGAAACTTTGCAGCTTCAGAAAAACAAAAAAAAACTCAAGGAGGATGCCAGCATTCACCTGTTAGGCCAACATCACTGCTCTTGCACGACTGTGCTCTTACAATTATTAGTCAGGTTGGTCTCAAAATGGAAAAAAAAATGGTCTCTTCATCATAAAAAACCTTTTGAAATAAAAATGTTAATTTTTTCCTAAAACACTAAAGTAAATTGGTGAACCCCGGTCTTTTTGAAAGCTGTGGTAAGACGGGATTGGAGAGACAAGAAAAACAAAGAGGAAGGGGGTTGATTTTTTCTGGTGGCACAGTGCAATGAAGAGATACACATCCTTTCCTAAAACACCACAGGTGTCTGAATTGCCCTGTTCCCTGAGAGAGGCTGAAATGCGGCTACAGCCCAGTGGTGCCCTATAGTTGTGTTGCTGGAAACACAACTGAGCAGTTTTTGACCAGAGGAACTGCAGTATCTCCAGGCATCTGCAATATTGCAGGGGAGACTGGCTCTGTTTTCCACTGTGTTTTGTTTGCCTGGCTTGTTTTGTTTTGAAAGTGTGAATCCAAAACCAAAGCCAAGCAATTTGGGAGCTTCTGTGGGCTGGGGATAGAAAAGGATTTGGCTTTCTCATGGGCCCCGTGACTGGCCTTGGGTCATTTTGCTATCTCGGGAAACTACAGCTGACATCCAGAAAAATGGCACCTGTGTGGCTTTACAGATATATAAGTTAATTGTTTTTCAATGTTATTTAAAGCCACAGGGCTACCTAAAAAATGTCAGACAGCCCCAGTGGATGCACACGGAAAGGTCTGGGACCATTTCTATATGCTGATAGGCATGTCCTCATGTTGCTTGGATTTTATTTTCTCATGTTGAAATCTGGTAATGAAGGCATCATAAGTTTTGATTGCTTTCCTGAGAAAACACGGACTGACACCAACACCTGAGCTTTTTGGACGGCTTTTAGAAGCAGGCACCATCTCAGCCATTTTGGGGCTCTCTCGCTGCCTCGTGACAAAATGGCGGCGTGCTCCACGGCTCGCTGCCCCCTGCAGACACACCGCATGTCCTCTGGCCTCATGCCCTCTGCCCCCTCACCCCGGCTACAGGAGCACTGCCTTCACCTCCTTGCTGGCCCAGCACTCGGTTTTAATATCGGAAAGGTAAAAAAGAGCGTATAAGACAATGACACATTGCTGTTGTTGTCATGGTTGCTCTTCAAGTATGTAGAATTTGGGGAGGCAGCTGTAAAATAAAAGTTCCCTTTCTGCTTTTACCATAGGTAAAGTGCTGTCAGTTTGGACAGTATTTTCTATGAGTATGGGGCTTGATTCTGCCCTAAAGCTGTGTGCTGGCTTTCAGGAGATGCCACATCAGGCCTCATGTAGGCAATATTGCTAAGGATAATTCTGTCATATGTTGAATTAAAGAGATACCATGAAACTACTTAACTGTTGCTAGTGAATTTATTTAATACATAAAACTGACAGCCCTTATTTGCCCAGAGAATAAAATACTGTCGTTATGCCCACTGGTTCTTGGTACAAATCTAACTTTATTCTTCGTGAGAATGGCCATGCTTATCGTGACAACACAGTTATAAAACTTGTTGCTTGAATTTTGGTTACTGTAAAAATTTACATTTCTCAGGGTTAAAAAAGCATCCTTCCAGAGATCAAGGCATGCGGACAACAGCAATAAAAACATACTATATAAAATCAGATTGTAAAGCTCCATTTCAGCCAGGCTTAATGCCATTAAAACCCAATAAAGTCTGTCACGAAATAGCAACATCCCCTTGAAGTAGACAGGATAGCCATTATTGGAGATTATTCTCCTAAGACAATCTTCAGTAGCAGGGAAATTTAGGCTTTATGAAAATCTTCCATTTGGTTTCACTGGTGTGGGATTCATCTGGGGTGCAATACGGATGATTACTTCTATCTGATGTGACCCAAAATGACCCAATAAATTGAAGCCTGATACAATTTGAAGCAGTGATCTTAAACAATGAATCTGACACAGACATGTTTTAACTAATGTTTAATTACTATATTCTTTAGTGCTACCTTAGCTGTAGTTTTAAGATTTTTTTATATAAGTATAGTCATTACCAATTATGCAATCTGAAGTCATATAATCTAGAAATATTATTGAGACAGATTCGTTCTAATAACATTTCAAAAGTATTAGGACTTTTACATTAACCTGGTAGTGGAAGCTGTCCCTTTCTTCCTCTAGCTTCATTCCAGTTGAACTCCAAAGACATTCTAATTTTTACTCCCATGTAAATTGAAAAAGCATTAAGGTAAAGGCTTTCTATTATTCTCAGTCACTTAAATTGGAGTGCCTTGTATTCTGCCTTTTTTTTGTTAGGGAGGGGTAAAATTGATGTAGTTTATTTTTTGCCTGAATTTAAATCTTATTGTACTGAGGAAGGCCAGCAGATACAGTGTAGGCAGGATTGTCCTGTGAAAAGACACACAGTGAGCCAGATACTGCTACAGTCAGCAAGGAACAGGAAGATTCCTGCATCCACTGTACATTTTCAAGGTGGTGTTTCAGGAACATGGTATGAAACTAGTTCACCTCAGCACAGCTGTCAATGAAATCCAGTCCAACAAATATTGGATATATGTCCCTCGCAGCCATAGATTAAAAGTCATTCAAGCATCTTTGGAGGCAATGGCTACAATGCATACCATGCGCAGGGAAAGTGATTCGCTAGACATATCCTTTGATCCCTTCCAGCCATGCTTCAAGTCTTTTACCAGGGCAACAGAAAATGTTTCTGAAGATACATTCAAATAATGTACAATGACAAGTGTGTGATAATAAGCATCAGACACAGCTATTAGACTTCTAACCCTGGTGCTACTTGGTTAGAAAAGTTGAGAAAAAGAGAATGTGTGCTAGTCATGCCACAAATCTGGAAGACCTGAAGGGCCTTTACGAGC
Source organism: Aptenodytes patagonicus (assembly GCF_965638725.1). Classification (NCBI taxonomy): domain Eukaryota; kingdom Metazoa; phylum Chordata; class Aves; order Sphenisciformes; family Spheniscidae; genus Aptenodytes; species Aptenodytes patagonicus. The sequence goes on along the minus strand of NC_134982.1, from coordinate 77,465,480 downwards.
CTGGCTTTGAAAAATATAGTGCTATATAACAGTTTTTTTTTTAAAAAAGAAAAATAGGTGAGTGGAACAAATCCCGTATTAATGACAAAGAAGCCTAAATCTCATGCATTATGCGTTAATAAGGAGGCACTGTGCCCACTCCAGGGGCAGGTCAGCTTGGCGTCAATTTGTGTGCTGTTTCTTGCACTTCCAGCCCATGCAATGCCACCCCCGTAGCAGGGGGACAGCCTCACCTGTGTCCTCACAGTATGCCACCCAGTGCCATGCACCTTGGGGGAGAGGAGGGTTAGAAACAAGGGACACACTGGGCTTGTTGGAGCTGCACTACACTTGGGTTGCTCTGTTTTTGCACCCTATAGAAAGAACACAAGGGAAAATGCAAAACCTGCAGCAAACAACAGAAGGCTGCAGCTACAAATGCGGAGAGACCTGTGTTACAGCAAATACATAGAGGGTGTGCAAAGCACCTTGGCGCTGGGGAAAAAGCCATGGAGTGACCCTGCAGGGACACCCCTGCCTCTGCCAAAGGGGTCTGTCAGGCTTTGTGCCTCTCTCTGGGAGGCACCAGGAGGTTTTCTCATTTTCTCTTCCTTTGCTCAGCTCCCTTGATCAGCACTCCTCTGGAAACTGTGGATGCGCTGGTAGAGGACATCGCCAAGTTTGTCTGTGTAGTGGAGTCATACCCTGAGCCGGAGATTACGTGGACGCGCAACAGCATTCCCATCAGGTAGGGAGCAGCCCCAGCCCTCTCCAGCATCTCCTGCCAAAACTGTCAATGCTTTCCCTCATGATAAAGGAGATATCTGGAAACATCAAAATGGGTTTGTGGAAGGGAAGAGGGTGAGTGGCTGTAATTATACAGGGATCTGTGTTCTTTAGGGAGTGATAGGAGCGCCTGGGGGTGCTCTTGCAGATTCACACACTTGAGCTTGCAGACAGACAGTTTCTGCTGCAAGCAATGCAAGGAGTTTGCTCTCCAGCCTCAGACAATGCAATCTGCTCTGTTCCTCAGTTTATGCATTTACAAAGGAGGAGGATGTTGTATAATATTTAAAAGGAGCGTTGCCAGACTTGTTGCCCAAGTGTCTGCAACGTGCTTGGAAAATTTGCATGCAAGGGGTCGTATCATGCCAGTCTTGTTTGTTTCTAGTTCTGGATCTGACCATAGGAAACTGGCTTCCCATTGTCATGCACTGTCAGACATTAACCACCAAGTATCAAGGTGCCGCCAAAGAAGGCAGCCTTGGAAACGTGTTATGGAAGTTGTTACCATTGCTTTAGCTCTGTTGCTGTAGACAAGTTCTTGCAGAGTAAACTGTACCTGATATTCCAACTCTGAAATCACATCACGGCTGCCACATGGCTTCACATCAGTTTCTCATTCTGGATCACTGTTAGTGACTCCCTCTGTAAGGGAAAATTACAGAACAATCTCTGTGTATCACAGTTAAGGCCCGTTCTCCACAAGAGTTGTCCATGTTAGGCAGATGGTCACCTGAAGCACGGTTCCTGCTGTTGGGGTCAAGCATCAAAAGAGCCCTTGAACCATTGCCTTGGGAGACTCCAAATAAGTCAGCAGCAGAAGGAGGTCTTACTGCTAGGAAGACCATTTCAGAATAGGAGAAAAGGAGAACTCTACACATATGCATTCTGGCCTTCCGAAATCTTTTTTTCATTGCCTGCAGCAGAACCTCAGCAAAACCCCAGTCCTAACCTTCTGACCCCAGCCTAGTTGCAGGATGGGGATCTGAATTTCCATGGATGTTATTTCTAAATCAGGTCACCTTTCTCTTAATTCCTTCCCCATCGGTGACACCATGTCTGAAAATCAAAGCTGGGAGAGAAAGCCATTCATGCAGGACCATGGAGATTACATGCCTTTCTCTCCCCACGGTCTTTAAAATTTCACTCTCTCTATGTTCTAAGGTCATATGAAACCCAGATCTTTTCTTACCCCAGTCCTCACTTCCAGAAGCCAAACACATCTTTCTAAAAGCCATCCCACTCTCTCTGAGACACAGTGCCTTTTCCACAACATTGACCAAAAAGGAAAATACTGATCAAAAAAGCTCTGCTGGTGAGGCCAGAGAGCTCAGGTGCTTCATTCCTTTACTGGGGCTTCTGGAGCAATGTTAATAGCAGCAACTATTGCACTTTCCCAAAGCTGTGTTGGCATTAATAGTCAGTGCTGCTGGATACAAAAGCTCAGACTACAGACAAGGAAATAGATAAACTGAAAATATTTTTGTTACTTTCCAAGAACATGGATGAAAGTATTTGCATAATGGAAAAGGATCAGATCAGTGGACTTTTTTTTAGAAAAAAACTTATAAATATATTTATTTGCCTCTGTGTGTGTGTATGTCTCAAACTTCAAAGGGGTTAGTTATTGCAAGCAGTAAACATCAATTATTTTATCTACAAAATTTTCTTCTTTTGCCAAGGTCCTAGCACCCTGAACAGACATCTAACCTAACCTTCAAAACAAAACAGTGTGTAAACATTCAGCTTCAATGAGAATAGTGCCAGGGCAGAGGCTTTTGTCAGCACTAGTCTTCTGGAAGTGCCTTTCCTTTTGGCGTCAACTTGTGCAAGTAGACTGGCAGGTGCCCTGTGATGAGTGAAATGGTTACCTGCCCCATGTCCCGGGGCATGGGGTGAGCCTTCCTCAGAGAAAGAAGGGAATGGAGCCTACATGTCTTTTACAAGACAGATGAGTTCATTGTACTCTTTCTTCCCAGGGTAAAAAAGAGGAGGGAGATACAAGACTGAAAGGCGAAAGGCTGTTGAAAGGAAATATGTGCCTGTAACATCATAAATGGCACATTCAGATTACTTGGTGACTGCTGTACAATTTTTAACAGTAAAAGAAAAAACAGGACATACTTAGTCGTCAGGTATTTGTGATGGCTTGGGAGGCAATCCTCAGGTCAGATCCCTTTTGTTACCGTTGGTCAGAATCAAAGGTCAATTGCATGAAAGTGCTTCCAAAAAGCAAGAAGGTGTGAAAATCAAACATGGAGGAATTTATGAATCATAGAATAGTTTGGGTTGGAAGGGACCTCTAAAGGTCATCTAGTCCAACCCCCCTGCCATGGGCAGGGACATCTTCAACTAGATCAGGTTGCTCAGAGCCCCCTCCAACCTGACCTGGAATGTTTCCAGGGATGGGGCATCCACCACCTCTCTGGGCAAACTGTGCCAGTGTTTCACCACCCTCACTGTAAAAAATTTCTTCCTTATATCTAGTCTAAGTCTACCCCCCTTCAGTTTAAAGCCATTCCCCCTTGTCCTGTCGCAACAGGCCCTGCTAAAGAGTTTGCCGCCATCTTTTTGATAAGCCCCCTTTAAGTACTGATAGGCTGCAAGAAGGTCTCCCCGAAGCCTTCTCTTCTCTAGGCTGGACAACCCCAGCTCTCTCAGCCTTTCTTCATAGGAGAGATGTTCCATCCCCCTGATCATTTTCATGGCCCTCCTCTGGACCCACTCCAACAGGTCCGTGTCTTTCTTATGCTGAGGTCTCCAGAGCTGGACGCAGTACTCCAGGTGGGGTCTCACCAGAGTAGAGTAGAGGGGCAGAATCACCTCCCTCGACCTGCTGGCCATGCTGCTTTTGATGCAGCCCAGGATACGATTGGCCTTCTGGGCTGCGAGCGCACATTGCTGGCTCATGTCCAGCTTTTCATCCACCAGTACCCCCAAGTCCTTCTTGGCAGGGCTGCTCTCAATCCCTTCATCCTCCAGCCTGTGTAGATACCGGGGGTTGCCCCGACCCAGGGGCAGGACCTTGCACTTGGCCTTGTTAAACCTCATGAGGTTCACACAGGCCCACTTCTCGAGCTTGTCAAGGTCCCTCTGGATGGCATCCCGTCCCTCTGGCGTGTCGACCACACCCCTCAGCTTGGTGTCATCTGCAAACTTGCTGAGGGTGCGCTCCATCCCACTATGTCATTGATGAAGATATTAAACAGTACCGGTCCCAATACGGACCCCTGTGGGATGCCACTCATCACCAGTCTCCATCTGGACATTGAGCCGTTGACCACTACCCTCTGGATGTGACTATCTAACGAATTCCTCACCCACCGGAGAGTCCACCCATCAAATCCATACCTCTCCAGTTTAGAGAGAAGGCTGTTGTGGGGGACCGTGTCAAAGGCCTTACAGAGGTTCAGATAGATGACATCTGTAGCCCTTCCCATGTCCACTGATGTAGTCACTCCATCATAGAAGGGCACTAGGTTGGTCAGGCAGGACTTGCCCTTGGTGAAGCCATGCTGGCTGTCTCGAATCACCTCCCTGTCCTCCATGTGCCTTAGCAGAGCTTCCAGGAGGATCAATGTTATGCAAATCTTGTTCCACTGAAGTTTTACTATGCTTTTCCAGTTTTCCAATGAAAATTGGAGATCAGCCCTCCGCTTTCTCACCACCTTTCTTTTTGTCTCTCCCTTGCTTTTGCACATGTGTACACACGCACCCACCCACACCCACACACACCCCATGCTCACATATAGAATTGGTCTTTTCTCTGCAGACTTTATTACAATATCCCGTACCTTTGTTGCTCCAACTTCAGGGCTTTTCTTGACTTCTCTGAAGTCTCCAGGTTAAAGCCTGCTGTCATTAAACTATAGTTTTACTTGCATCCTCTAATCTTTAGATGGCTTCTTTTCTTCAGCAAATTTGTTTGCTTGTTTTCTGGTTTGTGTTTTTTTCCAAAAAATAGACAAAACCACTCCCGGATGCAGACATAAAAAATACTTAGTTTTTGGTTTGTGTCTTCTTTTCAGAACAGTAAAAAACTTTCCATAACATTATCTGTTCAGTGAAAAAAAATTTTTTTTTTTTTAAAATCTGAAGAAGATTTCTCTAAAAAAATTCAGCCAGTTCCAGTTCTTATATAGGCAGTCCTTCCTTTGCACTGAGTGATTATACCTAAAACAGGACCCAGCTGGATAAGATTACTTGTGTTCATGCCTGTCCTTGGCCAGACAGAAACCCAACCATGATACCTACTTACTTTACCGATACCTGACTGGAGGAAGAATTGCCACCATGCTGGTGGCAGTCAGGAACTGCACAGTCTAGTGAGGACCAAACAGAATCTTAAGGCCAAACTCAGCATTTTCAGTGCCTTCCCTTCTCTTTGCAGGTTGAAAATAAAAAGTAAAACATATTGCCATTTTTAGTGCCACCAGCGGTCTGCAGATACAAATGCAATCCCCCCTCTCTGTCCCTGCTGTCCCCCCACCTCTGACAATCTGTGCTCTGCCCTGCAGGCTGTTTGACACCCGGTACAGCATACAGAGGAACGGGCAGCTCCTGACCATTTTGAGCGTGGAGGACAGTGATGATGGGGTGTACTGCTGCACAGCGGATAACGGGGTTGGAGCGGCCGCGCAGAGCTGTGGGGCTCTCCAAGTGAAAATGCGTAAGTGGGAATGTGACACCATGTGAGCATGTAATTGAGAGCCTGAGCAGACCCCCAGGTATGGCCCCCGGGGGTCCGTGTTCAGGGCAGACCCATGTTCCTGTGGGGCTGGGTGCAATCCCTTGAGGCAGAGACATGGCATATTGGATCATATCTTAACTAAAAGCAGTTGTGATTATTCACTTTGAATAACACACACTTGTGCTAGGATCAGAGGAACTGTTTGCATAGCAGAGGATAAAAACCGATGCTTCGAAGAATGCCCTTTGTACAAACCTTCGTAAAAGCAGCACAATTTGATAGATTAGACCTCTGTAGCAATACTGCATAAATCCCTTGTGAATTTTAAACATGAGATTTCACTAATCAGATTTATGCCTGAGGATGGCAAAAGCAAATAAATGCTGTTCGGATGTTATTAGCAACCTTGAAATGTCTGGAGCACCACGGTGTAAATCTCATCATCCCACGTGGAAGGCAGAGGACTGGTTCTTGCAAAGGGCTATATACATGCTGAGCTCGGTGAAGCCGAACTCACATGGCTGCAGTTATTTACACAAACACTTAAAAGGGCAGCTGAGATATATCCTGGCTAAAGCATCTGTTTGTAGGAAAGGATTTGTTTGTGCTAATAAGCATGACCCTCTAGGTCTGGTAATTCTGGGGCTCTCCAGCACCCCAGTCGCCTGCAGGTGGGGGCCAGGAGGTGATGCTCTCTGAAGGTCATTTTTCTGCTGGTTCGGTATCGTGCAAGGGAGACAAAACTTCAGATCTCCCAAAACACTGAGATGAAGATATTTTTTACTCCCAGCTCAGAGTAAGTTAAGCCATGTTTTTCTTTGGGTAAAATGAATTTAAATTTGTCCCATATTAACTTTAAGGGAGTTTGATTGTTTTTTTCTTGAAGGATCCTTTCTCCTTTTTACTAACATAGTTATAAATCCTTCAATTAGGGACATTAATTGAGTTTACATGCCCTTCTTGTTGAGCTAGAGACAAGCCTGGGTTAAAACTATTTTAAAACTGATTCACTCCCAATCTGAACTTTCACACAAGACACTGTTTATGCAGTGAAGAATGTCAAAACCTGGAATGCAAACCTTCTTCAATATTGGAAATATTCTTATCTGGATTTGGATTTTAGCCCAGGCCCTAATTCAAATGGCTGTCAAACTCCACTCCTGAAAACAACCCATGCAAGTTAGCCTCTTTTGCAGCCATACACTGAAACTCTGAATGCTGTGCTTAATAAAGTTTTTTCTTTCCAAGGCAGCTCATGACCTACTAAGACTGCTCTATCTTTCAGCAATGTACAGAAAAAGCAGCAGAGATTTTGTTGTCATTTCTGAACTTGTCCTGTTCTAGTATCTCTTAGCTGCTGTTCAACTTTAATTTTTGACTTTTAAAATTTTAGGACCCAAAATAACCCGACCGCCTATAAATGTGGAAATAATAGAAGGGTTAAAGGCTGTTCTTCCATGCACTACAATGGGGAATCCAAAACCTTCTGTTTCATGGATCAAAGGAGAAACAGTTGTAAAGGTGAGTAGAGAATGAAATTCAAGTAATGCTAACTATTCGCTAAAGTTACTGTGTTAAAATATTAGCATCAGTTACATAATTTGTAAATTCTAGTTGCTAGGAAGCAAGCATTTGGAAAATCCAGGGCTCATCTCATAAATATCAGCATCTGCAATACTTCTGCCTATAAACCAAACATTCTCTGTGTATTTATGTTTTATATTATATATATTTATTACTACTAAGCGTAGCCAAATGCTTCTGAATGCAGTGACTGAGCCACTTAGCTAAGATTCAGGGCTCTTTTGAAGCTATAATTCACTGATCTGCAAAAAGAGGGATGGGTGAGTGTGTTCTGACAATACTGAGCAGGAAGAGCTGGCCCCAAATCCTTCAGTTGTAGGACAACACAAATAATTTTCATGCATGTAAGCCCAATCTTTGGAAGCGGATATTTGGTGCTGCTTGCGTGCAGCCTGCATGTAGAGCCCTCACCTTGATTCCTCCTTCCTCTGGCAGGAGAACGCTCGCATTGCTGTCCTTGATTCGGGGAATTTAAGGATCCACAATGTTCAGAGAGAAGATGCAGGACAATATCGATGTGTAGCCAAGAACAGCCTGGGCACAGCCTATTCGAAACCTGCAATGGTGGTAGTGGAAGGTGAGTAATCCTCGCAGTGGGCTCCAGGTCCACATGCCAGCTCCTCGTGCATACCTGCTTAACTTGAATTAACCTGAAGTGTCACATTGATGGCAACAAAAACATCCTAGGGTGTGACCCAAAAGGCAGAAGAAGGGAAAGGAAAGGAAAGCAGAGTGAGAAACAGAGAAAATTTGTCCATAACTGCTCCCATTGCTGGCTGATGGTGAAAGGGACAATCTGTGGAAGGTCCTTGTCCATGGCTGCTGTGGCTCTGGTGGGATATTTGTCGGAGTAAGGACTCCCAAATATGTTTTTCCTTCTGAGTGATGGTTTCCAGCTTGTTTCTTGTTTGAAAAGTCCCACCAGACCCATGGGTTATATGCTATGGCTTGTGGAGGTGGACAAGTTGAAAGCTGATGGCCCTGGAAACTCACTGCAAAGAGCCTGATCAGAGAGAGCTGCAGCTGCGAACAGTGAAGCATTTTGCAGCATTATGTGTATGTCCCTCTCCCTTTCCTCTGATTTGCCATCTGAATTGGTTGATTCTTCAGGTAAAGAGAGCTTTTCTCTTTGAGAACTTGAACATTTTCTGTCCACTAAACCAAACACCGGATTGATTTTTCAGTTTCTGGTCTTTATGTGCTCAGTGTCCGTCTCTTATTTACAGAAGGTGTTTGCTTTGTGGTATAAATCATCACCAGTTTCAGAGTGCTGAGACCAGTGGGCTGCAGGGGAACTCAAATGTAGGCAATGAAGCATTCAATGTTCTGGAACCCTATAAGAGAAGTTGGGTTAAACAAAATTTTGCAGAGTGGGAGGAGGGATGACTGACTCAGTAGATAAAATAATGTTTATTTCTTATTCAGAATGACTGTACTGTAGAAAGTGGAGAAGGGTGTCCATTTGCCTGGTAAGCTTCAAAAGACTGTTGTAGGTTACATTTGGCCTGGGACTATCAGAGGTTACTTAGGACGCAATCCCATTTCTAAGATGACCATTGACTTTCTTCTGGGAGCAGCATCAGGTGTATTAGATCCAACTACAAATTACTGTAGGTCTGCTGTTTCCCTAAAAAATGCATTCATTTTTCAGTTGTTTTTTTTTTTTTTTAATATTTACACATATGGACTTCAAGTATGTTAGAAATTCCTTAAATAGCTTTAAAAAAGGAAGGCAGCTATTCCTAATCTAGATTCAGAGTTGTACTTCTCCTGAGCTAAAAGCAATGGGGCAAACTGAAGACACTTGGATCTGGCTGTGAACAGCTTGGGTCCTGGATTTTCGTTTGGCCCCATCATTGAGACAGTGGCCAAAGGCTTGTCAAGAATTAACTGTGAATGGCAAATATTCGATGCCTGCATACAATTGCCCCCTCCATGCTGAAGGGCCTCAGGCTCTGGGATTTTGTTGCTCTGGATCTACCAGAGCCAGTTAGGGAGTCTAAAAGCGGGCTGGAACAGCACCAAAATCCAGGCTGCTAAGGTTGATATCTTGTTTTGTCCTTGTCTCTGGAATTATGCAGTCACCTGTTAATTCAAGGAATGGCAAAATAATCCACAAATATCCTACTTGCAAAGGAGAGCCTGTGTGTGCTCTTTTTAAAATGAGGAAGATTAGTTCTTAATTAATCAATGTGAGCTCAGTGCTCCCACACAAACTATCCCCTCATGTTCCATTCATGTGTTGGGTGAACAAAGCAATGCTGTTCTCCAGGCTCGCCTTGGTTTCTCTGGTAGGGCACCCATATAATATACCTTGCTTCAGGCTGCCACCCAAACTGGACTGATGCATGTTTGTTTTGGCTTCCAAAATCCAAAGGTAATAATCCTGACTGCAGCTTGCTGTGTATACAGATCCCTTCCCCTCCCAGTATTTTAGATTAATTCTTATGGATATTTAGCATATATAGATATATGCACATACCTGTGTATGCATGCAGGTATGAGCACACAAGTGCGCCCCCCTCATACACCTCTTTTATCATTATTTTTAGTGTCCCTCCCCTCCTACCTCTCCTACCCCCCCTACCCCCATAGTATCAGCATTTTAAAATAACTCCAAGTAAATAATAATCTAAAATTACTCGATGCAGGAAAATCACACTTCAGTCAGTCTTCTTCGAGCATTTACTATGTTCAGAAAACTTATGAAAATATGCTGTTTGTTGCTTCTCTGTAATAACATTACAATATTTTTTCTTAAATCTTGGTGCTACATTCACTGGAGTTACCACCCTGCATAGTGTGGCTTAATATTAAAATAAAATGACTAAGCATGGCTGGTTAACTATGAATATCTAATCCTGAAGCAAATGCCCATTCAAAGAGCTGTGCAAATATTTATGCCTAGCTAAATCTAGATCAGACGGGTCCTGATTTCTGAAGGAGGTTTCTAATTTTCTGTTGTGAGCTTCCATTTTTACAGGTTCAGCATTAGTCCCACAATTAGTTTCAGGCATTGTTCAAAGTGCAGAGTTGTTTAACTTCTTGAAAGATTGACCCTCTGCCTCCTGCATGTGGTCAGGCTCCTTAATGCATGTAAGGTCAGGCACATGCTTAAATGACTTGCTGAAGCTGGGCCCAGAAACTATAGCAAGTCTCAAATATGTATAATTATCTATGCTGGATCCACTCATTCAAACTGATGATAATCTTGGCCCAAGCATTTACACCACTGAGGTGCCTTATACTCCTACTTCTTGTCTGGCTTCAGCGGTCCAGGGTAAAACAGTTTGAAAAATGCTGCTATTTTGATTTTCCAAATATTTTTTCTCCATTCCTTGTTGGCTTTCCTCAACATTTATAATACTGGCCTCTATTTATTACTTTTAAAGCACAGTTTTAATATTTTTAAAGCTTTATTATTTTTAAAGCAAAGTTGAAATAATTTGAGCAACAATTGTAGATGAATATTCAGGTGCAATTCTTGTCAGGAAAAAGAAAGCACTGGAGGCCTTTCTTAATGGAACTGATTTTTAAGTTGCTCCTGTCAGTGTTCACTCCTGTCAGTGAATGGAGGGAAGGAGATAAGGATCCTCTGGGTGCTGCCCCCTGCATGGACTGGTCCCTAACCAGCGCAGCCCGGGACACATTTCAGGCACCAGAGTTCAGGTGATGAACTAGTGAACTCTAATCAGTTAATGAGCTTTAGTGTCCAGAACTGGGTCAGGATTTTAATTAAAAGGGTTGAAAAAAGCCTGTCCTTTTGGCCTGTGTTTTTCTGCAAGTTTGGGGCAAACCCACATGAATTTGGACATGTGATACTGAAACAGATTCTCTCCTTGAAAGGAATAATCCATCAAAAGTGGAAACACAATCATAATGGACCTGACTGCTGGGTCTGCGGGAAGAGCCAGGATCTTCACTGGGAACCGTGCTGAGACCACGGACAGCACTGCCTTCACTAAAAGGCTGCCTGGGGTGCCTGGAGGGTGTTAGGATGAGAAGCAGAGCATGGGGCATCCCCTTGATTTGACACCAGGGAGCGGGCACAGGAGGTGAGGAATGGGGAAGGGGCACAAGAGGCAAGCGTTGGCCAAGAAAGCCAAGTAAGTGACCATGCAAGGTAGGCAGCCCTCCTGCTGAAGGAGGGTTGCACACTATTTTTACGATCTTGGTGTGTCCTGTAGCAATAAAATGACACTTGCCTCTGGTTTAGCTCTGAGGGGACACCTTGGAGGAGCAGGGTTGGTTCTTTCTGGCATGTACTGGGGTCACTATGAAGTGGTCCTCCACCACCGTGCTGGTTTCCAGCTGTGCAGAAGCTGCATGGGTGTATTGAGTTGGCTTTCCCCCGTTAGGTTCCTTTGTCAAATTAGTTATAGCCTACACAACTTATGGAAAAAAGGACTAGTAGAAGTACTGGCATGAGACAGAAGTGCAATAGGCAGAAAGAAGCCTTCTCCACACAGCTCTGCAAAGCAAAACAAATGAGCAATGATCAGTTTGCTGGTTCTGTTAAAATTAGTGTGTGAGGATGACTTCCTGTTGCTCACATATGTCCAGAGATGGCTACAGGAGGTAACATGTGCATTGAGATAAAAGACCAATATTATACTCTTGGCTGTTTGCCAAGAAAGGTGTGTTTAATTTCCTGGAGGCAACATTTCTGACCTGCGGGTTTGTATTAATTTTCTATCATCTTAAACATTTTGCTAACTAGCTGTTTAATTGCTACATTATCAGTTTTGATAATGAACATTTGTGCTAACCCTAGAAGAGAAGAGCATTTATGTACTCAGTGAAGCAGTACCTTGCCAAAGGATTTGTACAAATTTCCTGTTGATTGCTGTACTGATGCCCAAAGTGAATCTGTGGCTGAAAGGTTCCTGGATGAATCCAAGATTCAGGACTATGGTAGAACAGAAGCATTTGCTAGCTTACCTGATCTGCAGTTTACACAGATGTCTGAAGGCTGAAGTTTATTGACAAGGTGTTGGCTCAGACGGCTAAGATGTTCCATCCAGTTTTACCTGAAGATCACTCCTTTCGAAATAAATAGGAGAGCAGCTATTGCCTTCAGTAACATTGAGAGTTGTCCTCAAGTGCAGAAATTCCCACTGAAGTCAGTGAAAATTGAGGGCAGGGTATAGACTTTTAGGCTGTGCCAGGAATGCATCTCTTGGCCCTTGTCTGAGCATTTGAAATCTGTAGGGTTTGCATGATAGGCAGCATTAGTGAGACATTAATCTGTTTTTTCCTTCATGCATTGGACAGCTGTTTATGTAACGTAGGCTGTAGAACAGGAGGAATTTCGGTTTTCATTGCTATTTGCAGTGACGTTGATCCAGTCCATTAATAGGACCAGTTCAGCAAAAGCTATGCAAGGGCTCATCAGGTTCAGCTTCTGGGCCTGCTGCCTAAAACTGTACATCCTCTGCGGTCCCCATGGCTTGACATGTGCAACAATGATATTCTCCATACCCATTATGTATAAATTTTATGACATTGAAAGAGTAAATTTAAAGCTCTTACCTGGTAAGAGGCATTGGCATATTGCTGTTATGAGCATGCTTGTCACTCAGACACAGACAGAAGCTTTCTGGTAGTTTTGTTTTTTTTAATGTGCAAAATAAATTCCACTGGATGGTTCTCCTTTACTCTCTTGCTGTCTTTTTCAGATGTGGTGCTTATAACCAATGCTCAAAGTATATACAATTCCTGAATCAAATAAGAAGCATCTATTGCAAAACAGCAGTAAAATAATACATTTTGCGATGACTTACAGGCTTGATTGCCTGACCTGGGCTCTGTGTTCTGGCAGAGTTTTTTGCTCTGTTTTGGAGAACATTTCCTTCTCTCCTTGGGGGAAGGAAAGTGTCATTTTATGAATTGGTAGAATGAGCTCCTGTCCTATCTGTTCTTCATTCTTCAAAATAAAAAAGTCACAAAAGAAATTGAAAAGTTGACTGTGAATCGCTTACAGTTTAGAAGTAACAGCTGTTTTTAGATGAGGCATAAAACTGTAAAACATATGTTTCTTTATCAGCCTAATTTATAGCTTGAAATATGGAAAGAGCATTTTCTGGAAATGAATGAAGTTATTGCCATTAAAATGTACAAAGGGTTGTGGTGGATTAGGCACCAACACAAATGAAGGTAGAATGTTCTTCTGAGACGTGTCCTTCCGTTCCAACAGAAGCATGTGTGTGGAAGTCCTCTGCTGTAGGAAGACAGTCTGAATTGTCTACTGTGCTTTTTAGCCTTGCATACTGGGACTTTGTGTGCAGAATTCCTGAAAAAAAAGTTTTTCTTCCCCTGAAGATGAAGAACAACCTTCCTGTTGTGTCTTTCTTTTTTTGGACCCAGCCAGTGAAACCTCTGATGTTCCCAGTTTGCCCAGTGATGCATTTTTAATGTTGAATAAGAAAGAAAAAGGCCATAAATACATGGACTGTAATGTAAAAGGAAAGAGTACACAGACAGTCCTGTTGGTCGTGTACTGAGATGCACCTCCATCTTGTGATTTACATGAAGTTGAGCTCAATCTCCAGCCTGTGGCACCAGAGAGTTGTGGAATTCAGGCATTTTGGAGTATACTGTGCGATAAGGTTTAGTTTTGAAGTCATCACTGTACAAAGGCATGTCTTGAAATTAGCAATCATAAATCTGTCAGGAAACAAACAAACAAATTAGCTAGGACACGTGCTGGAAGATCCAGTATGCTTATCAAGAAACTAACTGGATTCTCCATGGATTTAATAAGATTTTTGGATCAGATCTTCTCTGCAGTTTCCAATTGGCTGAATGGGGGCATTGGTTGAGGGCTACTGATCCTTTATCCAGGCAGTTTCATTCATCCCTCTGTCAAAGTGCTCCTGCTCCACTTCCTCCTGTTCTACTATGAAGCAAACAAATCAGAACAAGGGTAGAAGCAATGTTCCTCACGCTCCCCTGACTTAGACATTGTTTGTTTTTGCGTTCCAACTGTGGCAGATAGAAGTCTTTTCCTGCCCACAGTTTATTGCTTATTACTAGCTACTAAAATAATACTCTGCCACAGGCCACAAAAATGTTCCCCTATAAGCCACTTGTGAGAACCGCCTTAGCCTTAAAAATAGGAAGGTCTTCCTTGGAGAATCGTCCCTTCAGAGGGAAGGATCTGCCAGGACATGGGTAGATCTGGTCTAGATTTTTTTTTTTTTTAATCATTTTGTCTAATTCTTGGAGGCAGTGAGGGGACAGCAGACTAGATGACAATAGAAAGCAGTGCCTTGGCTATTTAGTTAACAGACTATGCCCACAAAGTGTAAAGCTGTTTTGTGGACCTCTTATGTAGTCTTGGGACAAATTTGCATCACATATAAGTCAAAAGACAAGAAAGTCACACCATAACTCAAGTAACAAGAAGGAAAGTATGTGTTTAGTCCAGCTAATCTATCAATTTGGATGGACCACATTCCAGGGATGGGCCCTATTTCAAATGAAAACTGGCTCCAGATGTGCCATCCAGAAAGTTTCCTACAGTTTTGTGTCAACACTTCTGTACTTGACGTAGACAAAATAGGGAAGGGAGGTACTAAGAGACCACCAAAGCAGCCAGTCAGCACTGTTACCCTGACTCTTACCTCCTTGCCCATAGATCAGCTATTGACGTGAAATCTGAATTCTTATCTGTGCCATCTTCTGAGGCAGGATGTTTTGGGTGAGATGGATTGCCAAATAGCAGACCGAAAAGGAAGTTTGCAGTTTTGCATTTAAGTGCTGGGCGAAATTTCCTCAGGGAAATTCTGATACTGACACTGAGTAAGAGTGTTTGGCTCTGCTATGAGCAGAGGCAGAAACCCTGGGAAAGGATTGCCTTCCCTGTCCACTGTGATGCTGGTATGTATATCTGCAGTCACTGTCCTGTGGCAGTAAATGGTGAATACTGCAGTTTGCTGTTAAACATTTCAAAGGGTTTGGTGGGAGGGAGCATTACAGGGAAAGAAAATAGTACCGAGCTTGCCTGTAATTATACCAAAGTAATTGACTGGCCTCAACAGGGTGGCGTGGGCGTAACTGAAAGCCCAGAATATCTCATTAAATCTCTTCCTACCTACTGCATTCACCATAGTCATCCCAAGGTTCTCAGATGCTGCAGATATGACCATAGCCTTAATTACAGGGTAACAGGGCAAGCCACAGGAGAAAGAAAACAGCCCCAGATCTTCAGCAAATGAACAAAGAAGTGTGAGCTATTCAGTTTATTCCTGAGGCTTGCTCTACTCTGACATACGCATGAGGTGCACGCTGCCTTCGAGTAATTGTTGCGGGGTGGCCTCCTGCACTGAGGAGCTGCAAAGCAGGCCTCCTGGGAGCATGAGGTTTCTGACAAAGCATATACAAGCAATTCTTCTTTAATGAGCATTTGAGCCTGCTATTTCCTTTTGCAAAAACCTCTTTCCCCTAACAAAGAGTTTGGAAAGGCACTTTAAAAATATACAAATTTCTCACATCATTGCATGAATTGTGGTTTTAAGAAAAAAAATAGATATTGCAGACAAAATCCCTCTGGCTTGTAACTAAGAAGCATGTGCTTCCTGCACAACAACAAAGAGAGTTGAGGACAGAGAATTTCCATAGCTGTCAGATAAAGGGGGCCAGAGCAAACTGAGACAACTATCCTGAAGTGACTGCCTTTTCACACTGAGAAAGCAAGATAGAGCTGGGGCTGAAGACACAGAAAGGAGGGTTTTGAAGGCAACCTGAAAATTTTAAAGAATCGATTTAAAATTCCAGTTTTGGTAAGTTGTCTGTGGACCAATACCATTTTCCTGAGGCTGATGCCTTCTGTCTTCCAAGGACCTCCTTCCATCTTTCTCATTCAGGTAGCCTTGGTGGAGGTGAAAGCCCCACACTTATTTTCCAATGTAACTGACTATTCCAAACTGTACAGCTCTAGATTTTTCTTCTAGCAAAATGCCAGTTCTAGTGTCACACAACATTTCTAGGGTGTGTGTGCCTATACTATGGAACAGAAGTTGTCTGCTGTTGTGTTGCTCTGTATAGGAATTGTCCCCTCACATCTCTGAAATTGAATGCAGCCCCAGGCAGCCCCTCCCAAAAAGGGTACCTCAAACTAGGAGGTGAGAATAGGGAACAAAGATGGATCTCTGTGTTAGGAGGGACTAGCAGAGTTTTCAGCGTTGAAAACCAAGCACACATGGTGGATAAGGTGAGCAGGGAACAGGCTACTTGCTGTCACCCCAAAACAAGAAACATCCTAGCAGCTACTGCTAGCAGCACTTTAAAATAGATGAAAGGAAGTACTTTTCACATGGCGTGTAATTAAATTTATGGCACTGCTGTTACTCATTGGTGGAGACCAGATGTCAGGATGCTGCAGGGCTTATCTCAGTTTTGGGTATCCCAGTGATTCCCATAACTGCCTGTTCCATTCCTGAGAGTGGGAGGGAGGGAGACTTGTGTGCAGCTGTGGAGATTTTAGTACGCACAGGCAGACTGGCAGCCTTGACAGCAGTCGTGATGGGTCATGATCATGACTGGAATGAGCAAAAGAGTTGCTCTTTGTCTCAGGAGACTTCTTTTTCAGTTTCACATGCAGTAACAGGTAATGGCAGAGTTAAATGGCACACGGTGTGTCTCTGTACTGCAGAAAAGCCAGAGCATGGGGAGGTTTAGAAGGGTCTTTCCTTCAAAGAAACCAAACACATATATAAAACCAGTACTGACATGAAAAGAATTTCCTTATTCATTTCCTCGGTAAGTAATTTGAACATGTTATCCTCGCTTGTCCTTGAATCTGGTGTTTGCTCTGTATATAGAAATGAACACTTGTACAGAACAGGTTTTATATAGTTACACAGGATATAAGCTATCTATTTACATTTTACTCATGGTTATTATAGCTTTGCATATTTGCAGGGTCTGCTTTTAGGATTCCAGAGACATCTACATGCGATGCAAAGTCTTTCACAGCTGAGAAGTTCCTGTGCTGGCTGCTGCATTTAACATTATATGAGTCCTTCTGCTGATGTAAATTGTCCTACCATCCATAAATCTTGGAGCTCACCCTAGAATAAGGTTACCTTGAAAAGCTATTGCCTGGCTAAGAAAAACTTGCTTTGATATTAGACACCAGAGCTTAGAATCTGAAGGCAAATGCTTCAGGATGGAGATGTTGTGGTTTCCTCCATCTCCCTTCCACACAGATCTTGAATTGTCCCTGCTGTCCACCTCACAGCCTCAGGCTCCAGGTTGAGTGTCTATGTATTGCTGTGCTGTCTGGCCTGTGCTGCATGAGGTGTTAGAACTACTGCAAGCCCCAAACCTCCCAAATCATGTATCAGGAGCCAGAAAAGCTTGGAGGTTTTGAGATTTTGTACAAAATGTTAATATTTCAAAAGCATTGGGGGGTTCTCCTCCCAGATTACCATGATAACCAGGCGGATGATGAAGTACTGTTTGCTTACAGTGCTTCTGCAGCTTGCTCTTCTGGGGCCCACACCTAATACAGTTCCTTGAGAAATAATACAGTGGTTGTGTGCATTTCCTACTGCATTTGTACATTTTTTTCTTTTGATAATCTGTATACACATGGTTCTTTGGCAATAAGCATGTTTGGATCGGGATTAAATAAAAATAGGTAAGCAATTTGATAGAGATAAGTGGAAGTGTCTCATATCGGCTTTGCCTGTGGCATTTTGTTCCTCTTTGTGATTACTCAGTAGGCTTGCAAAAAGATAAATATTGCAGTTTTGATAAGAAATACTCAGGGATCAAAGTGAAACTGACCTTGTAGTTATCTTGGGATTTAACTATTAACCCAGCAGTTTTGGAGGGGAGGGTGGGAGGGTGGCAGCACACCTTGAGTAGTGGCAAAGGTACAACGTGCGCTGTTCCCATAAGGAGGTGTGTGGTGAGCCATGTGCAGAGACCATCACTGCCGCTGCAAGAGGAGTTGCTGTCCATGCTTACTGCAGATTTTGTTTGTTCTCCGAGCTGGGATTTGGTCCCGCTGTGTCAGCTGCAGAAACTGTACCTTGCTTCTTCAACCCTGCCTCTTGGCATGAGATTAGCTGCTACACACAGCTCAGCGTGGCGCTCTCTGCGACCGCTGATCCATGAGCGAGAGGTGTGACCTGTTCTCAGCTCTGGTATTTCAAGAATTGTTGGGGTTTTACATGGATTAATTTGAAATGTCAGAAAACACAAATGTTGCAGCTTTCTATGTGTTTGTAAATGTATTTGTGAGACCTTCCCTCATCTCTCACCAGTGGGAAGGAAATGGTAGCCCCTGTGCTTGTTACCTCTCCTTGACTGTCTAGTTTAGGCTTGTCAGGAAGAGTGAATGGATGTGAGATGAATGAATCTGAATGGGGACTTAGATGACTGGGCTTCTCACTGGCAAAAGACTGCAAACACATTGGCACAAGTTTATGGTTCTTCAGAGCATATAGGTGGCAAGCATAAATGATTATTTACAGATTAGTAAGCAAGGTCCATGCCCAGAGAACTCCTCTGTAGACAAGGAGTCATTTTGATCTGTCACGCTTCAGGTACAAAAGAGCTATGGGAACATCGGTGAACACAAACAAAAAAATGTTTGCAGTTTAGCTCCTAAATGCTTACACATGAATAGTACGCAGCACAAAAGCTTTGTCAGGGTATTTATATTGGGGAAGTTTCCAAGGCGATGTATATCTTACCAATTCTCCCAGTAATGTAGACACATCAGTTCTCAACACGGCACCAGCTGTACCAGAAGAAAAGACATTTTGCACACAGGAGTTGCTGTTACCCACTGCATTTTGCAGCTTAGCTAGAAAAAATTTTCAGTGTAAGACTTGGCCGTAATCACCCAAAAGGCCATTTTTCATGATAAAAGCAAAACAATCAGGGAAAGTGGAGCAGGCTGAGGTATCAGATCTGGCACTATGGGCATGCCAGGTCTGGCTCACGTGTTAGACCAGGTTCAGACTGTGGTGGGAAGGGAATGTGCACCCACTGTCACCAGTGGTTGCTAACACAGGTTTAGCTCTCAGTGGCCTTATCTAATTTTGGACTATCAGGTATGCTTTACAGCATGCCAGGACTAGCAAAAAACTCTTGGATGTGTATATGAGCGGATGTTGACAGGCTGGGTTAATTCATGTACATTGGAAATGTTGCTTGCGTTCTCTGAAAGTCAAGGTTCACCAAAGCCAGTGGAGGCTCTGGAAAAAAACCCCACCCCACACCCCAAAACCAGTGCTTGACTGGGCCTGGTGTGTCAAAGCCAGCGTTAAGGCTTATGAAGCCCTGGCTAAAAGGGGCGGCCTTCTGCAGTGGGGCTATGCACACAAGGGTTTCCCATGAGCTCTGAATGTCACTTAGTCCTTTCCCGAAAGCAGCAGCATGGCCCCAGGCCACCCAGGCTGCTGTCTGGATGCAAGTGGCCCAATCCAGCCTGCTTTAACAAAAAAACAGTCCTTACCCAGTCGGGGGGCAGGCATCTGCCAGGACTGCAGGATTGGGCCCCAAACCCTGGAAATGAAACACAGCTCAGTCAAAGGCGATGGGAAAACAAAGTCTCCTGGAAAGAGTTAGCCGTTCAAACCAGGGGCTGGGGGGGGACCCTGCTTTAATCTTTTTATAGTATTAAAATTTCGTGACTGAATTAAAGCCCTACTGTTTGGACTGGATGATGTTACTTAATTCTCAGAAACAAGAGCAGCTGGCTGCAGCGCAGATACCTCCTAGCAAGCCCTGCAGTGCACAGCACATCATTTAGCAGGGCTGTAAAAGAAAGGACATTTATTAGGGGGCTTGGGAGTGAAACTTAACATACTGGCTTGGCTTTTAGCTGTCCGGATTTCATTTCCAGCTCCTCTGTTTTATTTTGCACTTAAATAAATAAATAAATGAAGCCTCTTCGCCCGCCTTCCCTAACTGCTTTTTGGTATGCCTTTGGGTAAATCCCGTGCTGAGAGCCTGGGGGGGTCTTGATGTGAATGTTGTTAACCTTGTGGTGATGTAGCTAAATAGGCAAAGGTCCTGTCAAAATCCACTTTTGGGAAGATCTGGAAAAGGAGGGCAAGTAATGGAGGTGTTAAAAATCTCCTGATTGTTGGGAATTTTCACTCTGAGGAAAAATGAAAACAAAACCATGTCCTGAGCCCACCAAATAACATGAATTTCACAAACATCTATTGACACTTCCTGTTCCTTCCTCTTCCTGCCTTTCATCTGCCTCTCTCTGCCAGTTGCTTAGGTTGGCACCATCAGGGTCACCATTTCTTCCTCGCCTTCGCCTCTTTCTTTCTTTATGTAATATGGTGGGGGAAAAAAAGGTCATAGCTTTAGGGGCTGGGTTCTTTCATTTAGCTACAGGACAAATTTCCTTCATGCAGTCACCAAAATGGACCTTGAGCTCATCCTGGTGGTCTTGCCCTACTTTGCACTCGTGGAAGGTGGCACTGGCTGCTCTCACACAACCCGTCCCGGCTTTCCCACAGCACCCAAGTCTGCCGGCAACAGCAGTGTGTCAATCCATCCATAGGTGATGGGGTTGAGAAATAGCTGATGCTATTTTTTTTAATGCTGTTTCCTAAAGTGATGAAGAACCCTTTGGAAAATATGACCCTGGGTGTGCCAGTCAGTGGTGCTCCAAAGCCCGTTGGTACCTGGGGAGACCAGCCCTTATCCCAGGGAATTTCTCACTTAAAAATGAAATAATGTAAAAAACCCCAGGTTATTCCATTCACAGTATCTAGAGCTAAGTACTTAAGTTAAATAGCTAAACTTCAAGTAAAATACTTTTAAAAAGTATGCAAATATAAGTACTTGAAATGTTAAAGTATTAAATCTGTAACTTCAATTTTGAAATTCCTGGAAATGCACACAGTGGCACTGCGAGTAGCAAGAGCTACCATTCTTCCACACTTTGGAAATCAGCTTATTTCCTTATAGGCCCACTTTCACTTAGCCACCCCTCCCTGTGCTGGATAATACACCTGCAGTACTTTCCACAAGAAACATGTGAATGCTTAGCAGCTGTGGCTGGATTTTTTACCCCTGTATTTGGTGTTTTAGGCTTGAATAGCCTCACCCTTTGCCTTCCCTATGCTGGCGGACAAGTGCTGACGCCAGCAGTGTGCTGACCTTCTAAAGCAAGTGCTGTGATCAGCGCTGGTGGGGCGGCCCCAGGGAGCAGGATGAAGCTTTCTGGCCTTCCCACAGGTGCCGCGCGTGAGCCAGACCAGCCGCCATGCTTGCTGTGGCTTTGCTCCCCGCCTGTGCAACTGCCACCATTTTTGAAGCGCACCTTTTTTTCTCCTGGCTGACAGCTCCTCGCAAATTTTGGGAAAGAAGCTGGTACAGAGGAGGGCATACATGCCTGTGTCTGGCACCAGCTAACGGGGTGCTGTTAATTCATCACTTGGTTATTAATTAAGCTGGGCAGGATCTGAACAGCAGAGCTGTCAAGAGGGCAGGGTCCCAGCAGCACACTGAGAAACCAACAGCAGCATGAGAAAAGCACTAAGGGCCATATTCTGGCTCTGGGAGCTAACGTGCTAGCTTCAGTGGGAGCCATGTGCACGTAACTGCTGCCAGGGGACAGGCTCAAAAGTTTAGTATTTCTCTGAACGAAGTATAAAAGCAATTATGAGCTTGGCCTGGGGCACTTGGGGCTGAATTCATAACCATCTGGTGTTAATGGCCTGAAGTGAAACTTCAGGCAAAGGTTTCATTTTGCTTATTATTCATCAGGAAAGTCCTAGCCAGCAACTGCAGCTTTCCTCATTAGTGGTGGAACATCGTACCTGCTGCCTTGCTGAGGGGGCAGGGGGATACAGCAGCCCTGTTGCTGCTTTGCTTTGACTTTAAGCAAGTGGCACCGAGAATTGACAGTGAGGGACTGCTTGGAGACCGTAGAGGAATTAAGAAGCTGAATATAATATGTATCCTCCCACCCTTTTCACTTCCCTGAAATTAAATTTAATATTCCTAAAAATCCCTGCCCAGGAGCCTATCGAATGGCTGTGCTCCTGAGACAAAAAAGTTTCTATGCTGAAATGTACTCCTAGTGTTGCCTATCCACGAACAAAAGCTGGTTTTAGGCTCTTTGTTAACACAAATCTCAGCCCCTTCCCAGGCCAAGACTGGGTGGAAGTACGATGTGGAAAGCATATACTTTTTTTATTCCAACTGAAATTTTGCAGACGAAGCCTTCCCATCCCAAATGGTGGGGACAGATGTTCAGTTTCTGAAGAGACCCTCATTGGTCTCCTACTTGCTCTGCATTGGAGGTCTCCATCTGGGAGCAACCAGTGGCCAGTGCCAAGAGGTGCGTCGGGAAACAGAGTCACAGAAGACCGTGACATGATCTGATATGTTGGTAAGGGGAAACATACAGACAGCAAAAGTGGCAAAGAAGATATCAGGTTTGTCTGAGAACTCCAAGAGAAACTCCTCTGCTTACTAAAATTTCTGACGGAGGCTTTTAGTCATTGCTGTGCAGCCCAGAAGGTAGAGAGCAAGCATTACTCACTAAGCATGAGAAATTGGAGTAAGAAATAGCACAGAACTATTCACCCTGTTTCTGTGCAGACATTCAGGCATCCCCATTAAAAATTTTGGGTCAAAACTCAAATGTTCCACATGGGAAATGTCTCTCTTCTCTGCTTTCCTTTATGTGGTCCAAGTACAGCAGCTGAAATACAGCTTGTGAAGGCTATCAGAGCTGTGTTTCTGGATCGAAATAAGTTTTCAGCAAAAATACTTCGATTCTTCCTTTCACAAAAAAAAAATTCTCGGAGCAGGGAGGCGCTTATCTTGCTTATCTTCAAACTGCCCAGTAACCATATTGCCACAAAAGAAGCAAGAGCAGTAGAGATGAAAAGCCACTTTAAAAACCTACTTTCCCCCTGCAATCTCAGCTTCCCAAAGTCTTTGCCAGCCATTCCCCCATAAGTCGATGTTAGACTCTCTCCCCTTATGGCAGGTTGTCGTGGCATGGAAAATGCTGGGGTTTGCGGCTCTCCATGGTAAGTCCTAATCACTGCGATCACACTGAGGAGCTTATCTGACCCTTAACCTTCATAGTAGGTGACCACACTGATGGTCTCCATTGACGGTTTTGAAGAAGTTTCGCATGAGGTCACCCTTGGCAGGGCAGCATGGTAACTTGCCGCGTATTTGCTGTAAGCTGTACCATCTGCACGCTACCGATGAGTTTGCCCTTGTTTTTTTGCACGTTATCTCCCCTGAGGTGTAGAACACAGATGATGCAGATTTTTCCAGAGGTAAAATTTCGTCCTGTCAGGTGAGAACTTAACTGCGCCAATCATTTCCTTTCTCCTCCTCATCCCTCTCCCAAGACTGTTGCTCACTGGGAAGCCCGTGCTATGCTCCGACTTTTGTTTGTGGGGCTTATTTCAAGACCTGTCAGGAAGGAAGCATCCTCATGGCAGCACAGCCTCAGCTTTACATCGCCATTCAACTAGCACTTTTGTCTTCTCCTGCAGTTTTTGCCAGAATCCTGAAGGCTCCTGAATCCCAAAATATCACCTTTGGGTCTGTGGTGACATTGCGGTGTGCAGCGACCGGCCTTCCAGTCCCCACCATCACCTGGCTGGAAAATGGGAAAGCTGTAAGTGTCTCTTTTTTCATGGTTTTGGCCCCGGAGAGCTGTTAGCAGCCGGAAGCATAGCCCAAGGATTAAGATGTGGGGCTGGGAGCCAGTGCCCGTGGTTTCTATTCCTGCCTTACTTAGCGCCTTGCTGTGCAATGATGTTGAGCCTGCCTCGCCTCCCTGCTGCAGTTTTCTCCTCTGCAAAACACTTTCCCCCTTCTCCACGGTGTTGCATGGGTTAATTTGTTAGGGTCTGGAAAGCCCAAGATGAATGATACTTTAGATGCTTACAACCTTCCTCTGAGCCAGGGTTTCTAGGACTTCATCGTGGGTTTAAGTATTTCTGCAGCCACCTTTCCTCTCCTTTCTCCTAATGTGGTAACAATAACATGGCAAAATTGCTTATTTGACAAAATAACACAAACCGAGGTAGTTAGAGCAAACTGTCTTGAAGCAAAATACCTGTGGGACACCATATATGCACAGCATATTTGCAGATGAATAGATCTGAAATTTTCTAGACTGACCTAAGTGATGTGCTGAAGTATGTCATCAATTTATTCCTGGCTAGAAGCACGTCCTCAAGAAAGGCACACCCTCTTCAGCGGCAGGCACCAAGAGATGCAAATCCACTGCTTCTCACAGGAAATTGTTCCATGGTCTGATTATCCTGACCATTTAAAATAGGTGCCTGCTTTGAATTAGTCTGGCTTTCATGTCTGTGTGTAGGCTATTGCAATGCCTTCCCTTCAGCTGAACTGAAGAGCCGCTTGACACCTGATATTGCCTCTCTGGGTGCACCACAGTCACAGCAGCTCTGCAGCCTGAGCCTGCCATTGGTTTCCTCCAGTCTTCACACAGTTATGGTGGACATGTTTTATACTCCCTGTGGTCTTTCAACAGCTTTTTTAAGGATGTGAGCCCCAGGGCATGATGCTGTGGAGGCAGGTGGAACAGCCACTGCATGCAGGCTGGCAATTTGCCTCCACTCTTTCTCACTGACCCCCTGTCAGCTCCAAGTTCTTTTGGCCACTGGCTGGCCATCGCCAATCCTGTGGACTTGCTTGTGCCATAGGACCAATAAATCCTCTTGCTCCAGTTCCTTACTTCAGGAGGCTATCTCCACCCTGGTCTGTATCCTCTCTTTCCATGTATTAAAATATATTATTGAGGAGCCCGGGCTACTCTGCAGGCTGCCTTGCCTTCCTTGTCTCCTCTAAACCTTATTCTGTCCTCCAGTCTGATTAGGGCTAATTTTCTATATTCCCTTGAGGTCACTAGGGAGAACTGCAAAGGGAGCAGATCAGCCTCCACAGAGCCCCATGGGTCCTTGGTAGTTTCTGGCGATAATTATTTTGAGACAACTGCAGGTGTTCACTCAAGACTTCTTCCCCACTGGGGAAGAAACCTTTTGGGGGGCCTGGGGTCCCTGGCAAGGGCAGAGTATTTCCAGAGCACAGACTCATGCTCTGCCAAGTTCCCACCAGTGTGTCGGTCCCGCAGAGAGCTGTGTGTGAGACAATGCTCAGCCCCTGCCCGGGACCACTGCCTGGCTGGTCAGATCTGCTCTGCCCCATTCCTGTCTGCAAGGCAAAGCCCAGTCCCAGGAGGGTGGTGCTCCAGGCTGCCTCATTTTAAATATGGCAAGGAGACCTTAAGAAAAGCCCGTCTCTGGGAAAGTCAGACCAGGAAGCGGGTGGAATGGAGCATGTGCTGGCTCACGAGCAAGCAATGGTGAGTCATTTGAAGATGCAATGTGCCTGTGGCATTACGGTCTCTGAACGCCGACCTGTAATTGTCCTGAGGTTTAAAAAGTGGGACTCTGCTGAGGTTATTGAGCTGCCTTTGAAGAGAAGGATGGAAACTCCTCTGTGCAGCAGCTGCCTTGCCTGCCTAAACAAACACAATTCCTTTTCCTCCTGCTATGCACCACGGGGTATCATGGACCTTAAACTGTAGTTTTCCACACCGCAAAGAATGAGTGAGCCAGGTATGAAGATGTGAAGAGGTCCTTGCTTTGGTGGTGGCTGAGGTGGCATTTTAAAGGCTAAAAAAAGACCTGCTGGAAACAAAATCTCAGGGAATGTATTTGAAAAGGGAAGGGAATAAATTAACATGAAGGGAATGGCTTGACGTTCCCAGTAGAGAAAACAACAGCTGGCTGGTGTGGAAGTCCTAGGCACAACTACCTGATGCTTTCACCTGTGATTTTCCACGGTGCATGTGACCCTGCGTACTGCTCGTACTGCTTGCGGCTACCCGAGCGCCCTTTTCCTCCTGCAGCCCAAGCTGGGAGGAGCAATCCTGGCTCTCTGTGCTCACCAGGCACAGTCCAGTGCTGCCGGGAGGGGAGCTAACAGGACGGGGGTATGCCTGAGGCCGGAGGGGTAAGGAGGGAGAGAGGACCGGATCAGCACAAGCAGCTCAGGATGAGCGGCAGCCTCTCCTGGGTGGATGCTGGGAGGCAGGGGCAGCCTGTAAACAAATTCCTCCTTTCCACCAGGGAGGTGCCAGCCGTGTCTTAGTGCTGAGTGGTTTCTGGGGAGGAAAAGAATTCTAAAAATAAATCTGACCAGCACTGTAACAAAAGAGAAACTTGTGAAAAATTATCCCCTGAGCTCCTACCCACCTGAACTTTCTTCACAGCATAAGGCCAAAAGATGTCCCTGGTCCCTGCATTTGCACAGTGACGGGCATACCACCCATCTCTGATGCAATACTTACAATAACTATGTTGGTCTGGTTACTTAGTGATTTCTTCCTATGCACGTTCCCTCACCACGACTCCAAGTTGAGCCTGAGTGAGGCAAAACAAATATATTATTTTCAGCATTTCAGAGAGAAACCAATCTGCTTACTGAAGATGTGATACAACACTGACACATCCCTTCTTGCTTTTTACTGTTAATACCTTTGGAAGCAGACACAGATCCCATTGAAATCATGTTTCTACTAACTTCCAGGGAGGTCAGATTGAGCTCTCTAACCTCTCAGATAGATGTGTAGGTAGAGTGCTTTGCTGGGATGGATCCAGGGAGACAACTCTCACTGTCCTTAGGGCCAGGTCGCACCAGTGGGATCCACAGGCAACCACATCTTGCTTGAATTGCACCTGATGCTTCCTATCAGTATGAAGGGTAGAGCAGGCAACGCTGCTCCTTCCTACCGCTTTTGCAGGGTAGAGTCTCGGTGTACTATGTCCTCCTACTTTAATGAATGCCATATGAGCAGGAAAGACTCGAGGACATAATCAAGCCCAACTGGGCAAAATCAGCAGGCTCCAAGCTCATTTACCTGGGAATTTCTGACCTGGGAAAAGAGCTGGCCAAAATCACCACATCTGCAGCCCCTTCCATATTTCCTGGTGTGAGATAAGAAAATCTATTGGATATCTGCCAAAGTGTTGGAGCCAGAGCCCTTGCTTTGCTCATGACTGCTTTGGAAGTGTGGCAGTGGTTACATTAATCCAGAATCAACAGCTTCCAAACTCTTTTCATTTCTCACTCTGTATAACCAGGGTCTACAAAGCAGCCTCGTGCCCTTCCTTGCTAAGGCATGAATAGGCAATCTACTAGAAGAGGTCCTGGAGTAATTAGCCAGCTCAATTACATGAGCAAAACTGAGACTACAGCCCTCTGGAACTGAAAATTAATTGCAAAAGTATTGCTGAAGTGTGAAATAGGAGAGGTCTTTAACATTTGCTTTTGTCTGTGAAGTCAGCTGCTATGAAAGCACCAAAAGAACGCTGGCAGCTTTAGCTCTCTGCCACTTTTATCTGCTTGCTACATCTTTCTCTGCCAATTTAAATGTTTGGGGCTTGGTTTCTTAGATTTTCCCTTGGTTTTTTTGTTTGCCTTTGTTGGAAACACCACTGCACTGGGCTTTTCACTCTCTTAGGTTTCTGCAGGGTCTATAGCGGAAAGTGTCAAGGACAGAGTGGTTGACTCCAGACTACAGGTGTACGTCACCCGACCTGGCCTGTTCACTTGCCTCGCCACAAACAAACACAGCAAAACCTTTGGAGCTGCAAAAGCTGCAGCAACCATCAGTGTTTCAGGTATGCTGGGAAAGAAGGGGTCATTAATTTTTTACCCTTGCAATTGTAGTCCTAGCTTCCCTGCTGGAGGAGAGGAAAGGGGCATGAAGTACTCTGAAGGAGGAGGGAAAGCCTTGGAGAGCTGATAGTGTGCTGAGGGCTAAATTTGAGTACAAATGCATCCCCTGCCAGGTTATTTCCTCATATATTCTTATACTTTGGAGACTGGCACAGCTGTCATTTCCTGTATGTTTGATGCCACCTTGTACTTTATGTCCCAGAAGCACACTTGGTAAGTTCATCCATGTGGAGGAAGTCGTGGCCATGACCCAGCACGGGTGTCACCTAACAGCAAGGTGAAAATAGCTTTCATGAGCACTTCAACTTCTCAGGGGGTTGCATCTAGAAAGCAGGGAGGTTCCTGTCGGAGCAGTACCCCGCCGTGCCTGGGGTAACCTCTGCTCCCAGGGACATCTCCCAAATGGGGAAAGGATGATCCAAAGAGGAGAAATACCAATGGTCTGAGACAGCTGACAGCATTTATCACACCAAAAGAAAGGTGGCAGCTTGTGCCTTCCCTCTTGGGACAGGCAGGGGGGTTTAGTCAGAGGAAAGAGGAATCACCTGGGACTCCAGACACGGGGTGGTAGCCCTGGTCCTGCTGTTAACCCAGCATGCATCTGCCCTTCTCTCTGTGCCTCAGCTTCTACTCTGTTGAGAAAATAACCATGCCCTTTCTTACACTGGGCATTGAGACTTAGCAGCAAGCTCTGCCCCATAAGAGACTCAACACTTGGTACCATATTCCACATCCCCACTTCTGCTTTTAGCCCAGGCAAGGCTCTGCCCCACAAATCAGATCTGCAAATGCAGGAGGGAGGGCAGGTGCTTTAGGCTGGTGGGAGAAGCTGCACTGCCCTCCTCCAAGCTGCCTGTGCTCAGCAAGAAGGGAGCAGCCCCCCAGATGTGAGCAGGAGCCTGCCTTGGCCTTGTTCCAGCTCCTGAGGGTCCTACGGCAGAGGTGTCCCGGTCCTTGGCTCATGCTCAGCACTTCCTCCCTCTGCCAGTGCATCCCAGCTCCCCATGGTGCTGCAAGAGGGGGCACGGCCGTTTCTCCCACCTGTTACAGCTGCTGCCTGCAGTAATAGGTGCATAGGTGGCTTAAACAGAGGATGCTATCTGCTGGTTATGTAGGACCCAAAGGATAAGGGTAAAGGTGTGGGTTTAGGGTGCAACAGTCCACCTCAACAAGAACTGCAGTCAATGATCCACTTCCTCCTCCTCACTCCCTCTCCCCGTATGATGTCCAGTGTTGCCCAACTCTTCTTCCACACAAGAAGGTGCAAAATAAGGACTGAATTTAGCTGCATCCTTTTCAGACAGCTTACAGGTCTCAGACAGATTTCATAGCATGGAAGTCTTAACTCCCACATCTCAGAGGGGGCAATGAAGTGTCACTGATGTCTTTTCCATTTCTTCTTTCTCCTGGCTCACCACAATTCCTGTATCCGGTGCCTCCTGGCAGAGTGGAGGTAAGAATGACTTTGTGTGGGTGCCTCAGGGTTTTCTCTGGGCCAGGGAGGAGAAGAATGATGAACTGAAGGGTTTTGATTAATTTTGCTTAAATGAAGGGAGCAGGTTTCTGGATGCCAAGCATGCAGATGAGGTTCACCTGAAGGGAACACTGATCTTTTTTATACAGGCATAATTGGAGACTGGGACCAGGTAGATAAGGATGCTTCTGTATCAAGCAAGCAATGGATCACACATCAGTAAGGGTGTTTAAAATACGGTAGTGGGCAGAATATTCTGGAGTAAATTCTGTTCACAGTTACACATCCACAACTTCACTGACCTTATAAGTTTACAGGCAAAAGCTTAACTGCAAGTTAAACTCCTGTCTGTACACAGCCAATATTTTGGTTCGGTGATCACAGGATTAGGGCAAGAGAGGTTTAGATATTTGTGCCAAGCAGAGTTATGGATGGGTAAAGCCACTTGTATGTGATCAGACATGCACTTTTGCTTAGTATTTTTTGGAGTTCTGAACAATTTGGCTGGCTTTTTCTTTTTAGAGTCCTAGCATATTTCTACATGCTGCACTGGCAGATCAGTCTGGAAGGAAAATGAGAGGGTTAGCCTGGGAGGAGGGCTGGGAGCTACTGGCTCTCAGAGCAAAGAGCAGAGCCTGAGAAAGTCTGAGCAAATGGCTTTGCCACTCTGCTGACACAGGCTCCCTGCAAAGGTCCTTGGCTCCCTCACAGGGGCTTGCAAGACTGATTCAGGAAGTTTGTAAGTGATATAGTGACCACCCGATGATGACGGCAGACTTATGCCTTACACCTGCACCTGTGTAGGTGTGACAAGCATGGGAACAGTGATCAAATGCTCAGCCCTTCTGTCCCGCAAGTTGTTCTCAACATTTGCTGCACAAAATTCCCTTTCTGTGATAAGGCATGAGAAACATGTTGTTGCTGCTTCTCCATTGCAGCCTGGTCCCTGTCTTCCCGCAGGTTTAAAAAGCAAGGAAACACAATATTAGCGCTGGTTGCTCTTGTCAGGCTGCTTCTGCAGCCCACTGAACTCAGCAGCACAGCTGCCCCATGCACACCTGTGCCCTCTTTTGCCTCTTGGGGCACAGGAAGGATGCACCTTTCAGATTAAGCACAATGGGCATTATCAGGAAAATGTGAATAATGTGACCCCTGCTATGCCAAGGACGGCTCTAGCAGGGTGCTGGGGGCAGCGTGGTGCTGTGGGGAAACCTGCTCTGTGCCAGGGAGATGTCACGGGTTGGGGGACCGGTGCAGGATGCTGGGGGGTGCCTGTGTCACATGAAGGTGTGCCTGTGGAGCCTGGGGTGATGCAGGGTGTCACAGCATCACTCTCATTTTGGTACTACCTCAAGGAATCAGTGCCTTCCTGTATTTTTTAGCCAATGTGACATATAGCAAAAAATAATAATAATAAAAAATTGACACTGAGCCCAAAGTAGTACAGCTAAACCAGGGCCAGAAAGTGTCATCTGCAGCGAGTGGCATCTGAAGAGCTGAAATTCAGGCATTCTGTGTAATCCCTTGTCCATGTACCTCCAGCTTTCCAAAGAAAAACAGCAAGAACCCCCAAGATTGACAATGGGCGATTATTTGGACAGGAGAAAGAAGTAAAAGGCAAAGATACAAATAGCTCTGCTGGCTACTCCAAATGGTTGGCATGTTGTGACTTGAACTCCCTGACCCTGGCTAAACTGGCTGAATGAGCAGTGGGGAAAGCTGCGCCCAGCCCTCCTCCCTCCCCAGCTTGGCCATCCCCCCCACACAGGGGAGGCTGTTTTCCCAGGTTTCCCACCCCACCAAGGGCACTGCATCCCATGGGCTGCCTGAGCGGAGGGCACATCCTCACCTACAGACCTTGCTGCTGTGTGGGGCAGCCGTGGGAGCTGCTGGGAGCACAGCTGACCTGTGCGTGCCCTTGCCCTGCTGCTCGCTTTTGATGGCCATGGGGAATAAGGGAGGGAGGGATGACAGCCATCTCCTGCTAGATGTGAAAAACGTGGGAATGATAAATAAACGGCCCTGCTGTGCATAGCTCTGGCCCCATGCTTTGCTGCAGGAGTTTGCAAAGTGGGAGATGTGATAAAGAGAGGAGAGGATGGACCTTGCAGGGAAGCACCAGAAGGAAAACTGCAGAGGCTTGTGCCTTCCTCCTCCCTGTGTCTCCCACCTAAACATGTGTGGAAGAGAGGCAGGGTTAGGAGGGGTGCAGGAGCTGAGGAGGGGCAGGCAGGAGCTTGGCTGGTCTGATCTTGCAAAGAATTTCCTGGCATGTGTTGGGTGGGACTCACCTGGCTCCCGCTCACTGAGTCCATCCAAAATTAAACTGTTGCTAGTCAGGAGAGCAAAAATCCTGAGTTATCACAGGTGTGCAGCAAGCAGCATGGCTGATCTCTTCTGCAGGGAAGCAGGAAAACAAAACATTTTCCCATTAGGGCCTGGGGGCAGGGTGAAGGGACATGTTAGGTCACAGTTGTGCACGATTGCTCAGTCTTTTTGCCCACTTATAATGCTAGCAACCCGCAGCCAGAACCTCAGCCCTGGAGCTCACCAGGAGGGCCCTGTGCTCAGACTGGGCTTCCCTGCAGAAGTTTCATTTTTGGATGGTATTGGCTGTTTTTAGTGGGTATAACCATCTACCCTCTCCTTGACTTCTGTTAGCCTTATAGGTGCCACTTTATTCAGAAACAGAGCCTAGGCATCCTGCTCCTGCTGGTATTTAGGGCTGTGAGCTTACTGTGTGTGTATGCTCTTGTCCTTGACAGCAAGCTGTACAAGGGTGATGCAGGCTACTGCAGCACATACAGAGGTGAGGTGTGTAGTGCTATCTTGACGAAGAATGCTCTTGTTTTCTACAACTCCTCCTATGCTGACCCGGAGGAGACCCAAGAGCTGCTTGTGCACACTGCCTGGACTGAACTGAAAATGGTGAGTTCATTCTGCCAACCGGCTGCTGAGTCTCTGCTGTGTAACTACATCTTCCAGGAGTGCAATCCCTCGGGAGCTGGGCCAGCTCCAAAACCGGTGTGCAGGTAAATGAAAAAAAATACTCATTTTTCACTTTCATTTCATGGGATGTATAGGCAGCAGGGGAGTGGTGAGGGTCTGTACAGACCTGCAGCAACACTGAGTGAAAATGGGTCCTCTAGGTTTGCACGGGTTTTCCCTTTGCTGTTTCCTCTGTACACAGAAAGAAAATCTGATCCAGCTCTCTCTGTGCTCATTGCTGGGGTGTGGACTGACTTTCAGGCGCAGATGTCTGTGTTATATCAGGCTTTTAGCGGACAGTGTTGAAAAGAAATATCCATTTGAATGACATAATTGATTTAAATAATTAACATATTGCTATCGGTTAAATCTTACTAGGTCAGTTTATACTCATTACTACTAAAAGTAATTACTTCTTTGGAATTTTGCCTAAATATGGTCACAGTGCGTGCAACGAATCTGGCCAAGGCAATACACTAATCATTCAGCACTTCCCACCACGATGAAGATGAAACAAAAAAAGACTACACCAGAGACACTGCCAGTGTAATTGTACCTTCTAAACCAAACCTCCCACCTGGCTCTTATATCTTCCCATATGCAGAGAAATGTGCATTGAAACAGGGCTGACAGGCACCCCAAGGACTCCAAAGCATCTCCCCCTACAGCTAATCCACTGCTGACAGGTGTTTGTGCCACATGTCCCAGCAATGGAGACACTGCTCCCTCCCCGTGCAACCTCCTGAGCAGCCCTTCCCTCATTGCTCCTTGTCCTTCCACCATGGCCATGGAGACAAGCTTGTTCCCTTCCTCTTTGCAGTGAGATTTTACATCTTCCCCAACTTCTCAGACTAGAATAAAACAGGTTTTTCCAAGCTCTCATCATAGCTCTTGCTTTTCCAGCCTCTGAAGCTTCTGCTCCTCACCTTTACTTAAGTGCTAAATATATATAGCCTCCAGCCCCGGTTCTGTTAGTGTTAACTATAACAGAATGATGATTGCTTGATGTACCTTGCAGAGGACAGCCCCACATAGACGTCTCAAGGTGAAGTTTTCTTTTTTCCTAACATAACTGTCGGCCACAACTGACTTATGTCCATTTTCAGCCCCTGAAGGACTGTTGTCTAGTCATTCCCCATTTCTTGTTTGAGCAGCTGACATCCCTGCCTAAGTGCAGTACTTTGCTCTTGTCCTCCTTGAACCGCATCTTAAAACAGATTATTCAGATTTGTGTTTATCGGGAGAGCAGCGCCAACTCTAGTGTCTCAACTAAAATACAAGTCTTCTTTGCAGACATGGCAAGCACTCTGCCAGCTGGACTTGGGCCAGATGTAGTCTACTGGCAATTATTTTTCCAGTTATGTAGGGGCTTTTTAGGACAATCAGCAGCATGTTGTCTGCAAAAACTGCACTTTGTAATCTGGACCTTTCTGATTGCTCCTCCTTTAATATCTCTAAAACAAAGGCACAGAGGAAAATCCCAGTACAAAGCTTGACAATACTTTGTGTTCTCTGTCTGGTGCTTATGCTGTTTGGTATTCCTCTGCCAGCATGATAGTGGCATATATCCTACAAAGAAGTATATGTGCAAGTATCCACAGATAATCATGCAGCCAAGTACTGGAACTTACTTTTTGCTGGCAGACTCTTCCCTGCCGCCTTGTTGTTCTGCTCTTTGTCATTGTGCCCTTTAGTACACGATCTCTCTGCCTTTTTTCAAGATGTGTAACAGTATTTGTACCTGAGCCACACATGCACAGCACATTTGTCAGCTAAGGATTTTGCACAGTGCTCCACGAGGCATTTCAGTGAGATCTGGGTCTCACTTAATTTACCCCTGCTCACGAGTGGTCCTGCAGGGGCCAGAACTCGTGGTGATTCGACTGAAGACCTGCATTTCTGGGGCACTTCTGAAGTCAGAGTGATATAAATCAGCATAAAACTGCACTTGATCTCGAGCTAACAGGCACAGCATTTGCAAATACGTCTAAATCTTAATGGACTTGCCTGGCATCATCTTTCTTCAAATCCATGAGTCAATGTTACGTTTTTTTCCCTTTAATGATTTCCCCCCGTGATTTTAATGCAGATTTAAATGCAGCTTTCTTCCTGACAAGAGCCCTGGAACAGCATCCTTCCTGTTTCCTGTTCCCAGAGCACATCAGCTGGACAACAGTTCCTCCAAAGCCCTATCCCAATACTCCTTTTGATAACTCAGACATCTAATACGTACTTCTGAACAGTTGAGACCTCTGGGGGCTCTTGAACACATTTCACATGGTCTTGGTTACTTTCCAATTATCTTATCTGCTTTTTACTGACAACTTTATACCTCCCTGCAGAAACTGGCTAGACTACAGCAATTTTCAGCTGAAATACTTCATGAGTAAGAATTTAACTACCTCAGAGGCAGGAGAATTCTCCCAGTTTTTGACAGGCATATTTCCCTTGACATATTTCCATGTGCTTTTATCTTGTTATTTATTCTCTGCACCATTTTTTCTCTCCCCATGTAATTTTTTATGTTCATTTTGGTTTGGAAGCTAGCTAGCAAGAATAACAACTGACAAACAGACTGAGGAAAGCTTTTATAAAAATAATCAAGGGGTAAAACAAGATGAAGTGAAAGAGAAGAAAACAATATGGGAAAAATTTCACCTCGTTAATTAAGATGCAATTTGATTAAAATTAGAGTTTTCCTGTTTTTAAGGGAAAGTGATGTCTCATCTCAGAATTCTTGATTACATCTGCCTTTTACCACTGGCTGCTTCTGTGATAGCAAAAGAAAAACCCTCAATTTCTGTTTCAACTACTGCTGATATGAAGTGACCAGGCTGCAGTGAACAGTCTCGTGTTGGGAAACATCTCACTTTGGTTGGGTCTGTGTGTCCCCACCTCCTCTTAAACAGTCCTTTGTGGTCCTAAAATGCTACTGGTCCGCTTGTCCTCTTCTGCTGCTACTGTTCTTTGTCCATCTGCCATTTACATGACATAAAATTTCTAATAATAATCTGAAGTAATCTTTGCATATGACCTCATCAAGCTCTCGCTGCTCAGGATTAAGTGTTATAACAATGGTATGAACCCAGCTTGAGACTGACCATCCCTCCCTCTGGCTGCCTCACCATGCTCCCAGGGCGGATTTGTGGGTGAGCGGACAGGATTGCAGAGGAATGGCCTTTTGCATTTTGCATTTGCACACCGAATAAGGGGCTTGTTTAAGGATGCTCAGGCTTCAGGAGTGAAGGCAGCTAATGCAGTCCAGATCTCCCAAGTGTCAGCCAGCACTTCAAATGCAAGATTTTCTCATTTCCCTAGCTAAACATTTCTTTACTTCAGAAGGTCATTCCTGTTCCACATGTTGTTTAACATAAAAAAGATAAATTACGCCATCTGGCTGCATTCTGTCTTTCATGGAAGTGAGGAAGGAATAAACCAGCACTGGCTAAAACCAAGCACAGGGCAGCTGGGCTTCGATGGCTTCAGCCTGCAGACTTGAAGGGCATCCATTGCTGTTGCAGAAAAGCTGCTGCCCTGGTAGAATTCCCAATGGCCTCTGTCCTTCAGGTGCTTTAGCAGGTTTGCAGCATTGGTAGTCATCACTGAAACTCATGGCCATCTGCTCTTGCCAAAACTGTTGGCAGACTATAAGTAAAGAAACTGTGTCAGCCCATCAGGTGATGAATTTGGCTAAAACCTTAACCATGGACCTGAGCAGTACCTTTCTGCATCACTGTGTCCTCTCCCACACCTGCCAGCAGGTGTGGTGGTTGGGGAGGATGTGGATCCACATTCAGTTGAGCTCAGCAAAAGTAACCTCTGCACATGACCTCAAAGCTGGTTTTGCAATTCAGGCTCTCAAGAATGAGTACATAAATAAGCAAATCACTGATAAACTGACTAATGCAACAAACCCTCAAACTTTCCAGTATGGTACAGTTTCTTTTTTTTTTTTGGCTAGAGCAGATATTTCTGCCTTGGCCTTCTTCACAAACAGTTTCTGATGTAAGGAACATTTCAACATCCAAAGCACTTCTTGTCAGTGAATGTTTCACATCGTTACGGAGGTAATACATGAGGTAGGAAACAGTTCGGTCTCTTGTTTTACCAGGCACTGTAAAGGTTTTGCTGCAGACAGATGACAGATAAAAAAGGGACTGAAAGGTGTCTGTGGAGAAAAGAAGAAAATGGGATGGGTGATTCAGTGAGATTAAAAATATGGACAAATATTTATTTTAAGAAGATTAAGAATTGCAGCTTACCTCCTGTCTTTAATAGATGACACCTTAATGTATAATTTACAGAAGGCAGGTGAGATTTTTAGAATCTACTGAAAAATGCTAAGATAACTCCCAGACGTGATGTTTACTAGTAGAAGATGGTAATAAATCTGTAGGAAAAGATAGGAACAAACTCCTCACAGACTGCGATGTGTGTTGTGTTTTGAGCATAACCCTGCTTCATTAAAAATGTAGTGTTGTGGGTTTCCTAAAGGAAGCTGTTACGTTTTATGCAGAGTTTCTTTTATGGTTTGTGAGCCAGACAGACCGGTTTAAAGAAGCGTAGTCCC
Organism: Aptenodytes patagonicus; assembly: GCF_965638725.1. NCBI lineage: Eukaryota > Metazoa > Chordata > Aves > Sphenisciformes > Spheniscidae > Aptenodytes > Aptenodytes patagonicus. Next base: position 77,428,682 of record NC_134982.1, on the reverse strand, counting down.
ATTAATGGACTTCTGTCAGTCTGCATAATCCCTGCACACCGCTGCTAAGTGCAGCCACTGTTATCAAGCCATTGACTGCTGTATTTCACTGTTTTTTGCAAAATAATGTAGAGAGAATTGCCTTGCTGTAAAGGATCTCTACTGCTTTAAGGAATGGCTCTCAATGGAGGAAAACTCTCAGAAGGGGATTTACAAGCCAGGGCTGATGCTACTCACTCTTCCCGAATGCAACAGGCTGCCCAGTCTGCGCCAGGACCCCAGTGCCTGCATCCACATCCCTTTCTTCGGTAAGGTGGCACAAGCTGCCTGTTGTCCAGAGAGCTGTGTTCTTGGTGAGGGAGGGGGGAAGGATGCGATCCATAATTTACAACTAAAGTAAAGGCTGACGGTGGGTACTGTCCTGTCAGCGCCTGTGCACGGCACTGTGACAGCCGCGTTGGCTCTTTGCCTGTCTTGTCCAACTGGCATGTGGGAAAAATCCTGCAAGCAAATAAAGCCTGGCTCTTTATCGAGAGGGTCGTAACAACCTCTGCCAAAATCAGTCTTAATGACAGCAAAGTTGCCATTCAGGTGCCATTGCAGAGAAACAAGCTGCTTAAGCACTGCTGGGAAGGAACTTTTTCCCATAGCGTGCTCCTAAGCAAGCACCCAGTTATATCACGTCCTGGACAACCCCTCCTTATGTCTTGTCTTGTCTTTTTACAGATTTTAAGAAGGAGAATATAACCAGTAAGTAAACTGCTCCAGGCTCTATGTTTCTAGAGGTGGGCATGATATTCTTTGTTGCAAATGCAGCTTGCACAGCATTTTTGTGTTTTGCTCTGGTCCTGGCTGGCTGGATTCAGGTTATTACCAGGGAATGCCTGAGCTTCCACATCCAAGACATGGGGAAACACATTTCCAGCTCTTCAGAGCTTGAGGAGAACATGGGCTGGTACCTGTTGAAAGCGATTAGAGAGGCATGGTGCTTTTAGGTGGTACCCTCCGCTCCAGCTGTTCCCCCTTCTTTCTATCCATTGCTTCTAGTTTTGCTTTTTTTTAAATTTGGTATTTCTGATACCGCTAACGAGGTCACCCCATAATATGCTGTTATATGCTGTTACTGACATGGTTACCTATGTCAGGCTGGCCTTACAAGACCTTATTACCCAAAAGGCCCCAGCACTCTCCTCCAATCATCTCTGAAGTCTGGCTGTTTTTCACATGACCCCCCCATGACCAACGGTGAGATCCAGCCATCCCCCTCGGTGCTGCTGTGACTTCTGTCGGCCTCCCGCCCTGCTGCTGGTCACAGCTGAAACATGCACATGCCGCTCCTCCAACTGACACGCAACTGCAGTTTAAAGCTCAGCCACTGAACTTGTCCCATTGGAAAAAGGAAGAACAGTGCCTCCCTCCTGCCATGCTTCTGAGCAGGTGAGGTCTGCAGATTTGGCAGTGGCAGGCACCTTCTGTGTGGAGAGAGAAAGTGAAAAACGTGAAATCAAGACTTTCGGGGAATTTTCTTTCATGGGAAGGCCTCGGCTCCACCCAGCCACCCAAGCCCCAGGTGTCCGGCGCTGCACACCTGGGAGACAAGCGCTTTAGCACCCTGTGGGTGCTCCAGCATCACTGCCCAATGCTTACAGCCCACAGCTGCAGCCATCCCCTTCCTGGGGAAAGGAGCACGAGGGAGGGATGCCAGCAAATGAGTGGTGCATTCACGGGATGATTTCAGCCCCCTCTTGGATGTTTGCAAGTGTAGGACATGGCATCTGTCTCCTGTGTAAACGTGTGACCTTTTTGTTCAGCTTTCACACTATTTTCCCAGGGTGGCATTCCACAGATGTGCACTATTTGGTCATGAATCAGGGAGACATAACAGTAACATTTTAGCGATATTGCCCCCTCCCCCTCTTTTTTACTTTAGAGTCACTGTTATGTGCACAAAGGTTTGGGAAGCATGAACTGAACTGTTTTCTAGCTTGCCCATCAAAGTTTTTCATTAAAGCCCAGTTGGACCACCTTTATTATTCCCTCTGTCCTCATTGTAGCAAGACCGTGTATGAGAGCATCTGCATTTTCCAAGCCACCAAGGACTCAGGGGTGCTTCCTTAGTGTTGCTGTTGCCCCTAAAGCTCTTCACATTGCTCCTCTAAGGTGTCACACTGATGTTTATGTCAGATCTGCGCAAAAGTTTTTTCCATGTTGGTTACTAGCTCAGTCATGAGGCAGGTTTCAGGCATTGCTTTCCTTGCCTTTGAATCTGAGGCATTTAAAATGCTGGGCTCAGACACACAACTGTGTTCTAGGGCAGCTTAACAAGATTTTACACCTCTGCAGAGCTACAGGTGCTGGTCATGTGGGGGCTGCTAGCTGGTTGCAGATGTGAGGCATAACATGGTAGCTCACGTATCAGTCAAAGAAGTCCAAGTTAGAGCATTTTGCTTTGCATTTGTGATGGGATAAGTGCACTCATGAAGTCCATGGCCGTTCCTATACTGAGGTGTTTGCGTGCCTTGGGCTATAGGAACTTGATCCTGTGTTCAAGCTCACTCACCTGGAGCAAATGTTGTCATGGTGGTGTTTCTGCCTACTCATGTGTAGTGCCTGGTGCCTGCTGAAAGTTCAGAAAGCTAAGGGTCTATAAAAGACCCATAACTGTAATCCTGAGTGCAGTGGGTGATGCAAGAAGAAAAGAGCAGGTAGTCATCGTGATGCATTTACTATGTTCCTCCTACAAGAGAAAAAGGACAATCTGCAATGATAAATTAAAACACACGGCCTTTGTCTCAAACTTGGATCAAAACTTTGCAAAGCTTTCATGAAGCTGAAAAAGATTCGCTTAAAAAAATCTTTATTTTAGAACAGGTCAGGTTTCCTCCTGTTTTTTTTTTCTGAGCTGCAACTTTAAGAACACAATAGAAAAGAAAATTATGACAACAGTGTTTGCTGGCTTGATAATTTATCCAACAAGGTTAATAATGCAGTGGACCCTGATGCATGCCATCAACCAGAATGTTAGCCCCTGGTCAGCAGAGTTTACGTAAGATTAGCTACAATGTTTTGAAGTGTGTAAGGCAGCATCTCCTCTGTTGTCTTCCTGCTTCCTAGATTATGCCAGCATGCATTAAAGTCTCTTATGAGGACAGGTGGTGTCTACATTTTTGTTTTGGGAAGATATTCCTGTAGTAAAAGTCCTCTCAAGATTTTCTGCTTAATTTTTCTGCAGCTGGAGTAAGCCTTGTGTATGGAAAGTGAACTACACATTCTTCACTGTAAAGAACATTTTATACTGATACTATTCCTTCAGAACTGTAGTTGCCTTCTGTGTGTGGTTTCCACACATGCTGGAAACCATAGGCTGTTTCCAAACATTCAGTCTAAGAGGACAAGCACTGTACAGAGCCAGGGAGGAGGGATCGCACTGTGGGACTTTATGAATCCCAGTCCTCTGCTACCTACCCCAAGAGCATGGGTGTCTTCCTGTTAGTGCCCCTGTAAGAGTGCAGGCTGGGAATCATGCAACCAGTGCTGCAATTTGCGTTCTGCCTTGGTTTGGCATGGGTGGCTTCACTGTGGTTCTGCTCTGCACTTTCTGCATAGAAGCGCTGTGAACTGGGTAGATGCAGTGCAAACATCACAGGCGCATGGCCCATTTTCTCAATCTGAAAGAGTTGAGAAACTCAATCTGAGTTCCCTCTTTGAAGTTTTACCACATTGGATCTTATGTATTAAGCTCAAAATCCATTTAGGTGCGAACAGGAGGCTAAGGAGTTCCCTGCCTGCAGTTGTCTGGTCCTTTTATGCGCTTCAGATCTGTTGCTAATTGCCACATGCTCTCATGTAATGACATGAAGTTTACTCTTGTGAGTTCCCGCTGCAGGACGTGGTCTGAGATGCCTTGACCCCATGTGTTTTTTTTTCCCCAGGGACTTGCTACAGCGGCAATGGCCAGTTTTACCAGGGCTGGGCCAATGTCACGGCTTCCGGCATTCCTTGCCAGAAGTGGAGCGACCAGGTGCGCATCAGTGTGAGACCCACCGAACAGAGAGCCATGCTCGAGGTCTGCTTTTCCAAAGAGTTTCCCAGAGCTGGGCAGCCCAGTCCCAGTAGAAGGGCTGAGCAGGGGACAGGTTGCCTTCATTCTTGAGTTCACTCGTGTTTCACACCCTCTTCATATTTTAATCTGCAAGTTCCCCTTCCCGTGGCAAGATGCGTTCTCTGTCATTCTGGCAGGCTACTGAAGGCTGTTTTACCTCTGTCTTTCTTTGCTCCTTTCTTTTGTTTGGTTTTGTTTTGCTAATACCAGCAGGAAAAATTATGCTGAAATGCTAATCTAATTTGTTTTCTCACTCAAGGCGCCCCACTTGCACAGGAGGACCCCTCAGGTTTTCCCTGAGCTGTCTGATGCTGAGAATTACTGCCGCAATCCAGGAGGTGAGAATGAACGTCCCTGGTGCTACACAAAAGACCCATCCGTGACCTGGGAATACTGCAGCGTGTCTCCCTGTGGAGATGGTAGGCAACTGTAATTTATGATTACTGCCACTGTGGTTGTTTTGGGGCCATGCAAGGAGTTTGCATCCTGAGCACTCACGGCTGTACCGATCTGTTCTGGACTCGGCCAGCCCTGGTTCTTCTCATAGATTCACTCAGCATCTTTAACCAGAAGGTTTAACATGCACCTTAAAGATGGGAAAATGAAGATAGGCAAATCGAGCGCCTTGCCCCAGATTATCTTAAGGCCAAAGGATGAAATCAAATTTCCTGTGGTATTATGAGAAATGGATTTGCCACACTGTGTTTTGAGGAGAAGGTAGAGTTTTGGGCATATTTGCCAAAGTTGTTTTGCTTCTGGTGATTTTTTTCAATAATAAAAAACCAATTCTGACTAAAAACAAATCTGAAAAAGATGGAAACATCTTTGCTCTGTGATGTTGAAACTAAGACTCTGTTATTTCTTGTTCAAAGAACAGAACAATTTTTGAAATGTATTTCATCCAAGATGCACAGTTTCTGGATCTCGGTGTTTGGAAATAAGACAACTCTGCTTGCACAGAGAACAGGGGTGCTGTGGACTTAAGGGAACACAAGTCAGTAACAGTTAACTGGCCTTAAAAAGAACGGTTTAAATTTCTTTCTGTTCTCAATCATTGCATGTGCAGATTAGCATTTTCTAGAATGTCTTGGAAAGTACTCAGCAGGTGGCTACCTGAATATTAATTTTTTTTTTCTAATGATACAGCCAAATGTACTTTACACAAATTTACCATATTTGCCCCATGAAGACACTGAGATGCAGATTGTTGGAGCCAAGGGGATATTTCAGGAAAATATCACTGGGTACTTACTTTGTCTTACACTCCTCCCTGCAGATTCCTTTTAGGACATGTGATACATTGTGGTCCACATTGTAGACCATTGATCTTTCCCACTGCAGCCATTACTATATTTGAATACTGTTGAGAACATCAGATGTGATCTCCCATCTGTAACTCGTGCAAACATTCCTTACTAAAATTGTGTTCCCAGCTCAATGGGAACTGTGTCTTGGCCTTTACCAGCTCCTGGGTTTTCACATTTGGCAAGCAGAAATGGGTTTTGCTTCCTGCAAACCAGGCTTCCCTAGTATGGTCCTCTCATGCAGCCATACAGTTGTATCTGTAATGTCAGTAATTCCCAGGACTTCAGGCTGACTCCATAAATACCTCTTAGAGAAAGCCCTATAACGAGCAGAGGCATAACCTTCTGATTTTGTTTGCATTACAGCATCATTGTCACTAGGAACAAGAAAACCAAATGGAGAGACTCCAAATCTCCCCCCTCCTCCTCCCTTTTCCCCTACATACTCCATGACTGTTATCATCTCAATCATCTCCAGCTTTGCCCTGGTCGTGATCCTCGGCATTGTCACCCTGGTTTGCTGCCGTCGGCGAAAGCAGTGGAAAAACAAAAAAAGGTAAAGCTCGGCAACAAATGCTGCTTTGAAAGAGGGCTTGCCTGTTTCTGCCCTGCAAAGGCCTGGTAGTGGGGGAGCAGCTCTCCCTTTGCCTGTGGCATCCCAGTGCAAGCTCTGGCGAGTCCCTGTGCCAGAGCAGAAGCTGGCCTGGTGGTTTTGGGGACATGGCATGACACCTTGCTGCAAGGCTCTTTCAACAGCCCTGCTGCACCTCCCTTTTCCATCCTGGAAGAAACCAGCCCCAGCAGAGATGCAGCTAGTTATCTCCTGGTTGGGAGCTGTGCAGACACTGACTGAAAACTTCTCTGTCGTTTCAGGGAGTCAGAGACACCGACGCTCACCACTCTGCCCTCCGAACTCCTCCTGGACCGGCTGCATCCCAATCCAATGTACCAGCGGATGCCCCTTCTCCTCAATCCGAAATTGCTCAGTCTGGAGTATCCCAGGAACAATATTGAATATGTGAGAGATATCGGGGAAGGAGCATTTGGGAGAGTCTTCCAAGCAAGGTAAGCTGCCTGCGTGAGTCCTCTCTATCTGGAGGTACCTGGGAGAAATTGGCAGTTGGGCAACCACTTATCTGGGCACTGGAAATTCATTCACTCAAACCAAAATCAAATGCATGTGTACCAAATAGTACACTCATGCTTGAATAATTGTTTCTGTTCACTGCTTTCTGTTGATATTTGTTAAACTTTTGTCACAAATGGCTCTCCTGTTCTTCTCTCTAGTAGATGCAATGTCTTACTCACATACCAAAGTCTGGTGTAAAGCTTAGCTAAATTTATCATCACTGTTTTTGCCAAGAGTATTGCCTGTGATATGTGACCTATTGTGAAATTCTTGCATTTCCCAGTATTTGCAAACTGTCAGTGTGTGGTGTCCTCCATTATAATGCCAACACTGGCCAGTAATTACCACAGAGGGCAATGTGTCATGCTACAGTTAGGCCCTGTATCTGGAATCCAGTTTCCATTTGATTCAGTGGCACAACCAAACCAAACCAAAAATCCCCTAAAAACCCAACCCACTTAGGCCAATATTTTTTTTTTGTGTGTGTCCCCTTTAGTTACTCACTTTTTATTCTTGGAATTTGCAGCCATTTTTGCCTGTTTTAAATTTAAGGTATTAGATGAGATCCCAGTTCTGTTAAATCTCACAGGAGGTGAGATCATGCACTTCTTCAAATGCGAAAAATGTTTCACTGAAAACCCCAGAGATTAACCCAGTCCTTCCTAGACTGAGGTGGATGGAGAGCGTCTTGTTAGCCTTGACAGAGTCCATAATTTCTGCAGAACAGACTTTGGCCAGTACTGGTCTCCTTGGAAAACCCCATCCCCAAATTTCTGAAAGAAACTAGATAAACTGTCCAGTTCCATGTTTACTGGAACTGGACATCCTGTTTACAGGATGGTTTTCTTTGCCCTTTACAGTTAACAAGTCTGGGATGTGGCTGATTTTGTAGCTGTATCTGGAGTAGTGTATGATGACCTTAAAAAAAACAGGGGAGTATCAGTGTCCCACCCCAGGCCAAGACCTGCCTGGTGGGACTGCTCCCATTGACTTCAAAGACAAAGGACTGCCCTTGCAAAATGCAGTCATAATTGCAGATATGACATGTTTATCGTTATGCTGTTGATGTATCTGCTAGGAAATGAGTTACGTGCAGGTTAAGTGTGTAAGAGCGGGGAAACAGTTTCAATAGCTGTGATGGATTTTTTTTCTAACGAAGGGATACATTTTTTCTAATGGAAGAAATGCTGGCTTACTTTTCTTTAATACAGAGAGAGCTAAAATTAACAAAGTTTGAAGGGTGTGCAACGGGAAAATCACAGATGCTTAGCCTGTGATTGATTGTTAGCCTGGATGGCAAAGCCAAACGCATCTGAGCTTGAAAGGAGAACAAGGCTGTAGGAACTGTGCCACAGCTGTGCTGGGGCTGCCACGCACCAGCCGGCACAGGGGCATGGGGCAGCCCTTGTCCTAGCCTCAGAACAGTGCTTCAGATGCCCTGCAGACTGTCACCTTCCACTCGTGCAGCTGGGGTCTTCACCACGCTGCGGGTGCACAAGCAGGGCAGGCGGTCTTCCTGCCAAGTGCTGCTTTGGCCCTGTGCTGGGAGCTTAAATATAATTTAAGTGCTGCACAGACCTTTCTGAGCTGGAAAAGACTCTCACCCACATCGAGCAGGACCTCTCAAAGGGCTTTCAAATGTCACTAAAGCACTGGGTTAAGCAAGTGTTAAAGTGGTGTAGAGATCTTTTATGTGGCTTTCACCCACCCAGTGCTGCAATTTCTTTTAATTAAAACTTTTTGCTAGTGTCAGTGGAAACTGGGAGAAAAAGAGACGGGGGGAAGAAAAAAAGCAACACATCTTCTTAGCCAGCATTTGCAAAGTAGAGAGTACCGTACCCTGAGAAATGCCTGCTCTCTGTGGCTCAGGGAAGGAGCCACAGAAATATTGCTTCTGAGGGGCTTCCTTATTTTTATTAATATCTCTATCAAAAGTCCCTCCAAGGCCTTATATTTCCAGGGAACATTTAAGCCACTGGCATTTCTGTGCACCACTGGCAGATCAGCGCAGACTGCTGATCCAGTAGCGCCAGCTGTGCATCCCTCCAGGTTACCGAAGCTATCACAACTCAAATCATTGCCTTCCCATCTCAGATGGATAAAATGTACTTGTCTACGTGTGTTAAATGGACATCTTGAGCTAAGTTTAGCAACCCTCCTACTTCTCCTGGTCTCATGTTTCTCCCTCTCCTGTAAACACAGCTCTGCGCACAGTGCCAGTGATGCCTTTGCCAGCTGGCTTGCTGTGAGTCCTGATTCAGTGTTTACTCATTCCTGGGTCAAGCAACATGTTAGGACAGGAAGCGTCTGGCTATCATTTACTAGCTTCTCCTGAAAGGCTGCCGTCTTCACAGGGGCAGCTTCACACTGGAAAGGATGAGGAAGTAACCAGTTACCCTAACAGATGTACTTAAGACAAGCTTCAGGACCTGGCTCAGATCTGTCCCAACTGGGTCGTGATGGCCGACTCAGGATCCTCTGTCCCAGGAGGACCACACTGGCCCCACAGGCCACCAGAACACCAGCCCTGTGTGGTTCAACGCAGACCAGCATGCAAGCTTTCTCCCAGAGCTGGAGCTGCATGGTCCAGGCTAAGCCTGAAACCCAGAATTGCCTAAAAGCCTGGATGTGGGGTCTTTGCTAGCAGGCCAGTACACCCCCACTGCAAAGGCACAGCTTGTCATCTCTGCAAAAGAGACAAGGCTGTCCCTAAGGTCGGAGTTTCTCTGACAGAAGTCTCCTCAAGTTCTTTCCAAGTGCAAAGGGTGTTTCTTTGACCTGCTGTCTCAAATATAGCTGAAAAACTGTGTGGATGTTAATTAAAAAAAACCACAACAAAACAAGCCCCTGCCAATTCAGAGTACTCTCCTGCCCATGTACAAATTTCTCCAAAGGATAGGGTAAAGATAGTTCTCCACCAGCCTCAGTAGATGTTAATTGCATCATTTAATGATCTAACAGAAGCTACCCAGCTGTGATGCTGGGGAAGATGGGGGACAGGACAAAATCTTAAATATAGGTTCAAGCTGCTCCTTAGTTTTTTCACAGTTACTGCTCTGGAAAGAAAACCTGACTGGAAACTTAAAGTCAGGCACTCTCTGTAGGTAGGCTCTGGGCAAAATCCCTAGCTGCACCGCTGGTTAGTTCTTTGAATGGCAGGTACCTAAAAGCCAAATGCTGCCAGTGTTGCACAAATCCATTGATGGTGAAGAAGGAGAGGACAGCTGCTGTCCCTCCTGTGCACAGAGTGGACATTTCTCCTAAGCATTTAATCAGGAGAGAGGAAACCCAAGGTAATTTCTGTTGATGCTCCCCAGTTCTAGAAGAAGTTTACCTATTTTCTAGAAAACACTCCACATTCTGGCCTGCCACCTGAATTGTCTTGGTCAATTTCAGAAGCAGCAGCTTCCCGTTGCTCCCCTGCAGATGTGCCTCTATCCCTTTGTGCAAAGACTGTCTTTTGGGCACCAAAGGGGTCAACTTCAACAACTCTCTGCCAAGACTGCAAACAGAGTCTGTCTCTGTTCCAGATCAGTGTGATTTTCCCAGGTCTGCTAAGAAATGGGCTGAAGGAGCACATGAGTTACCAAGGGTGAAATCACTTGCTGTTGCCTGAAGGCCCATTAAAAGGCCTTGTGCGGCTTAATCTCACTTAAGTTACATTTACGTTAGTTTACATTACAGGATTTCAGTGAAGAGTAGGTGGATGGGTGTACTTCAGGCTTTAGCCTGGGGTGATTTTCTCGCTCTGAAGCATGCAAGATGGAGCTGTGCCTGCCCCTGCTTTGGCACTGCACTAGGTCTGCTAGCCAGTGATGAGTGGTAATCTACAACGAGGCTGTTTGGAAGAGATAAAGGCCCTCCTCTTTTTACTTTTAAATGCTCTACTGGTTTCTTCAGGCTGTTGCTGCTGATTTTCTCAAGCGCTGAGATTAGACAGCAGCTGGTAGGTGCTGGTACTTCTCCCCTCCTACTAGACTGGAATCTTGCTGCCAGCACAAGGGAAGAAAAGGAAGACATTTTGCTGTAATGGAAGCAGTAGCAGACAAGTGTGGAGTCTGCTTCTCTGCTCTGGCATGCCAGACCTCCTCGCCCGAGCATCTCAGCTGTGATCTGGCCACCTGTGAGATTCCTTTCTCAATGGGCACCCTGCCATCTTCTGACATTTGACATTTACAGCATCCAAGTGCAACTGTTGCAACTGCCATATGTCTGGAGTAGATGACAAGGAAATTGGAAGTTTGCTTTGGAAATCGGAACCTCCTCTTGGGGCTACTGAGCAGTAAAATAACCTAGCATTTGAGCAATGGGAGAGCAGTTGGGCCGGCATAGTAACATGACACATAAATGGGCACCACTCTCCATGGGCTCTGGCCGGCTACCTGTAAGGAGTGCGTTTTAACTGCAGGACCCCTGGGAAGAATTAGTGTGGGCAACAAAATGCACATCTGAGGTTTGACGCATGTTTGAAGAGTGGAAAGTTACTCTTCATTGGCAACAGCTACCCCTAAATCTTTGGCAAGCCCATCTAATTAAACTTGTTGAGGGTGCAGTGACCTGTGGATAAGAAAACAAAATGAGTCTGTGTTGCTCTAAGTCAGGAAGCTCTGTTTCCTATGGATTTGTGTCTCTAAGCTCTAGCTGAAGATTCACTAGTGTCTTAACACGGGTGTATTCACACATTACCTTGTTCTTCAGGCAGGGCACCTGTAGGCTTTGGCCCTTCTGTCCTGTCACCTGTTTCCACAAAACTTGCAGGAGCATAACTATTTCCTAGACCTCAGCTCCAACACGTTAAATTCAGCTGAAATTAGCTAATGGGTTTATAACTTGTTGAACTACAGGCACATGCACATGCCACACACGAACACACACAGAGAACAGTGGCAAAAGGCTATTTTCCTTACAAAGCCAGGGGAACATACTTACTCTAATTGTTACTTTCACTCTAATAGTAGCCAGATGTACCAATGCCACCATTGTGCCAGGTATGGGACAAGACGCAGTGAAAAGAGGCTCTTTCTACATTTTCGTATAAAATAGGTTTATTTTTATGTCTGGTAAGCTCAGTCATTACACCCCAAAAGCAAATTGTTTGGACTGGAGTCCATCCTGCTCCATGAAGTTTTTGATGTGACCTCCAACCCAGGGAGACCTTATTGCTTACCAACCTGTTATTTATTTATCTCTTTACCAGTCATGGTAAAGAGTCTGTAAGCAGAAAGAACAGTGATCAAAAAAAGCTATACTGGATTTAGTACCCCCTGAACTAAATTAAATGTCTCTGTACTATGCAATGCAAACATGCCCGAGAGGTGAAGATGGTCTTTCATGTTCCTCCAGTCAGTGCTGGGGCCTTCCACCTTTTTTTTTCTTCTTTCCTTTTTTCTGTCAGCTTATCCTTTTGCATCAGAAACAGAGCCTACATTTGGTGTGCATGCATCCATCACTGATGCTTTCCTTTCTCCCCTCTCCCTTCAGGGCCCCAGGGCTGCTGCCTTACGAGTCTTTCACAATGGTGGCAGTGAAAATGCTGAAGGAGGAAGCGTCTGCAGACATGCAAGCTGACTTTCAGAGGGAGGCAGCCCTCATGGCAGAGTTTGACAATCCGAATATCGTCAAGCTTTTAGGTATCTGAATGATGCGCCCATGCACTGGGTACCACCTTCTGCAAATCTGCTGTGGGGTTGTTGGGGGTGCAGGGGTGAACACACACGCATGACCGGCAATTAATGCAAATGGCAATGCTGGTCTCTTTTGCAACAGAAGATGCCTCTTGCAAAAGAGGTGAGCTTTTCTATGTGCCACTGCATGCTCTGCTAAATTGCCCACCAGAACGAGTCTCAAAATGTAGGTCTGATGCTGTTGCCTTGACAGGATGGTGCATCATAATAAACCCTCCTTGTCCTGCATTGAGTATACTGTTGACCATCTTGCTGCCTAGCTCTGCTTCCAGCTTAATAACATTGTCACAGATGTCTTACAGGGAAGGCATGAGCTTCCTGGAGCTGTGATTTATTTTGTGGGTACTTAAAAAAACCAGGAACAAGTCTTGTTAGTTTTATGGGTCCCACTTACTATTGTGATGTCTGAACGCTCACCAGCATTAAAAAAACAAAATGAAACAAATAAACAAAAAAAGCTAACCGCAAAAATGGTCTCTTCCTTCCTTTCCCAGCTGAAAGGAAACCCCAGTTTATTGGTTTTTTTAGAAAGTCTTGATGCTGCAGCTTGGCTAATAGGGCATTCTTCTGTGAAGAAAGCTGCCAACCAAATTTTATTTCAGTAAATTTTCAGTTTTTTACTGAAGTAGATGTTGCTAGCCACCTTCACCTGGCAATCCTGCTCTAAGTTGTTGTGTGCAGGTCTGATCCCTGTGAACAGGCAGCTGAGATCTTAATTTATTTCAATAGGAAGCTCCACAAAATTTGGAAATAGATAAATTCCAGTTTGGGGAAAGCTGGGTTGATACAAGTACTTTGGCTACAGAAACAAAAAAGCAGGAAATGCCCCAAACTCAAATAAACATTGTGTTTATTGTCAACACATTTTAGGTCAGGAAAGGGCAAAGGTGCAGGAATAAACTAGTTTCACATCATGGGTGTGTGGAGAAAACAGCCACGTTGTTGAAGACAGCTTAGATGATAAAGCTCTCATATACACTCCTCATGCTTGTCAGATCCTGATTTTATCACATGGGGAACAGCTATCTGTTTTTCCTCAGAGATTCAAGTGTTAGGTCATAAACAAGAATTTCAGATTTCACAATAAGTTGGATCACCAATTGCTAAATGATGGCCCTAAGAAAGCAAAACACATACATTTTAAATGCCGGCTTTTGCTGGCTGGCAATTCAATAACAGGCACACAAATATTTTTGCCATATCACTGTATGCTGAGTAAAACTGGTGGGAGTGGTGTCCTGTACTGATGCTGGCCCCCAGTAAAGCTGGTGTAGGGCCAAGCATGTGCCCTTCAGTGGGACTAGGTTCTGCACCCATCAGATATGACAAATCTCTCCTTTCTGATATCTGTTTTTTCTTTGTCTTCCTTTCATTTTTGAGTTTCTGTCATGGCAAAAGTAATTTCTGCAACCAACATTTTTTGCATGAGCTGTTAAAAAAAAAAAGAAAAAGCAAGAAGAAGTTGTAATGGGAGTGTCTTTGCATTTCAAGTATCCCACTGAACCCTTGGACATGCCCCTTGTGATTTCTCCTGAAATCTTCCTGCATATGTGTAGCCCCTACACCCATTACAGTATAAATACAATAATTACAACAAACAAAAGGATTTAAAAATACTGTGATCAGAACTATAAAGTTTACTTCCTGACAGTATGTCCTTCCAGTTGCACCGAGGAAGAGGCAATACTTCTGTTAATGCCAACTTAAGCAGAATTGGGGTCTTAATTAAACATTAATTAAGTGTATCTTTTTCCTGGGATATCCAGACAAATGAGGCAACTGCATGACTTGTTAGCATCTCCCACAGAGCTCAGCATTAGATCCCTGCTAAAGGAGCTACAAAGACACAAAGGGATGCATGCAAACTTGATGGTATTTGCATGCTTCACCTTTCTCTCTGTCCCTTCATGCATTGTTGAAAGTCTCCCCTTTGTGTAAGTATTTTTGGATTTTTTTGGTTTTGCACAACAGAACCCTCTTTCTTTGCTACTCAAATGACCTGCGTGGTGCATCTATCTTCTTCCAGGTGTGTGTGCTGTTGGGAAACCGATGTGCCTGCTGTTCGAGTACATGGCCTACGGGGATCTCAACGAGTACCTGCGTGACCGCTCACCCCGCAACCTCTGCAGCCTGGTGCACAGTAGTCTGGACGCACGGATCCGCCTCCCCAACCCCCTGGCGCTGTGCTGCACCAGCCAGCTCTGCATTGCCAAGCAGGTGGCTGCCGGCATGGCGTACCTCTCTGAGCGCAAGTTTGTCCACCGCGATTTGGCTACTAGAAACTGCCTGGTGGGGGAGAACATGGTGGTCAAAATCGCTGATTTTGGTCTCTCAAGGAACATGTATTCAGCCGACTATTACAAAGCAAATGAGAATGATGCCATCCCTATCCGCTGGATGCCCCCTGAGTCCATTTTCTACAACCGCTACACCACAGAGTCTGATGTGTGGGCCTACGGGGTGGTGCTGTGGGAGATCTTCACCTATGGCATGCAGCCCTACTATGGGATGGCTCATGAGGAGGTCATCTACTATGTGAGGGATGGGAACGTCCTCTCCTGCCCGGACAATTGTCCCCTGGAGCTCTACAACCTGATGCGCCTCTGCTGGAGCAAGCTGCCTGCTGACCGGCCAGGCTTTGCCAGCATCCACCGCATCTTGGAGCGCATGTACGAGAGGGCCGTGGCCACTCCGTCAGTCTGAGGGGTGTGCTGGGGGGGTCCCCCGTGTCCACCTGTCCAGACTGACTCGGACCGGCCCATGGGCTCCTGAGCAGCGGCTCCATGCAAAGCCCTGCTTTAGGGGAAAGAGAAACAGCTTGTTCCTCTGCCAAACAAGAAGTGTGGACTGCACCCCCCCTACGGTGGGCTTTACCTTCCTTAGTGGGACTATACCTCCCAAATGACAGGGCTGAGCCCTGGCCACCAAGCCTGGACTCCTCGGGTTGGCCAGGGTGCTGGCCATGCTAACTCCGTACCTATATTAGGCATTTCCAGGAGCACAGAGTTCCCCAGAGAAAGCAAACCAACGTTTTGCTGGTGGCACTTCCCTTCCTAACAGGTCCCTCCATGTCCTTCTGTATTTACGCTCTTGGCTTTTAGCTTTTTCTTCCCTTCCTCATGTGTTTTCAAGTATTATTTAAAAAAAAAAAAAGATTGCAGAATTCAATCTTTTTGGGGATACTGTTTACTATTTTATTTTGCATACTAACTTACTTTTGTAGAAAAGGGATGTTTCTGAAGCCATAGGCCACTTTCTTTTTCTTTTTAACTTCCACCTCCCCTTTGACATTCATGAACATAACATTGACAGAGTCAAAACAGGAGCCTGCAGGACCACTGGCAGCCGCCTGCATCTCATGTTACACGGATGAGCAAACTCCTGTCAAGCACAGAGCCTTACATTTTCAAAAGTGGGAAGTCCACAGTGAGGTTCGTCTGATGTTTGTTAAGATCTCGCCCAAAAGCTTGCCTCAAGCATTGCAGCCCATCTTTCCTGCTTTCCCCTGCAACAAATCCATTTGGTGCTAAGGGAAAAATTCAGCACAAAGGCCTGATCCTGCGCCTGGTAGGTCTACAAGGTGTATTTATTTGCCTCTGCCTTCAGTATGGTCCTCGCTGCGCTGAGAGCAGGGAGAAACACAGCCCCTCTTGCAGAAATGTGGCAGGTTATGTTACTTATTTCTCTTCTTTTCTCGCCTATCTTTGCCTCCTGTTTCTGGTTTTCCTTTCCTGACAGCAGCTCCTAACCCCTGTAAGCTCCACTGCAACATCTGCTGGCCACCTTCCCTTGTGCTGCAGTTTACAGGCACAGAAATAAGGAAGGTGGATGCCTGCCATCAGTGGCCTTCAGAGACAACCTGTCAGTTAGGAGAAGGTGGAAAAAGGGGGAGTTCACACTCCACACGAAGTGTTGCAGACTGTCCATCTGCAGGGCAAAGATGAGACTGCCTTGGTTACATATGGTCCACAGCCCGCCTCTAAACACCAAATGTCTGCTAAAAGTTCTCCATATTGTAATGGATACTTCAGAGAAATTGTGTGTCTCTGAGGACAGGTTTTACCTTTTAGTTCCTTGGGTGGTGAGGAGCAGTTGTCCCAGAGCCTCATTGCTGAATATATGGAATATAGCTGGAGGCAGGGTTGTGCATTATCCCCACAGAGTAGGAGCACCAGTGAGTGAGCAGTTGGTGTGGCTTCCGTAACTGAGACACACTGGTTGAGTCTATCCAAGAAACAGCAGTGGAGAGCAGCCATCTGTAGGGCTACCAGGAGTAGCCTTGGTTTCTGAAAAATAAGCTTGAAAACCTCTGCTAACCATTACAAAGAACAAAACTGGAAAGCACGTACCTTCCTCTGCTGTTTTCCTATAATGTGAGCTAATCTCTGCTACATCATAATGTTATCTTCTTCTTCTTCTTTTTTTCTTTTTTTTTAAATAACCATAGTTCATTCTGGTTGTGGCCACAAGAGCATAGTTTAGTGTTTTCAGACCACTGGTGTCAATTTCACTTGAAGCAAAGAGCTCGCAGCTACCCAAGACAGTGGGAAGAAAGAGGAAGCTCTGCTTGGGCTGCAAAACATTAAAATGCTAAAAATGCTTGGATATCTGCACAGTGAGCGAAAAATGACCAGTGCTGTCTTAATCATTTAGCAGTCCTGCCATCATGCTACTATGACACAACAGTTTACTGAGGTCTGGATGCTAAACACCCCTCCCCTTTGAGAACCCCAGAGCCCTCAATTTAAATAAAATAATTACTGGGGATGCTTACATAGCTCCTGTTACCACATTATGACCACCTCACAGTCCTCAGCATTAAATTCTGTCAGGTTTTGCCAGCTACCTGGCTGTCCTCCCTGTGGCAGGCGTGAGGATGTGAGTCTGGAGGTATGGGGGGTGTGCTGCACCCCCAGCTGAGCAGAGGTGCCTGCAGCCTCTGCTGAGATGAGCCCCAGTGCACAGCCCAGCAGCTGCTCCATCTCTGTAACGGAGGGTGCAAATTCAAGAGCCTTGCAGTGCTCGTGGCAGCAAGGGTTTTGTCACTCTCTTTAGAGAGGGCAGGGTCAGACCTGTATGTGGGTAGTGGTGTGGGTCCAGGTACCCAGCACCTCCTCCTAATCTGGAAAGCATCTTACACCAAGCAAAGGGCACCAGATTAGGTTGTAAAACCTGCACCATGTGCTAAAGTGAACAAACACACTCATTTACAGTCCGAAGGACAGCCTGCCTCTCTGCCTTCTAGGATCCCAGTGCTGGCTTCAGTCGCTCGCTCTCCATTTCCCCCATCTAGACTGCTTTGAAACCATGATCATGGTTTTCTTCTCGTTTTCATGTCGGATGAAGTTAGATGCCTGTAATGTCACATGCTATGAAGTTTCTCTCATTTTCTTTGTGAAAGAAGGACTCCCACAAACTCAGAAGGGTAGCCCTTTTCATTGCGCTTTCCTAGCTCAAATCCTTCTCTCAGTGACCCCATGTTCAGATCAAGGTGGGCCTGCAGTTATAAAAGAGTGGAAAATTTGGTTTTCCTCATCAAGCATTCCAGCCTTTGCATTATAAGCATGCATTAAAATGTGTGGTAGTGAATGACTGCAGGTCGGGATGGAAAATGCTTCCTGTGTCATAAAAGGAAAGAGATCATTTCAAGATCGACTCACAGAGAATCTCTCTGCAGCATGCTCTCCAAGGATGATAATCACTTTTGCGTCGTGATCCAGCAGGAGGGCTTAGCACCTAAATGGTGATGTCCTTTGAGGATTAAATGGTAGACAGACCTTCTGCTGCCTTGGCGCGTAGCTGGATTTTCCCCTGAGAGTTTCCTCCTGTTGTACACTTTTCAGCTTGCTAAAAGCTGGAGGTTGAATTGCTTTAGCCGTTTGCCTTCTTTCACAGCTTTCTTTTCTCCTCCTTTTCTTTGAGACGTCTGCTTTCTTCAATGTATGTTGTACAGTTTGCTACTCCAGAGACTTCTAGACTTTCTGTATAACTATCGCATAACTCAAATTATTCTGAATGGGAGTAAACAAAGAGATTGTGAGAGAGTAGAAGAGAAAGGAAAATTTATTACTCAAAAAGTTGTTTGGAAACAAAAATATTTTACAGTCTTTAGTTTGGATTTATAATTCCTGCAGAGAAAGAGGATGAACCAAAAATGAACATTTTTGGTGCTTCAATTCCCATTCCCACTGATGGCAGAGGAAGCCTTGCAGTGAGTGGCACTGGATGAGAACCCTGAGAAGAAGAGGATTTGCAGCACATTTGATGTACCCATTCCCTCTGCAAGTGCCCTGCCTAGAGCATTTGCAGCACATACAGAACTTTATCCTGGATGACATATTGTGAAATCTGATCAGCCAAACAGCACAGAAATCCTCTCATGTTTCTGTGACTCTGTTTAACAGTTGCATTTAAAATGCGTGTTAAAAGCATAAATTCCATAATTGATTGGACACTGCCTGCAACATGATCAAATTTTGTTTAGAGGAATTGCCTCTCAAACACATTGTGGACTAAACTTCACTGTCTGGTCTCATTTCTCCAAGGGTATATAACAATTATTATTCTGTGATTGTTTGTTACACATTTCACGAATGATGGCTTTGAAAGACATCCCAAGCAGAGATGTACATTTCTCATTATCCCAACCTGTGTAACTCATGTGTGCAATATTTTATAGAATAAAGAGATATCAGAAAAGGATAATACTAATTCCGATATGTCTGTTCTCTTCCTCCTCCAGCACTGTATTTGTTTCTGAAAATGGTTGTATTTCATTTTATTAAAACAGCTTTATTACAGCTTTAATATCACAGTGGTTATACTGTAGGCAATTGCAGTTGTAAGTTAGCCTATTATGTGCACTCAAAGGCATGTTGTTTTGATGGGTTAAATTGGGTGCTATAGGAACACATTAAGAGACTATAGACTGAACGAGACGCTTCGAACGAAGAAGCTGGTCAGGTTGCTCTGGAGGAGGCCGTTTTGCAGGACGGCGTCCAGGTCAGAGTGGAAGAGCGCTGGGCTCTCAGCGCGACGGATCCCTGTCCTGACACTAAAGATGTGAGAAGAAGAGAAAGGAGGGTGTTTTTACAGCAGCGTGGGTTGGAGTCCTTTGACCACTTTCCCAATGCGAAAGATGTCTCATGTAGGTGGGAATGACATCTGCCTCCCTCCTGATTTCTGCTGGCATTTGTGCCCGGATTCCGATCTCACACCTAGATGTGCTGGGAATTAAAATGCGGTATAAAATCAAAAGGGAATTGAGTTTGCTGTCTATAGAACACAGCTGAGAAAAGTTTGTCACTGATGGGTTTATATAAAAAGTCATAACTCCTTTTTCTGCACACGATTCTTGAACATGAACTCATTCAGTAAGTCTATGGAAATTTTAACTATTTTAAAATTCATTGCAAATATTTGACAATTAGAACTGGGGACTAAAACCAAATTTCCTGACTACAGTTAGCCAGGCAAACCATGAAGTACATTCTTTCTTTTTTTGTCCAAATACAATGTAAAATGTTTTCTGCAAATAGTCTTGCTTGAAATCTTACGAAAAAAACCCGTGTTTTGTAAATATTATCCTCACTGAGAAAGTCAATAATGAACTAGGAAAATAGTTACTTTTTTGCCTTTCAATTGGGGTGAATAACATTAAAAGGGTTGGCTCTTAGATGCCAAGCTTTTTCAAGGTGCAAGGAGAAGTGGGACCCTCATTTCCCATCACAAAACTAAGTGGTATTTGAATCTTTAGAGACACATGTTTTTAGCCCGGCCTAAAAGGTTGACCTTATGACAGAACCCATTGTCTTCAGCAGCGCGATCACTGCCAGGCTCCCCTCCCTCCAGACCCCCTCTGAGATCACCTGAACCGGCCAGCACAAGCAGACGTCCCCAGCATCATGAGTCACCCTGAGTATTTTGGGTAGTACAGTGGTAACATCGGCCGTCCTGTGTGAAGCAATGACAGTAACACATGGCTGGGGAGAGCAGAAGCGTGTAACGGATTATTTCATTTTCCCTGGCTTTTATTTGTGTTCTCATGAGTGCATATGCCTGTGTTTGTGTGTGTGTGTATGGGAATGGTCAGGGTGAGGAAGCACGCTTTGGGGGGGGGAGGAGAAAGAGGTTTCAGTCAGTCCTCTGTGCAAATTTCTCCTTGTGTCTTTCAAAACCTTCACTTCACCCATTTCCATGCTGTTTAAAACGTCTCATCTTCAGCTGGATGTAATGACATCTCGCTTCGTCAAAGGAAACTTGAGGTCCTAAGAGGCCTTTGCAAGTCTCTGACACCGTGGTGACGTGGGAGCAGCTGCCCCTCTCTGCTGCCAGTGTGGAGCTCTGAAGTAAATGCAAAACTACTTTTCATATTTCGTAAAGATATCGGAGGCTGCCAGTGGTTCTCAAATGCAGGACTAGGATCTTTTTCTTATTAGCAAGAAGGAAAAAGAAGGAAAAAAAAAGAAAAATCCTGTCAATTTACCAACTCCACCAAAGACATAGATCCTGCTGTAATAAAGTCATGGATGTTTTTCAAGTTTCTCAACCTTAGGAGAGAAAATACGCACTCATTCACTGGAAAATCTTTAGAAACTCACTTTTTTATATAGTCTTGCTGTATTTAGCCAAGAGCATTCCCTAGAGGCAGCTCTCCGTACCGGTAGTACAGTGGCCAGCTGTAACTGCATCAGGGGTGATATCTGAGGAGCTCAAAGCTGCCCTTAAAGCCAGTACCTACAATTTTCTTCAACGCAGGAGGTGCTAGCCTGAAATGAAGGTCGTGCTTTATATGACTGACATATTTCTGTGCTAACACAGCATCTTCTAGTGTCCCGCAAATTTAGGATTAAGTAAATAACAGTTTCATCAGCAAATGACAGACAGGATGTTTTATGACAGATTTGGACTAACATGCAATCAATCAATTAATTAATTGATTATTTTATTGAAGAAATATTTTTTTCTGTCTGCTGGGATGCTTTAATTCTCATGCCATTTATAGGCTGATGTGTTCACTTCGACTCTGCGATAATCGCACTATACATTTCTACTGGGCATGAGTGAACACGCTGAGGCACTCGTATGTTTATCTGCCCTCCCCTATGGCTCTTATGTAAAAGAGGTGTTGCAGCTTGGGAGTTTATACAGGCTAGCAAACTTTTATGTAAACAAACAACTTAATGGAAGAGGGGATCTGTGCAGAAACGAGGAGCGCCAGATGAATGAATGGGGGTTATTCACTCTCTGGATGGTGAGCTCATGCTGTGCTAAATTTAACTTCTTACTTAAAGCGGTGCTAACTTCACAGCAGCGACACTGGAGAACAGGCGGGCTTTGGTTATGGTGAAGATGGGGAACTTCCCGTGGCTGGCTGGGAGCCGGCGGGATGACACAGGATCTCTGCGTGGAAAGGGCAGCAGGGAATGGGGCGTTCCTCACCGGAGGAGCATGCCATTTTCCCAAGGGATGCAATACCAGGCGCGCTCGCTCCCATGTTGGATTCACTTGGCTTTGCCTGGGATTTACTTCCAGTGCCTTTGCTATCGTTCCTCCTGTTCTGGAGCACAGTGAGCTGTCTTGGTGCTCCAAGACCCTGAACTCCTCACGCCTTGTGCTCTTCTCAAGGAAAAGCAGCAGGACGGCCCTGCTCCCTTCTCCCCCCCCCTTCCTCCCAGCACTGCACTGCTTTCATCTGACTGCAAGGTCTGGGCAGGTGCACGCCTGCGGAGCGAGGCAGCGCCAGCAAACAAAGTGCATGTTTCCATGACTCCTACGGCGGCGAAGGGATGTTGGCTGCGTGGCGCCTGCTCAGATCGGCACTACCCTTGCCCCTGGCGAGTACATGATGTGTGATATGGCTGCAAGTCTCCGTGGGGCTGGGAGGCTGCGCCTTGTTTAGAAAGAGCTCCTGGCGAGGACTGTACAAAGTGTTCAGATCAAAACCTCCAGCAATGCGAAGCCACTTGTGTTTGGGTGTCGTTACTCGCCCTGATGAGGTTCGCTAAGAGGATCTGCGAGCTGCTAGGCTGCTGCTCGGCTCCATTTCAAGAGAAACTGGCCTGATTTATAGCTTGGCGTCGGTAGCACACCACAGTCCAACAGTCGTGGACTGGCAGGGGAACGGACAAGACGACTTGGTATCGGTATGTCTTGCATGTGAGATCTTCAAGTCAATAGCAAAGCGTGCTAAAGATCTGTCCTCTCATTAATCTAGCATGTGAAAAATTGTGACATACTCTCTGGGCACCAGGTGGCACCTGTCTAGACAAAACAGTTACGTTTTTGGCCAATTGATTTTACTGTGTAACACACCACGTGCAGACAGGACACTGATACTTACATACTGTGCTGAACAGCGTTGCTGTCTCTTTTGCAAACGAGGTGCACTATTTCCCTGAGTGTGCAGGGCAGCAGAGTATTGGATTTGGCTTGCATGAGATAAATCCTGTCAATGAAAGGGAAACACTACCTATTTGGAAACATACCCTGACTCAGCAAGCCTTGCACAAATATTTTTCTTGGACAGCTACCATACAGTCAAGTAGCTGCTACTACACATTTGCCCTTTTATGCCACTCCAGACAAAGGATTATCTGTTAGCAAGAACATTTTAAAAATAACTTGAGATAAAACGTTAGATTAAAATCTTACACATGGGATAAAAGTATCTCTGTCTATGATAAAAGATATGCACAGTTCATCCTTTTGGGACTCTGAGATCCTCTGTGGCTTCACTGGAAATCCTTCTAACTTTACTCAGAGGTTAGCGGAGCTGATAATTATTCACTGCTTCTCCCAACACAGGAATGAAGGGGCCTCCAATGAACGTAACAACAAGGAAGCAAAAAATGCACAGGAGGCTACAGATGCCAAAAGCATGAACAAATTTAAAGAAAAAAGAAAAGAGATTTCACCAATTCACACAGGGGAGGCCCACCAATTTTCATTAAATTTGATGGTTTCAATGCCTTACAGTGCTGTTTTCTAGAAGCTTTTAGAGGAACACAGGGCAAAAAACTTACTTTATGGATGTAGGTGTGACCTGATCTGGTGCTTTTCTTAAAATATCTGCTGGCTACAGTTGGAGTCAGGATACCAAATGTCTGACCTTCTGATGCCCGATTTACTGCTTCTATTGTGAGAGTCATTTGCAAAAGGGCCTGGGTTGTAAAATCTGGGCTCAGATCACAGATGTCTCCTACCTGAAGGATAGTTGGTTGGTCTGAATTTGACATAAGGCATGTAGCTGGACAAAAAAATGTTAACTTTGTTTTCCTGTGCAGTGTTTTAGTGTCTCTTGGATAATGCTATAATACCTGCTGAACCAACATCTGAGCACCCTTCAATGGGCAAATGCCTTGTGTGCATCTGCAGGGCCAAGGGGATCAGAAAAACTCTTCCTCGAAGTGTTGCTACCCACTGACTTGTGTCAATGACTTTTGAAGCCTTCACCATGTTTCCACTGACAAAGATGCAACAGTACTAAAAATGAAGGGAAATAACTGGGACATATAATGAAAAACAGACTAGAAGATACAGAGCAAGGATCCAAGCTAATCTGCAGAGGCAATTGCTAGAGGCCAGGGCTGAAGCCCTACAGCCGCCCATGTAGGGCCTGCACTGCAACAGGGTACTCCAACCCTGCGATCCCACGGTGCCGGCTGGCATTGCACACAGCCTTTTTCCAAGTTAGAATCAAGAAAACATGCATTTGGAGCCCTTGCCTCTAAGCCAGCCATAGCGAAACATGTGCTGAAAGCTGAATGCACACCCCACCAGTTTCTGGAGTCTGGTCATGTCCCTAAGGCTACCCCTGCGTTGAACTGATATGGTGCGCCGACATTTCAGGATCAAGTAATTTTCTTCCTGCAGATTTGGCAATGCCACTACTTGTAAAACACCGACACGGCATCAGCAGTGGCATTTCTTAGCAAGTACTCTTTCCATTCAGTCACTACCAGCTATCAGTCCCTCGGCTTCAAATGATTGCAGCCAAATGCAATTCTTTCAGTTCCAAACCCTGAAACCGTCAACCTAAGCAGCTGGCTGCCTCGTCTCCCCTGGGCAGGCCTTTTTCCAAGGAAATCCGTGATTCATCCTCAGATGGCTCCCTGGATCGGCAGGCAGTTCCACCCACAGCCAAGAAAGCCGGCAATCCCTGCACTCGCTGCCCCAGCAAGGACATGAACCCCAGCGCCGGCACGGATGTCCCCACATTTCCAGAAAGCTTCTTCCCATTCGTTTTGGGGTCAACGCTTGGCTGAGCGGTAGGAAGGAGAATGGTTTGTGGGCACGCCATTTTCGTGCTGAAACCATTCTGCTGCAAGTCCGCCTTGCAGAGACACTGTGATACTGCAGGAGACCATTCGTGAGGCACCCCAGGAAGGGTGTGACTACTTTTGGGATGGCTTTTCTGTCCTCCCGAGGAATGCAATTTGTCCTGGCCAAGCAGCAGCAAGCATGTTGATACTGTTACCAAGTAACAGGCACGGTGGGATACAGCAGGGATCATTTCCTGATCCGCTCCATTTCCTGGGGAAGGAAAAGTGGGGCAGAAGTATGAGACTCGTCCTTCCCCCTTCCACTGCATAGGCTGTGCTGCTTGCTGGCCCTTGAAGTCGAACTTCACTTGATTTTGGCGCCAGCGGGAGAATTTGTCTTGCTCAGAGCATGCTTGAAAATGCCACCCTCACTGTTGACAGCGAGGTTTTCGTAATGTCAGTGGTTATGCAAGGCAAAGATTTATAACATCTATGCTGATGTGAATCCGGACAGTTTTGATCATGTAATGTAGCTTTTTGAGTTGCTGCATACTCATGCTGGAGTTATATAAGAGTGACCTGTACTTGACCTCCCCTGGCAGCTTCCTGTGTGTAATTAGAGATCTTCTGGCGACAAATTTATACTCGGATCCAAACAGTTTGGCAAATTCCAGATATAGTAATTTCTGGCAAGCTGGGAATCCAAGTAGCCCAATGCTGCCCCTGGAATGTCTTCCCGGGGGATGCACACTTTCGATGGCAGCTGGACAAGGAAAATTTCCTCTCTCCCTCTTTCCCCTTTCCCTTTGCCTCGGAGGTACTTTAATCAGGAATAGCCTCCTGGCATCTGCTGCCTGGCTGAATTAATAAGTTACAGCAAGCTCTGGGGAAGTGCCCTTCCTATGAGGTTTGTCTTCTTTAAAATCAAATGTATGTTTTGATACGGTCAAAACACTGCTGTCTGCTACTTACACTAGAGCAAATTCATGCTGTGAGGGCCCCAAGTCAAAATGACAGGAGGGCATTGGATGTCCCCTGCCTCCTTAATGCTTATGACACAGTGGAACAATCAAATGTCCTTCACTGCAGTGGAAGGAGAGCCAGTGGGAAAAACAAGGAGACATAAATGACCTTGCTAGGTCAGGTAGTTGTCACCTAAACCTGCAGTCCTGGGAAGGGGAAGCTGTAACTCATGGCTCTAATCAGGCAAACCATCAGGCCCAGGACTTAATTGAAGGCCAATCCTAGGACAACTAGAGGTACAGCACCAGCCCCATGGGAGACCCGTCAGACAAAGGGTGCTGGAGCCATTGAGATGCTTTACCCTTAGTTTTACTTAGCACAACTCTAGCTTGAACAAGCAAATGGGTGGCCTTAGGGCCATGGTGAGTTGCCCAGCAATGTTCAGTGAAGCATGGATTCGTCTAAAAACCATTTTTCTAATTCTGTCCAAATAGAGGCATCGAACATACACCCACAGTAGCATAATGGAAATTTTGCGAGACCCACCACAGCCAACTCATTATTAGGGCCTCATACAAAATGGGATAGTCTGTCTGCTGGTGAACAAGGAGAAACTCTACTGCTATTGTGAATGGGTCAGGACCAAGCTAGTAATTAATCCCTGTTGTGTATTTTGTATGAGCTGCTGAGAGCTACTCCTGTGGAGCCAATAGGTGAGAATACTTAACAGAGCTTGCCATAGGGGTGTGTGCAGTTTACCCTTTTCTGAGCACAAAAGTTCAGTGTTTTACACAGAGACTTGCCCATAAACATCTGACTAGGAACCAAAAACCTATTACCAAACAAACAGGATAGCTCTCTGAAACATGATCAGCCATGTTCTTCACTCTGCTCCTGCTTTTTTTTTTTTTTCTTCCCACAATCTTGGGTAAAATACAAAAAAAAAATAGGGTACGTGTCATTAAAACTACCTATTATACGTAGCATAATGGGGTCTGATCCAGCTTTTATTCAAGTCAGCTGAACAATTCCTATTGACCTTGCTTGGAGATGGCGACAATCCACAGCAAACTGTAGTGTTAAACATAAAACTAAGTATTCAGAAAGGAATGAGGAGTGCCACGATGGCTGTTTTTCCCTGGTGTTGGCATCCTTGGGGATGCAAGACAATAAATGTGCCTGAACCTTTCTGGGAGAAGTTATTTCACAAAGAAACAGGCTCTTGCATGGGCTCCTTCTTTCAGGAATAAACCAACTTCTTCCATAGAGGTACTATACTAAATCAGTTAGACTGAATGTGTGCTAAAACAGTATTTGGGAAACTGTCTTGGAGGCAGAGGGTGAGGATCTCTTGCTTTCTTTCATTCCTACGTATATCACTTTACTGGCTATTGGAACTGGCTGTCCCCTGGATTTCTCTGACAAAGCAGTGAGAAATTTCTGCAGGTGTCCGGGGGCACAAAGCATTCCTGTTTGATGAATAGTGGACAAAATTAATACTGCTGCAGACTTGGAAGCAGTTTGGACCACACAGGTTGCATCATCACTAACAGACAGTGCTCCTGGCTGGGCACCTTTGTGCTATCTGTGATTCAGTGTTACTTGTTCAAAGGAAAGAGAAGAAGGGTGGGGGGGAATCAACTCATCAACTCTCACACTGATTGCCCGAAATTTTCACAGTCCTGACTAACGGAGACCTTATGCCCTCTCCTCCCTTCAGATTCTGAGAAAACAAGGCAATAACTCGCATGACTCAATGCCTCTTCAAGTCAGGCTGCTTTGCTCTCCTCCCTCCTCTCATTGCAACAGCAAATTGAGGACAAGATAAGGCTAAGCTCAATGCATTCAGTAGCACTGAGGTTTGTGGAGGCTGAGACACGAGTAGTCACTAGCTCTTGGCTGCATAAAGATGCTACAGGTTGCATCTTTATCAGCTGGAAGCACAGAAAGTTGGAAACTCACGGACAGAAAAAAAAAATCCAAACAGAAATCACCTGTGGCCCTCCACATGGGATTAAGAAATGCCAGGAAGAAATAAGTTTCTCTCTAAAAAAAAAAAAATAAATCCAAACGAGGGACTATAACTGCTGAGCTCCATGGCTTGTGCAGCAGAGTGAGCAGGGGGTCACACAAGAAAGAGCTGTGCAGGTGTAAATAGTAAAGGGCTGGGAAAGCGACAACAGGTTTGTGGAGGTCGGATGTCTTGGCAGGGGCACGTGTCTATTCTTTAGGGGATGCTGGTCTGCCAAAATATGATGCACACTCAAATCACAGCCACAGACTATGCTGCCACAAGGGAAAGGACAGCGCAGCATATTTTTCTGGGAGGAGAATGAAATCAGAAGAGCCAGAAAAGCAAAAGTCATGAGGTAGGAGCTGACTGAAGGTCATTTACCAGCTCCTTCAGTTCAGTTCTCCTTGTACACCCTGCAAGGGAGACAAAACTGACTCTCAGCTAGCTGATAACGCGTCCAGGAGGGGAACCGTAAAGGTTTACAACTTTCATTTCATGCTTTGTTTCTGGACCACAGGGGTCTTTGCCAGCACATTTCATGTGTCTGTGTGTGTGCTCGCAAGCTTGAAGCAATGACTGCCAACTCGAGCAGGCTCAGGCCACGTGCAGCATCTGTGGGCTCTTAGAAATAACAGCCGTCGCTTTTTGGGGCAGGGAATTAGCTCATAAATATTTACAAGACTGTTAGTTACTGGGACGCAGAGCTGTTAGCAAGACAGTTCTGATCAAAATATCGGAGATGGGGCTTCAGCATGCCTTACTAATCTAGTCTGGTAATTGCCCAGCAAAACCATTTATGAGCACAAGGAAAGCAGTTTCCCTCCCTCTGCTTCACAAATAAAGCAACAGTGTACATTAGAAGAGGGCTGCAAAATCCAGCACTGCTCAAAACGTGACCCTTGAGATTGCATTTTTCAATCCATATTTAAGCACACCTCTTTTTTAGAGGGGCTAAATAACTTCTCCCCACACACGCGTGTGTTGTAGGAAATCAAGCCTGCATACATCAGCTTAATCATCACCCAGAGTCCCAGATCACACAGCCCCACTCAGGTCAGTGCCAATGGGAGAGTCTCCCCAGTGACAAAGGTCACCCCGATGTCCTGACTCACTGCCCTGCTTCCTAATGCAGAGACACGGCCATGTCGAGCATCTCCTGCAGGGACAAATGCTGCTCTTGCCCTCCTCTTGGTAGGGTGGTCCAGGGACTTAATGGCAAGGCGCTTATGTCTCTGGGTAAGGGCTTGCTCCTCATCTCCCTTGGAGCCCTCTGTGGCTGGGTCACGTCTGCAGGCACAAGCCTCTGAAGGCTACGCTGGCCTTTGCAGAACCAGAAATTCAGTGCTGCAAGCTGGATGCCATCCTTGTCTGAAGGAGCCAACTTGCACACTTGGAGGACAGGCTGTTGGAAAAAGTAACGCCTGCCTCAAAATTTAAATGGATTTTTTTAAGAGGTCATGGATTTTTTAGTAGAAATTTTGTGTTAAAATTTAGGAAGTTGTTTTTTTTTTTTTTTCTTTTAATGACCATGTGGTAAAAGATCTCAAGGCTTGGCAACAGTGTTTTGAACAAGAGTACTCCACATCAGTAATCCAAGGGATAGAAAGGAAAAGAAAATATGAGCCACAATGGTTAGGTGAGAGACTCCGGCATATGAGGAAATGACAGGGTTGATATGGATGATCTCATTTTCCCTGATCCAATCCACATGAGACAGCAGCAGAACTCAAAGATCTGGGAGTATGGGCTGGACTGGTGTGCAGAAAGCTCAGCAGCAGCGATTGAGAGGGACTTGGAGCTCCTGGTTTGGTCAGAAGTCCACAGCTTTGTCAGATGTGGAAAAGCCTGAGGCCTGTGGATAATGCATGGCGCTAAGGTCCATTGCTCCATTTCCAGTTGTTTCTCTTCTCCTGCTGCTTCCTTAATGTGTCTTTTGGCCCAGCATGTGGCATTGGCTTAGGCCTTGTTCTGACTGACCCACTTTGGGGCACTTTCCCTTATGCAATACTCCAGGTATAACCCTGGAGCACACAAGGATCCATCCGCATAGATTTAATTGTGGTATCAGGTCTTGAAGGCAACAACTCTTGGAGAGAGGCTGCCCCTCACTCCGTGTTTTTAAGCACTCAGCTTAATGAAGCTGTGATCCCAGTCAAGTCTGGGCATGGGAGTCATACAACAACGGCACAAGAGCAGCAGCCTCTTGGTGTATATTATCTACTAGGCACTCACTTTGTAGATAACTGTGTGTCTTAAGCCATGGCTCATGTTCAAGAAGTATTTTGGTCAGTACTACTTCTGCACATTTTTGGGTCTATGTAGAAAGACTCTCAGGTCCCACACTTTTTGCTGGTTGTTTTGGCTCTCAGCTGTCAGCTACACTGAAAAGTAGGAATAGAAGCAGCTTTGTTAAGTTTCCTTGTGGCTCTTGCAGGGGACAGAAACTCCAAGGTGTTGGAGACCTTTTAAGGTGTGCTGGGAACCAAAGGACCCTGCCAGCAGAGGCTGAAAATCCTGAGTCCTGCTTAATTTATACTGCCACATCCACCCTGGGGAATTTGCAAAGCTTTACCACACTTCCTCTCCCCAGCCTGTTGTGAGTGAAGAGCGACGCACACACTCGTTGCACCAGTGATCACATGAGAGACTCTGATGTCCAGTGAGACGAGATGAGAGAGATGCCCAGCATTTCCAGGGTGTCCAATGCAACAAGAACAGAGGCAGCCGATACATGGGATGTTTTGCCAAAGATGCCAATAATGTACCTGATCCTGCCCATGCTGTCTACCCCTGCGGCAACGCACAAAAAGCCTGGCACCGGCAGCTCTGCTGTCCTACCAGACACTGCAGAGGTGAGCATCTGCAGGGCCGAGTCCTAACACAGTTGGAGTGATGGCATGCAGTTCCCTCTCTCCCATGACATCAATCCCTCCAGCCTGGATATGAGTCCTGAGGGCATGTCAGCCCCTCGCTTCTCCACTGGAATCTTCCTTTCAAAAGATGTGTGCACACTCTGCTTGCTCTGATCTGGCTGAAATTATAGAGACTGCTAATGGCTTTGTTCTGTGGGAGGTCAGGAGTCCTCAGGGCGAAAATGAAGGATGCTGAATGATGAGACAGACTCCAGCACGTACTTTTCACAGCTCTTGATTTGCGTTGTACTATAAAATATGAATGGTGGTGGACTAATGAACTGCAAATTTGATAACCGATTTTAGAGATTAATTTAAAAGTGAAAAAAATAATGGAAAATAATTAAGTTATGATAAAAAAGCTGAAAATGTTTTACAAAAATCAATGCCACAGTACGCAAGGACTCACTAGAGTGTTATGCTTTCTTTTCTGAGGGACAGAGAAAAAAATACCACCATTTTTGGTGGGGACCGAGTCTTTTGAAGTATAGAACAGCAGGTCTCTTTCCAGTGTCTTCTGCATTTGCAGTGTTCTTGCAGAGGCAGAGAAAGATAAAACTAGATGTATGAAGGATAAAACTAGTTGTCTGAGAAAAGTTCTGAGGAGCCATGGTGCACACAACAGATATTTTGCAAAAATAAGAAATATCGCTAAGCAAGATATGCACTTTCTTGAAGAGACGCAGCCTATTTTCACTACTGTGTCAGGCCCTACAACAAAATAAGCAGGGCAAAACTGGATTTATCAAAGGGCTCTGGGACTAGAGGCTTTTGAAATGCATGCTCGTTTGTCTCAATCACATAGAATCATAGAATTGTTTAGGTTGGAAAAGACCTTTAAGATCATCAAGTCCAACCATTAACCTAGCACTGCCAAGTCCACCACTAAACCATGTCCCTCAGTGCCACATCTACACGTCTTTTAAATACTTCCAGGGATGGGGACTCCACCACTTCCCTGCGCAGCCTGTTCCAGTGCTTGATAACCCTTTCGGTGAAGAAGTTTTTCCTAATATCCAAACTAAACCTCCCCTGGCACAACTTGAGGCCATTTCTTCTTGTCCTATCACTTGTTACCTGGGAGAAGAGAGCAGCACCCACCCCACTACAACCTCCTTTCAGGGAGTTGTAGAGAGCGATGAGGTCTCCCCTCAGCCTCCTCTTCTCCAGGCTAAACAACCCCAGTTCCCTCAGCTGCTCCTCATAAGACTTGTGCTCTAGACCCTTCACCAGCTCCGTTGCTCTTCTTTGGATGCACTCCAGCAGCTCAATGTCCTTCTTGTAGTGAGGGGCCCAAAACTGAACACAGTATTTGAGGTGCGGCCTCACCAGTGCCCAGTACAGGGGCACGATCACATCCCTACTCCTGCTGGCCACACTATTGCTGATACAGGCCAGGATGCCATTGGCCTTCTTGGCCACCTGGGCACACTGCCGGCTCATGTTCAGCCGGCTGTCGACCCCAGGTCCTTTTCTGCTGGGCAGCTTTCCAGCCACTCTTCCCCAAGCCTGTAGCGCTGCATGGGGTTGTTGTGGCCGAAGTGCAGGACCCGGCACTTGGCCTTGTTGAACCTCATACAGTTGACCTCGGCCCATCGATCCAGCCTGTCCAGGTCCCTCTGCAGAGTCTTCCTACCCTCGAGCAGATCAACACTCCCACCCAACTTGGTGTCGTCTGCAAACTGACTGAGGGTGCTGACTGACTGACTCGATCCCCTCGTCCAGGTCATTGATAAAGATATTGAACAAGACCGGCCCCAAAACTGAGCCCTGGGGAACACCACTTGTGATCGGCCGCCAACTGGATTTAACTCCATTCACCACAACTCTCTGGGCCCGGCCGTCCAGCCAGTTTTTTACTCAGTGAAGAGTAAATAAAGTAAAGAAAAAGCTGTAAAACTCAATGACTTAACCTGACCTTTATATTATACTTCAAAATATCACCTTTTTCTTATCACTGGTCTCAATTCTACTGCCCTTCCCTACTCAGCAAAACACATTTAATTTCAACCATGTGCTTAAATGCTTTGCTGGAGCATTACAGAGCCTTAACTCCCTGGTTGAAGCTGACCTTTGCAGGGACTGCTGCAACACCCCGGCTCTGGGGAAGCTGGCAGGACTTTCCTCACCGTCTTTTGCAGTGCTAGGAATTCACTCCAGCACCCCATGGGAATCGCTCAGCATGTGAAGGATCAAGCTCTTCTCTTTAATAGAAAACAGGAGCTGAAATGTAGCTCTCTGCCCATTTGGTTCCCGAGCACTCCCAGAAGTGCACAGCCTTTGGCCAGATCTTCTCTGCTTTCCCTGCAGCGAAGCAGTAGGACCGTGAACCTGTTGGCAATATTATGTCCCTGGACTTTGAAATGGTTCCCTGCCCACTATCTGGAGGAGGAATGCCTGCTGTAGGGTCAACTTAAAACTTTCACAGGATGCAGCAAGTGTCAGAAACTGCAATATATATTCTATTTAAGCTTGTATTTGTACCAGGTTAGTCGTATTAAAGGGCTTAAGAAAGACAGGGTAGAGGTAAGAGTCCTTAGAGGAGAACCTGGTGTCACTCAAGCATTACTCCTTTCTGCATCAGTAACTCGCACTGACTTCCCAAAACAGAATAAAACCCAGAAAACAACTGGTCTTCAGCCAGTGCTTTTCCCCTAATTAAATCATATCTACAGAGTATAGAGGCACTGTAGGATTT
Source organism: Aptenodytes patagonicus (assembly GCF_965638725.1). Lineage (NCBI taxonomy): Eukaryota > Metazoa > Chordata > Aves > Sphenisciformes > Spheniscidae > Aptenodytes > Aptenodytes patagonicus. The sequence continues at coordinate 77,395,634 of NC_134982.1, read as the reverse complement.
GTTTAAGAAATATGATCTCCTAAGGTCTGTCCTAAGGTCTGTCCTGTGTTATAATGGAAACATGTTTCCATTACAGGTCATCATCTGTGTGTATGTAACTTCTACAGCATCCCACTTTGTCAGCAGGCAAAAACCTGGGAAGATATATGCCCCCAGCCCACCCTTTCATTCACGTGTACCTGGTCAAGTTCTTCCCAACTCCTTTTTTTCATTGAAGATGCCATAGAAATTTCCAGCTCAGCTCCTGCTAAAGGTGGGAGAGAAACTCTCACCTAAAACCAAACACGAGATCTTCCTGCATTATTCAGTGGAAAAAAGAAGTGCCTCTCCCTGCCCAACGCATAAAGCACTGGAGCTCCTGCAGGCACCACCCTGAGAAGCACAAGGCCTTGCAATCCTTGCTCAGCAGGTCCCACATGTGGCCAAGTGGTGGCCGTGATGTAAGAGCAGGGTCACAGCCTTTGAGACTTGACATGCCTCAAACAATGGGGACAATGTCTTTTGTGCAGAGGAAGTACATCTCCCAGAGGGGAATATGTATTGTGTTTCACGCCACAGAAGATGGAAGCTGTTACAAAGCTTTGGCTGCCAAGTTGCTTGTGTTTGCAGCCCTGGACGCCCTCCGTTCCTCAGCTCCCTAGCCGCTAGCCAAGGGAGGCTTGCGAATAAACAATTAAAACAATATTGTCGGGGGGAAATTTTCCAGGAGTTCTGTAAAATATTGTGGTCAGCTGAAAACAAAACAAGGCCCGATCCCTGGCAGGAGATGTTCAGGATGTTGGAGGATTGAGCCTGGGCTGAGCCAAAATAAATCCCAAGGAACAACAATAAGTCAGCAACCTCCATGCTAAACAAGAGTTTCATTCAGTTTATCCACTTCTGTAGCATCACTGCTTCGGTGTCCAGGTCCTGAAGAAAGTGTTTTCTCAGAGACTAGAGGTCAAAAAAGAGTCTTCAAAAGTAATAGACACCTCTTGACCTCTCACAGTGTTCAGGACCACACAGTACTGCAAGCTGTGGGCATGCCTCCAAAAAAGAGGAGAGCAAAGCTTCGGCAATGCTCTTAACTGCAAATTTTAAAGCTTTGCTGCTATTACCTTAAGAAAATAGTGATAAATGCCCTATCTGCAAGCTGCAGAGTGAGGTTGCCCCAAGCCAGCACTTTAGGAGAACCCTCTTTGCTGCTCCATAACAAACCCCAGCAATGCAAGGGCAAAGATATTCTGTCCATAAACAAGTCTGTGAAGGTATGAGTTGGGACAGGGAGATTCTTCTATCTGACTCTGCAGACCACCACAGAGATACCATTGATGCAGGACAGTGCAATGAACTCAGTTTAAAAGCACAGATTGGGGTTTTCAAGGCAACTTGCAAAACCTGGCCACCTAGCTCTCTGCAGACTACAGAGGATCTGAGTGAGCAGGGATTACTTGGGGTAGAGCACAGAGCAGGTAAACCTCCCCACCCATCTGGTTTCAAACACAAGGCTCCCAGTTAATTTGATTTTGGATTACAAATTCAGCAAATGCTGGTGTTTAAGTCTTAAAGTCTGCATCCCAGATATCCCTGGGATAGACCCCAGTATTTGTCCGAGTCCAGATATGAACTCCGAACCTTCCTGTAGCTGATAGGAAAATGCTGGAAAAATACTAGAATACCTGGAGGAGGGACAACCAGCAGGCAAAAGTGCCCTAAAGGTATTGTAACTATTCATGGCTTTTAATGCAATGTCGTGACTTGTGGATGTTTGAGTCTAGAATTACTGATAAGCTTTGATACCAAAGCAATGCATTCAATCCTGGGTCTTCCAAAAATATTGTGTGTAACAAGCATGGTCTTTGTTGCTCAGAGGCTGTGCTCCCACATCAAACCTCCGACATTTAACCACAGATGCAGTTGCACACTGCAGGGTTTTAATGCTGAGTTTCACACCACAGATTTTTAATGTCTCCATGTATTCCCTCACTCAGTTCTTGAATACCTCATGGTATGCATATACTGTTACACAACTATTCATTACACACAAGGAGTCATGTCAGAGCAGCCATCAGTATGAAATCACAAAGAGCTGGAGAAAGAGATTGCCAGAGATCAAAAAAAAAGTTGACATAACTACTTTGGGACAGAACAGAAAAAGCACAGGATTGCACATTTATTTTCTTGTCAGAGGATTAAATGAATCAGAAATAATATTAAGTTCATGTCAAACTTTAATATGCTAAATGATTTTAAAAGATGTAACAAGGTCACATGCTTAAAGCCAACTTAAATTGCTGGGTTTATATTGAACAATTGTGTTAAAATGAAACAAAACGTAAAAAGCAGCAGGTATGAAAGAAATTGTTAGGGCTACTGCAGAAAACCTTGAAGAGTTGAAACTTTGTTCTTTCCAGAAATGTACAGAAATGACTGTGCTTGATCCCTGGTGTGTGTGTGATTTCTGGCTTCATGCAAGCTAGGAATATCACAGAAAGCTACTCTCTCAGAGTATTTCATTCCATCATCTTCTAGTCTTTGCCATAAGCAAGCCTAGAAAATTAAGGAAAAAAAAAAAGAAGAAACTGACTATTTTTGATCCTGAATGTAGTGCAGATCTGGAGAAGCTGAAAATATTGGTGCAGTGCCAGAAGAGTCTTTATTTCAGCAAAAGGGACTGGTCCAGACCTGACTTTGAGGGCATTGGGCCCAATCCTGTTGCCTCTTAAAAAGAAAGTGTCTTATCTTTGCCAAGTGTGAACAGGTAAATCCATGGCAGGAGCACCAAGATGGATGAAAAATAGCAGGATACATTCCCAGTGAAGATGGAAAACGGTTGAAAGTCTGTGCACACATGCAAACTAGTATCTTCATGCAAACTAGTATCTTCCTTTTTCCCTTCTCTGTCTCTTGCCTAAGGCCAAAATAACTCGATGATCCAACTAACAAATGGATCCCTGCTCTGTCTTTCAGTGGCAAAAAACACAGACATCCATTATCCAGAAGTTCTGACTTAAACGATAGGGGAGTCAGCAAAGCCAGCCAGGGACAGTTTTTGAAGACTGTGTTACAAAATAATAAGATGAATGTATTAAGCAGCTTGGGAAACTTCACAATTGGCAAACTCCACACAGGAACTTACCACATGTTTTCCAAGAAAAAAAAAAACCAAACCACATACCTCCCCCCACGAAAGCCAGCAGCTTTATTGCCGCCTGGCTGGGTTGCACCAAGCCTGCGTGGGAATGAGCCACAGCTATCGTTCTGCAGTGTCGCTTCGCTTTCCACTGCGCTTTCTCATGCGCAATGCAAAAATGAAACAAGAGAGGGAAAGCGAAACCCAGAGATAAAAGCAAGGAGAGGCAAGATATGGAAAATTAATGGAGCAGAAAGATGCTGAAAAGCCAAATGGCAGGGCCGTGCTGTTCCACGGGGCTCTGTAACATGGCAAATGGCTCAGGATCTCTGTTACTTTATTACAAGCAGATCACACGCAAGGGCTGGATCATCCGCTCTGGGCAGCCTGGTGCTTCATACTCCTTGGCCTTGTCTGTACAAAGCTTTTTTTCTCCTCTTCAGGTTTCCTCCTGTTGCTTTTGCTGGTGTAGTTCAGTTTCTGACAGCAAGAGAAAACATGCTAGCGCATGGCATTTATTGATGGTGCCAGCTAGATCTCTACCCAAAAGATTTAGAAAGTGGCTCATTTGCCAAATCCCAGCTTTTAGAAGACATAGGTCACGTCAGGCTGCATCCTTTGCCTGCTGATTTAGATGCATTTGGATGGAGCAGTGTATACGGGGAAAGAGGCGAGAGGAGAGAAGGCACTACCTTTTCCAAGTTCTCCAAGTCCTGAAAAGCTTTACTGAGAAAAATCCAACTGGAGACAAAAAAAAAGCCATCAAAATGCAACATGGAAGCTAACCATCTCATGTATCCCCATGATTTCCAGGTGCTGGTGCATTAGAAACCTGTGAAGAGTGAAGGGTGACACGTGCCCACTCTGGGCTGGGGGAAGTGGGCAGGGACAGTGTGAAGCCAGCATGCCAGAGGCTCATTTCTCAAGGCCTGGATGCACAGACTGCCCAGTTGTGGATCATGAGTGACACGCAGTGGAGGGGTCCGTGAGCAGAGAGCAGATGAAAGGCAGGGTGCAGCTGAAAAAAGATGCACCATGCCTCATGCTGAACTTGAGAAAAACCACACTGTGCAACTGCTGGACCACTCCTCAGCAATGCCCCCACCCAGTGCTCCTGGGCTTTCAGGCAAGGGGAAAAAACCCCAACGCCTTTCTCAAGAGGAATTTTAGCTGAGAAAAAAATATAACAAAACAGGAGCTCCTCTCTTCAGCCTACAGTTGAACACAAGACAAGTCAGAGAAAAAAACCTTCCCTTTCCTGCTCCCCAAAGAGCCCCAAGCACACATTTCCTCCCAAACTGCAGCCCCCGTGCCAGCCTGTGCTATTAACTCCTCCCTTGCCACAGTAGGTCTCTGAAGGTCCTCCCTGGCCAGCTGCATCCTTGGTGCTCTGCTATGCTAATTCAAGATGGTTAGTCCTTAAAAAGTTGTAGTGCACCCAGCAATGTGTAGAAAAAGATGGAAACTAGTTTACCCCCAAACACCTTCTTCATGAGCTTTCCATGGAGTGTTTTCTAATAATCTGAACCGATGTGCAGAAAACCTGATTTCCTAATTGTGCGCTGGGGTTTTTCCTTGCTTTGTGAACCAAGCTATTAAAACTACTTTGTGGCCTTCTTTTATGTTTTTCACTTCTGCAAAGATGGACAGGCTGCTTTTACTTTACTGCAGGGGAGTAACGACAAGGCAGGGTAGGTTTAATGAGTTAGTCAGAGTGCAGCTGCATTTTCCAGGGGCAGGGCAGGTGGTTTTGTCATCTGGAGGAACGTGTATCTGCTCCTGCCTCAGTGCCTAGCAGGCACAGTGCCTCACCCATCCTGGCTCTGTCTTCTGCATTGCAACTGGCTGAAAACATCTCCTATTTGCTATCTCCCGATGAATATGCAGCCAATTTTCTCCTTCTTTATGGAAAAAAAAATTCCTCTTTTAGAATAACAGGGGTTGTGAGGTAGATTTTGGCTTCCTTGATCAGTGTAAGTTGTACTTTCCTTGGAGAACAGATCCTTTGAAATCGGTGAATTGTGCCATGAGCTCCAAGTAAGTAGAGGCAGCAATTTCTCACTGCAAAACAGGAGTTTTGCAGTTGAAGAAGGTTTAGAAATTAAATATAGGTCATAGTTTTCATTGAGGCTTATATACAAATAACTTACAAAAGGTTATTAATGGGTGCTTAATAGTTTGCTTTAGTGACTGGCAATCAATTTTTAAGGAGTCCAAAGGGCAATGAGTTGCCTCTAGCCATTAATTATTTCAGAGTTACTTGAAATCCATCATGACACACATTAGGCATGAAACATTTAAAATCTTGCATTAACCTATCATAAAACTTTTCCAGCAGAACTTTCACGCAAGTTATGACAGAAGCTGTTCTGCAGTGCATGGTGCCCTTCCCGTCTGGATAGATATTTGAAGTGTCCTGCAGAATAGACCTATGCCACTAGGATGACATAAGATAAGATGATCTGCCTTTCCTGTAATCTTCTCCAGGATAGTACCTCAGGTTTGGAAAACTGAAGAGTGACTTTGATGGTGCTGTGCTGATTTATAGGAATTGTGATTGTAGCCCTAGAGCAGTTTTTCATTAAAAGTAATGGGGGTTATTACTAAACCTGCTAATGATTTCCTAAAGTTTTAATTTTAAGGTGTGTGGCTGTATGGAGTGACTTGGTATGGGGTCATTCTGTTTTCTTCCCTTCTTTAGAGTCACTTTGGGAACAATTTTTTATCTTTGCATATGGTTGTACCACTGCAATGTAATAAAATTCCCATACCAGTTCTTTGCTCAGAAAATTTATTTCTGACTAAAGGAACTCTGTGACTAGCCAAAAATTCCTCCCAAAACAGATTTGTGGAAAACAGTTGCCAGCTTTAAGGGTTTTGATTCATTAACCAGACTGCTGATAGGAAGTGGGCTGGGAATAGTCTTGAATGAATTGCGTGAAGTAACCCCCAAACTTTCCATATTATTTGAACAGTCCCTGTTTGCACACAGCCACCCTTCTGCCTGGGACTGCAGGAGTGACTCCATACCTGCAACAGGGACAAGCCAGGATTCCTCGCCCAGGTCACACTTACCTGCTCATTCAGTCTCACTAAAACCAGTACAACCGGCTGCCACAGACAACCAGGTCAAATGAGTCTGATAAATGGATAGATATTTATATTACCATTTACACAGCTATTCTTCTGCTGTTCTTCTTTGTTAATGGTACACAGCTACAAAAAAGGAAAGCTTATGATATAGAAAAGGGAGAAATTCTGATGTGCATGAACAAAAGGAGCAGGGCACTGTGAAAAAAGGGGGAAAAAAATGGCCAGAAAATACACATCTATCGTGTATCTTCTCAAACTCATGTTAACTGCTCCCCACAGTCCTGACTTTGTTTTTTCCAGCAAGATTATTTCAAGTTGTGGAATCCAGAGAGCATCAGAAAACATCTTGCCTGATTCATATATTCACTGATCCAATAGACAGTTTTATAACTGAATCAGTGTCCTTGGAGGAGTAACTGTATATTTGCCCAAAAGCATTTTAAAGGACTTAGCAACAGATTGAGACAGAACTTCATGCACGACACTCCACACCACCAAGTATGCTGCTCAAGAGTTTAGCATGCCATTTCTCTGACAGCAGACTTCTTCCCGTGCTTTAACACGCAAGGATAGGCAGACCAGAGACTCTCAGATATTTCTTTCTGTAGGGTGGGCTTATTTAGGAAAAAAAAAGTATAATTTTGCTATCGTCATTGCACATGTGCAAAACTCCAAACTTTTATTTCTTCCTGCTGCAGCAAATCCTCAAAACATGTCCCTTGACCCTAACCCAACAGGTCTAAAGTTGCTGTGAAATTCTTGGTGGTGCCCCGGAGCTCTCTGTAAAGTTAGGACTTTATGGTGCTAGGTTCTGCAGAAGCATGCAGGAAAGAGGAAATTTTTGCCCCACATCTACAACAACATGCAACAGGTGGGGGGAACAAGAGGGCAGGGAAAGAGAAGAGAGAGCAAGATAGCAATATAAGCACGTTTTCATGTAGACAAGTGCAGCTAACTTGTTGAGAGCTGCCATCAGGAGTCAACCTTCTGCAGATTTGTTTCTTCCTCGATTGTGCAAACTGCTTCTGCTCTTCTCCTGGCACTTGGACACAAAGACATGCTGAGGCTGGATGTTCCCAAGGAATTATGCTTGGGACATCCAGAGCTACAGTTGAGAGCTTCTTTCACAAGACTGAGGTGAGCTCAGAATGTAGAGAGGTGTACCTTAAGTGGAAGTTCTGAAAGATAGCGGAAGTTCTGAAAGATAGGAATATTGGGTATTTTTTCATCTTCAGGTCCTGCTCTTGCAGATGGTGTGACCCAGAAATGGAAGAAATTTACTAACGGAAAGAAACCTAGAGGAGCATTGGTCAAAGCAGGTAACACAACAAGGAGCAGAACGGACTGGCAGAGCATCAGAGTCAGGAAGTGCTTGGGAGATGAGGAACATGGTCAAAGAGAGATGAGGAGAAGGTGAGGTGGAGAGGGAAGGGCCCTGTTATGTGGCAACAGAGCTGAAGCAATGAGCATTTCCATCTTCTGGCGGAAGATGAGGAATTCTCCTCTGCTTTTAAGAAGGACATTCTGCATCTGCAATGGTCAAGCTACCTTTTAGCTGCCTTGAGTTTTTTCCAGGCAGTTAGATTTTTCCAGATCACCTCTAGACTTTTATGGGAGAACAGGTCACTTAATAACACCCCTTCTTGCAAGAATCCATCCCACAAGAATTTCCAGTAATCCCTTGGCCATCGCATTGCTGAAATATGGATTTTCCAGCTGTGGGAAGAGACTTGTTAAGGCGAGCAGTCCCAAATCCTGGGATAGCTTTTTACAGCACAGCTCACATGCCTATGGTGCTTTGCACAGTTTCCTCAGAAGCACATGTTTTGAGTCACTTGAAGATAATTTAGAAGATAGACTAGTTGATTAATCTGCCTGTTCTGGACACAGAACTAAGATATGCAATGTTAATGGATTTCCAGATTCCTGTTTCACCACAGAGAGACAACAGCTGTGGATGAAGAGATCCTCCTGCACCAACACACAAGGTTTGATCTGTTCCTCCCAAGGTCTGCAGTCATAGCATCCCAGGGGGCTGGCATCCAGGCACATGGTCTGTAAAGTGCTTTGGGCCCCTCTGGGGTGCAAGGACTTCTCAGTGGAAGATGATGACTTTTTCTCCTTGCTGTGCTGATGTTTCTTTTTTCCTCTCAGGTGCCTCAGGACAGATGCCTGCCTGCCTTTCCCCTCTTTGGTCTGCCGGTAGCTCAGGTTTCAGTTGGGATTACAAGCATTTCCTGACCACTTGTGTTTGGGTTGTGTCAGCATAGGAGTTAAAAGATATTTTCATCCCATAGTAGCCAATGAATGATACTTTTAAAAGGAAAAAAAAAAAAAAAGAAAGGTCTTTGTACTGGTTTTGCTGTTTTCCTCTCCTGTAGTGGAAACTGGCATTGCCTGTAGGGAAACACGGCTGACATGCTGTTTCTGTGCTTTTGCATGTCAAGTCTTTGCATTTATGGCTTGCAGAAAGGGTTGGATCTTTGGCCTTATACCCTTAAACCCTCTTGTTCCTCCTGCATAGCACAGATGGGTATGGCCACAGCCTCCTGGCATAGCCTTGCCGCAGACCCTGGCACAGCAGAGCTGGAGCAAGGGGGTCCAGCCAGTGTGCTCCCGGGGCCCCCTCCTCAGGCAGAAGGATCAGCCCCTGGGGACACAGCATCCAACCAACTGTACCACATCTCCAGCTCTTCCACCCACAGGGCCATCAGGAGACCTGTGAACAGCGGCTCACATGGCTCCTAGAAATGCTGCCTCTGGGTCACTCACACCGATGTATCAGTCTTCCAGCTTTCCAAGTGCTACTGGTTTTAATTACCTTTTAGCCACCAAAAGCTCTTTTTCCAGCCAAACCTTGAGAAGTGGCATTCTGAAAGGGATTGTTGTGTCATAAAACATTAGAAAATACAGTGAATGAGACAAAAACCCCAATTATTCATGAGAAGTCAAACTGATGGCACAATCAGTATTGGCTGCTTCTTTTTTCTTCCATTTGTCAGCTTTTTTCTTTTCTTTAGCCTTTGCAAAATAATGCGTTGCTTGGATGATCTCCTCTAGGCAATGATCACATAACACTTTTCGAATTGGCTAGGTGTAGGGGTTTATTAACAGTGTTACATACTAACATAACAACACTTTAAGGTGAGTTATTGTATCAGCTGAGGTTACCAACAGGATGTTTGTCTCAACATATTGTTTGAGCTCAAGGAGCTCTGTCAAAACTTTGTACATTACCAAAGGATCAGTACTGACAGACAACCAGCAGGACAGGATTTACTCAAAGATCACCAAGATTTAGGAGTGATGCATACAAAGTAGAGTAAGCACAAGAGAGATCTGCATGAAGCAGGAAGACGAATGATGGTTTTCACCAAACTGTGGAGCTATTCATCTTTGACACTGGTTGGTCCCCTCATGCTGAAGCTGCTTGTACCTACCTGCTCACCTTCCACTGAAAGACTGTCTCTGAGAAGAATTTTGAGGGGACATCAGCTCTTCTTTGGCAAACCAAGAGGGAGTGGACCAGCAACAGTATTTTTGCTGCTGTTTGGGTTTACATTAGTGAAATCCTGGCTCTTGTGACTACCACTATAGCTAATCAGAGCAGGGAGGATAGGAGTTTGAGAACTGTCCAGCGTTGGGCTAACTTCTCTTTCTGAAGCCACCGTGAATTTTAGCATCAATTTCAGACATGGGGTAGTGCCAAGTGCTATGGAAAAAGATACCTCTGGAACCATGAGGAAGTTGTTTTAAACTGTATGAGAGAGGCATTTACCTGGGTGAAAACAGTGTGTGCACTGAGTTGGAATATCCAAGGTAATAGTTCTCAAACCACTTTGTAGTGACACCACTCCCTGGATCAGACAGACAGAAAACCCTCTGTCTATGCAGGCTCTGCTTTCAGTTTCCATTTCCTCTTTACAGCCCCCCACACTTCTTTTTTCCAACAATTTCTCCCTTCCTGCTATTAACACCTCTCCATACTGTGAATGTCGTCATGCCATCCCTTTCCTAGAGTCATCATTCAGCGCATTTCTGGTCTTCCCACATAAGCTACTAGTGCTCATTCACAAAATAATAGGAAATGCAGTCAGCGCTCCTATGATGGATCATTTCTGGAAAGACCTCCAACAGCCTGTCCTCATTCAACTATGTTATTTCTGTTCACTCTGTCAGTTTGCTGTTTGTTGCTTCAGAGTTTGCTAACGGCGAGCGGTCACAGAGCGGCTCTGGCTCCTCAGCACTCCTGCTGCAGCTGGAGATGGGAGAGGCACTTCCTGGGATTCGTAAGGGCTGGTGATATACTGGGCCCTGCCTTGCAACTCCCAGAAATAATCTTTGGAGGTCAAAAATGCTAGGTATTTTCTAAAGGCGGCCCCATCTTCGTGCCTGGAGCTGTGAGCATTCCCCAGCTGTTTAACATCATCCCTTTTGGCCAATAAAGCATATGCCAAAAGCATCCTTCAGCCAGTCTCCTATACATTCACTAAGCTTTCCACTCTCCACACCATCCCGTGGCCTCTGCTTATTATAAACATCACAATACAGTGAGGATTTTTGCACAAGGGACTGAGTCGCCCCTCAGCAGATGTACAAATTTTGCAAACACCTCCTGAGAACAACCCACCGCAGAGCCAAATTGGAGGCTTTTTTTGAACAGGTGAAGAAGGGACTCGTAGGCCAAACACTGCACCTCTATTTCTGGTTGTCCTCCTTTTCACTTTTCTTTTGGATGTCAACTTATTTGCTGAAAAAGAAATATCCTAAAGAAAATCACTTTGTCTACCAGTGTAAAATTTATTGTAGCTGGATACCCAGCTAGGTAGCAGGTAAAACCAGTGAATATCAAACTAAATGGTAATTAGTTATATCCTCAGCTCTTTTTTTGATTCTGAGAAGAATGATGGATAGTGAAACACCTTTGAAAAACTGAAAGGTAAATGCATTTCAGTAGTTAGCTTCCAGGAACATGAGGTTTTAAATGTCCACAATGTTTAAAAGGAACTGCAGGAAAAGCAGATTGCTCCACTTACTCTGAAACCTACCTTTGATAATGTGAACAATCCCCCTGTCTATGGCCAAAGTTGCCATCAGGTTGCTGAGTCTTCAAGCATTCACACTTGCTTCTCCAGGGAGGATAATGTGCCAGGGAACAGACATTTCCCCCACTGAATGTGGATCATTACCTGAATTCAGAGCTCCAGTTTTTCAATAACCAGAAAACTTTCTTATTCATGACTCGGAAAATCTCCGAAACATATACGACATGAATGGCCCACAAATTGTAGTGGCAGGTTTGTAGGAGATGGTGAAGTGGGATGGCAATGTTTGTCTGAAACACATTTGCAGTGTCAGTTTAGGATTCTTACTGGTTGTGGACAAGATTTAATTTTTCCCCATCATTAGCACTAATTCTATTTGAGTTGTTCAAAATAATGTGGAAAGCTTTTCTTCGGAAATCTCAGCCATTGCATCAGTGTAATTTCAAACTAAGAACTTGAACTTTAACTTAAAAGAAAGCGAAAGCAAAAGTGCTGTGAGGATAACGATAAGGACAGTAGGAAATCCGGGTTCAAAGCCAATGCTCACCCAAGTATTATCAGAGTCTCACAGTCACACTTGTACCCTTCCATGCCCTGATCACTTACTGTCGCGGAGACAGCTCAGAGACTTAATACCAGTCTTTGTCACAGGGAAACTTTGCCCCTGACCTGAATATTAATATGGACTCTAGCCTTTGTTTTTATTTTCATGAGATTTCAGGGATTACATATTGTCAAAGGCAGGTTTAGCTTCCACTTGAAAAAGAGTAGAAGCAATGCCCAGGTTTTGATCCTGATTTTATAGGCACACATCTGGAGTTGCTTTTCTGATTGCAATAGGATCATCTGCCATTTATAGAGAAATGAGACAAGATGATGATTGTATGGATGACAGTAACACCACTTTCTGTATTTCATTTTGTGTTGTTCTGAAAACAGCTTAAATGATCTATTTTAGTAAGAATTTAAAGCTATTAACCTGCAACAACTGATTTTTCCAGGGTATGCCACCTGCAAATCTGTGCAAACAAGTTAATGATCTTATTGCAGAAGTAGTTCCCACCAGTGTATTGAGTACCGCAGCAAACCTGATGGAGACTTCATGAAAGAGGAATGCTGTTTCCTTCCCACGAATGGCCACTGGCCTGTCTGAAGAGCATTTGTTTGCTCTAATGGACAAACGCTCTTATGAAATGGACACACATGGTTGGCATTGTGCATTCTAGTTAAACCACTGGTGTGGTGCCTTCTTTTCTGCCTCCAAGGAGATGTCCAAGGACTGAATGGGTATTGGCATCCTGAGCATCCTGAACATCCCACCCTGAGGCGTGCTGCTGGCAGTGTGGGAAGCTCTGTGCTGGCTTCAGTCCCTGGGACCATCGGTAAGACTCACGCTTCCCTCCACAGCAGGGACATTCTGACCCAAACCTCTCTGAAGTAGGCAGGACTTCCTTTCCATCACCTTTAGTAGCCTGGGAGAAGGCAGCAGACCCCTGAACTCAATGGTTTTTCAAAACAACTTAAATGAGGAGGCTTGCATGTGCTCTGAGACTGTTAGCACTCTGTAGCTTCAGTCATTCTAGAAGCAAATCCTTTCCAATGGCACAAACCTTGTCACTCTCAGATGCCATATTCCCATTCAGTTATGCTTGCACTTGCAGGGGAAAATACATGCTGCCTTTCTCTCTGTTTCTACACAGAGACATGAGCACTTTGCCGTGAGGCTGATTTTGAGCCACTGTACTACCTTCCTTCAGCTTGGCTGAACTTGATTGTTACAACAGCAAGAGAGTGTCAGGCTGATTGTTTCAGCAAAACATGGCTATGGCCATGGCCTTGGCTCTGGTGAGGGAAACCAGGAGCACATTTCCAGCTGTCACAAAGGGGAGGAAAGAAATAAGCCCAACTAAACTCAACACAACAGGAAACAGAGAGGCTGGCAGCTGGACGGCTTGGGCTCCATCCTGCACAAAGTCCGATGGAAACCAGCCCCAGCGAGTTGGCAGCTGGCCCACAGAGGGTCAGTTCGACATGGTCACTGGAGCCCTTCTCCTCCCTGGATTAGAGATTTCATCTCGGTATTTATGAATGAGATTTCTTAGTTGCCCCTGGGGAATTACCATGCATGAAAGAACCATAGACCCAGGAGAGAAAACCAGGAAAAATGGCCAGGGAAAAGCCAGGTTATGTTTTTTCATAGGATGTTGTGAATTCATGCTCCCATCCGACAGCCATCTCACCCACTAGTGAGTTTGATACTGTAGGTTCCAGCCAAGATCCTCCATAATGGATCTCTTGTTGTCAAGTCAGTCTGCTCTAACAAATGCTGCTGTGTGCTGTAGTCATATTTTGGAGCCGAATGGCTCTGCTCCTTGTTTTTCAGGCAGAGCCCATTCCCTTCTCTCTGCTCCCAAGCACCACAGGCTCACCTTTAACAGCACTCCACAGGTCCACATGGTCCCACTGATTTTTCCATAACCCTCCTCAGCAGCTGCAAGGGTCTGGGTTTGCTTAAATGTTAAACCTGCTGACTAACTCAAGCCTTCCAGGCTTTCAGGAAATACAGCCATTTCCTGCTGGACACTACTTCAGCATCCTACTTTTCAGCAGGTCCTTTGATGGCTTCCTCATCTCCAGTCCTGCAGAAAATCAAGCCTTGCAGTCCCATTAGTTTTCTGGCTGTGGTCCAGCAAAGCTTAACTGCAAGGAGTTTTTCCATTTTACATTTAATCCATAACATTTGCCTTTTTCTACATTTCTCCTCTTGGTTTATCATCACTGAACATACATTTTGCCTTCTTCCTTCATTACTAGTTTCTGGTGACCAACTGCATTCTGATGTAATTCCCTCTTTCTGCTTTCCTCTCCAAACTCTTCTCCAAAGAATGAAGTAAGTACATTACTAACCAGCTCACGCCTGAGTTGACAGTGAGTCAGCTGGGTGACTGAGTTGCTCAACTGAGGGACTCTTGAGTCCTGCACCAGAAATGGCCTCATTTCCTGGTGGAAGTGCTCTCCCATGGAGAGATGCCTCTACAAAGAGGCATTCCCCATACTGTGGAATTCACAGTGGAAAGGGGGCAGAGGGAATAAACCTATTACCCCTTACTGAAATGAAAAACTTACATACTGAGGTGAAGTTGCCTAGTCATATACAGCCTGTAGCAGAGCCAGGCATCATGTCTATCTCTGGAGTCTTGGCACAATATTGTACTCAGCTGGCTGTATTGCCCCTCTCTTTTGATTATTCCTTGTGTTTGTTGACTGTGTCCTGGGTCTCTGGGTTAGAGGCAGGACCAGAAGGGAAGGCACAGGACGGTACAGTGACCGGACCGCTGCATCATATCGTGCAGTGGCCTCGTGCGCAGGCACTGAGCCCTGGGAGAGGGTCATGCACCAGGACCACAGCCACAGCCCCTCTCAGCACAGCGCTCCACTGCTGGCTGCTGGGGCAAATCCAACTGTGAATCGTCTGGGGATGGTTAGGGAAGAAGGAGGAGGCAGAAGCCCACCCAGCCTGGCGGTGTGACTGCAAAGGCTGATGTAGCTTTATTGATGAACAATTCTTTGATGAATGGCTGGATCTGCTTTGTTTTTCATTGTATGCTTGACTTGCACACAGTGTTAACTAATGAAATCATGGTTTTCTTTATTAAAATCACACGTATGTCACTGTTAGTTCATAGCAAACAATATGGCTTCATAGTAAATTTATACACCGTGTAATTTTTTTCCACTCTTAATGAAAAACACACTGTTTTGTTTGGACCATCTCCAGACTTTTCAGTTATGGAGTTACTCATTGAAGGTGGAAGCATGTGGGAGGTTGCTTTAAGCAACTTTACTAGGAAAGTCACTTACTCTGAATATTGGCTGGTCTTTTACTTTATTTGGATGAAGAGTAATATTTTCAAAAGTGTCTGAGCTACATAGGATTCCATGGCCTACAACAGAAAAAATTCACTGGTGCATGCTGGACTGGATGTGACGTTTTTCCTTCAATGGTTGCACCTTCAGAGAGTAGTACAAGGCACTGGAACAAAGGTGCCTTTTACTAGTGCAGTTTCTTTGGTTCCTGAACCAGAATAACCTGGACTGGCACAAGCAATGGTAGACTAATACAGATATATTGACGCAAGCAGAGTTGTGTCTCTTCCATCGTACTCAGCAAAATGAATGCAGCCACATTTGTTAGTGACTTAGGGCACTTGGGAAGAAAAGTCCTTTTGCCTTTCAGCCAAAGTATTCTACCAAAACTTTACACTTCTTCAGCTACGCAAATGCTTTGAGGAAATGCTAGCCTTGCAAGTAAAGGGACAGAGCACTAACATTAAAAAAAATATATATCTGTGCTACAAAGGCTTTCTTTTATACCACTGTGCACTGGAAAATGGGTAGAAAAAGCAGGGACTTGAATTTTGCATAGAAGACTTAGGTGTTTTTTCTTACACCACTGCCTGGTGTCTGCTCACTAATAAAATGGCTAGCTTGGCTACAGCTGTGCTGCAGGAAACTTCCAAAATGCTATTCAAATGCTGGAGAAAAAGAAAACCCCAAACTCTGCTGCAACGCGTGGGATGCATGCATCCTGCTGGTAGTATCTGCTGCGGGACAGATTCTGCTGCCACAGCTCAACCCCCTGGCCAGGCAATGCAAGCCAGAAATGCCCACTGGCTGGGAGCCACCGGAGAGGCAGAGGGGCCATCAGGCTGCCATTTTTTTCACACTTCTGGCAGGACCCCCTCATATTGACAAAGCCATATATGTTCTTTGACACGTCCTTCTTGGCTGAGCTATAGCCATGGAGCATGAATTAAAGCCAGTGCCAAGGAGCCCATACCGAGTTCATTGTGGAGCACTGCGACTGACGTCTCCTGACAACGACCCCTAACGCCTCGGCCCGGACAAAATTTATATCCTTGCTCTCTGGGCCAGGTCTGCAATCATTATAATCCACATTATGGGTTCATTATAACCATTAACCCCAATCTAGTGGTGTTCTGCTGTATCCCAACAGAGATTTTACCTCTTTACAAAACGCTAAAGGCAGGGAAAAGGGTAGTCCAGCCTGGCTCCATTTCATATCACTACTCACGAACACTTTTTGCCATCTCCCTCTTGCAACATGGCCACATGGCTCACCTGCGGCTGCTGCTCCTGGGAAGGCTCACCTGGCACAGCCGCCCACCTGGGCTGACTTCTCCCCCCAGAGAGACATGGGGGTTCCCCCTCCCTTCCACAGCCCCTTTGGTCCCTGTCACCCTCTGCACCGCTGCAGCCGTGGCAGGGCAGAAACTGGGGACAGTGAACAAAACCTCCGCATCTGTGTCCCCTTCCCTTGAGCTCACTGGGTGTAGGTCACATTCAGAAGCTGGCGAGGGCAGTTTTCAAGGACTGCAATCGTTCTATAGCAGCTAGGTTTACATGGTTTGTTTAAAAAAGGAAGCTGTCATCTGTGGATGGTGATAAAAAAAAAAAATCATAATTTCTCCCTTTACAGTTGCTCTTTGTGCTTTTCCAGGATTTTGGAGCACTTACTCAGGTTCAGGGTGTGTTCTGCTTAGAAAAAAATAAAGTGTCTGTCAGTTTTCTGCACAGAAATATAACAATAAAAAAATACACCCTTTTAAGTGAAAGTCTTCTAATCCTGCAAGTTTTCATGGAGTTTGTTGAAGCAAAATTGTTGCCTGTGTCGCAACTGTGTTTTATTTGTGCCCTTAGAATAAGTCATTAAACATGCCTGGTGTTCCTGGACCAAAATAGACATCACAGCACAGACACTAAGCATGTGTCCAGCTGACGAGAAAAGAGACCTGACAGTCAAGGCCCCCAGTTCCCACTTTACTTTCCTGTGTGCTCCCTCTGGTAGATCATGTGTGCTTTTAACCACGTGGACGGAAAAGCAGGATTTCCACTATATAGAAAATTTGCAGGGTTTTTTCTTTTTTTTTTTTACCCCTGAGCTATATTTTTGAGGAATGATAATCCGGAACGAACACCAGTACTTCTGAACTGGCAGCACCTGCCGTTTCCAGCATGCTTCCCCGCTGCCATGGGTCTGCGTGAGCTTGATGTGGTCATGCCCAGGTGCCCCAGCCTGGCCACCCCTTCCCCGGCACAAGGCTGCCCTCCCTTGCAGGCGTGTGCCAAATAGCCACCAGCCCACCTGCACTGGCCCCACCAAGCTCCTGCACCTGGGGTCTCAGAGTGACCTTTCCTCCCCCAAAACGTGGAAGGTGTCTCTCTCTCTCCTGGCCGAGGAGGGAAGACGGCATGGGCACGCCAGGTCGCTGTTTCCCAGACTGGTGCCGTCACTGTCCCTACTTGTGAGCGCATGACCCTTTGGCCAGCAACCTGAAAAGTCTCAGTTTGCTGCTGGGCCCCCGTGTGCCAGGTACTTTATGCCCCCAGAGGGATGTCCCCACCTGGACATTTGAGGTAAAATAAGTGACGTGGGAAGGGGAAGAGAGCCACGAGTACAAGTAATGCCAAGAACCAGACTTCTGCAGATGTCCACAGGAGCACGATTTCACCCTTCACTTCCTCAGGCATGGGCTGGGAACCTTCATCCTCCTCTTCTTCTTCGTCGTCGTTCTCCTCCTCCCCAGTGTGCTGGCCACCTCCAAAATGAGTGGTCAGCACTGCCAAGCTTGGGGTCCAGGAGCCCACAGGGCATTGCTGACACTAGTGGGTCAGTGCAAGCCTGTGCTGGCCAGAGCTGGACCGTTCCTGAGCCCTTTGACAGACCCTCTCCTCCTTCTGCCCCTGCGCCTGTCCCAGGTCAAGCACTACTCGTCCCACCACAGTTTCCACTGACACTGCTGGGGGGAGCAGGGACACGGACAGGAGTGTGCATATCTCTGAACAGCAGGAAAAAGGACAGATGATCTGAAGACTCAACAACAGCTCACCCCTAAGCATGTCCAAGCAAAGATGTAGGAATGATGTTTCAAAAATAAAAGAAAGGTCAGTCATCTTTTTCAAACCCTTAAGACAGTCCAGCTCAGGAAAGTCTGTTTTCCTGAGCTGCCTCTTTAAGAAATGCCAGCTTAGGGGTACCCAGCTTGCCTGCAACATATTGCATTAGCTGTAAGGACATATATATGATATTGGCATCTCCCCTGACACAAGAATTTCTAAACAAAATAATTGTCACTTGCTAGTATCTAGTTGTGGCTCAAAATCAGACCTCACTGTGAGCAAGAAGGATAGGGGTCTGGAAGGCAATAGCAGCTGGACTAGCTCAAACAAGGCATATTTTTGAATAACTCCCTTGAACTAAGGAGTGTTTACATATTTTGAAAAAGCAGGATTGCAAAGAGACACTTGAGGACAAGAAGAATGTACAAACTTCAAAATCTGTGGCAGAATAAGCATTAAAATGTCCAGATATCATGAACCTTGGAAAAACAGAGAAGTGAAAAAAAATAACCTGTGTCAGTCCTTGGAGCATCCTTCAATCTTTTAGTAGTAAAACACCATTTATATAAAAACAGTTTAATTTTGTGTTGAATGTGGGTGGGAAATGGGAAGGCATCTCCTTGTTTCAGTTGGCCTTTTGAGCTCTTAATAAATGAAATACACCTAAAACAACAAAGTCTTCCATCAGGCAAAAAAAACCCCAAAAGTAATGCCATGGAAAGGGCATTATTCTTTCCAAGAGAAGAAAAAACCCCACAACCCAAAATCCTTTCCTGAACTTGCCAGAAAGCCTTTGAAAGGATCATAAACCAAATCCTGCAGAGAAGGTAGGGGGTTCTCTCCCATGTTGTCCCTCCCTCCCCACAATTTTTCACTTCTCTGTTCTCTATGTATTCTATTTATCTCCCCCCTCATCCCCCAGGGAATTACAAGGAAACCATATCTGTGGTGGAAAGCACCTGGCATTCGCCTTGCAGCTTGAATCAGAGACAGTTTAGGCTACCTGGAGGAGGCACAGAGAAAAGCAACACAAATGAGGAAGTGGAAGGGCTCTTTGGAGGGGCGACAAGAAAGTCCGGCAAGAAGTTGAGTGTGCAACAACTAGAGGAGGGACCAGCAGATCCATAACCACGTGAAGGCTGAGGAGTTAAGAAGAGGAAGGCTTTAGACTTGGAAGTGGAAAGTGGAAGAGGCTTATTTGCATCTGCTGTTGCTGGGACCAGCTCATCTGTGCCAGTCCTGTCCTCCCAGCCACACCTGGCCTGAAGGGGCAGATCTCAAAAGGCACAAAGCAGGGTGGGGCTGTTGGCCCATGTGATGCCAGGGAGTGTGCCGCGCGCTCTGGGCATCGTCATGCCAAATGTGCTGGCTCTCCGAGCTCCTGCTCTGCATGCCACCTACTGCACGCTCAGGCTGCGTCCTGCGTCGCTGCACGTGTTGTGTATTTAATGTTAACAGATAGCCATATAAACAGTCTGACTTTGCCAGCAAATGGTGATCCAGGGCTTAAAACAAAAAATCCCAGAGGCATTGCAGTGCGTTTTCACGAGGCGTGATTTATTTAGCAATTGTGTATTTTGGCTTTCTGCTCGTTATGTCCGGCAATCAAGCTCTATGGGGCTGCTTTGCATTACACATGCCATGTCATGGAAAGCCCAGCACCGCGGCATTAGTCATGAATCACCAGGGTTTGGGGAAAGGAAAAAATCAAACTCTTCCCTTTTTATATTTTTGTACTTAGTAATGCCCTGAGTGATTAGTACTGCAATTTTACCTTAGGAACGCCAGCTTTATTTTCTGTTATTTTGCTGAAGCAGACACTTGGTTTCTCTCAGTATCTAAGTGATTAGTTTCTTTAACAAAGGGCAGGGGGTTAACCAACCCTTTACCTAAGACCTCTTTTCTTCAAAATGTGAAATAGGAATTAGCATAAAAATAGAGTCTTAAACCAGCTATGCTCAAACAGCATTGAAATAATACTTTTTTTTCAGTTCTTCCTCCTTCCTATGGCTTTGCAAATCTGTATGTGGACACATTCATTTCTACATATAAGCCAACCAGCTTTGGTTTAGTCAATGTATGACCTTCTATGGTTACATCAAAACAGGGGACACATTCTAGGACAAACATGTCCATGCACAGCAAAAAAGGAAAGGAAGGGGAAGGGAGAAGGGAAAAGAGGGAGAAAGGCAAGAAGAGGGAGAGGGGATAGAAGCAGGAGGTTTGTTTTCTCTGTGCAGGAAAACTTTTCGATGTAGCAACAAGAGGAGGCCTGAGGTTAAAAGGTGCAAATGTGGACTTGAAAGGAAGGAAAGAAGGTGGGCAGGTAAGAATCAGGAACAGAACTGATTATTAAGTGATTTACCTGAAATAACTCATCCCTTCATTGTCCCTGTGTTTCAGCCCTATGCTACCTTCTGGAACAGACCAGCCTGTGCCTCCACACAGACATGCTTTTTGAACAATTCCCCTCCATATCCAAAATACCAGCTCTCCCGATGAAGGGTATTTCTTGCACATTCCATATTACACATGCTAAATACTTTATTGTACTAGGTACAACCTCTAAACATTTACAGTAAGTGCACTTAATAGCAAAACTGTTTGCCAAACCTCATTGGCTCTCTCCATACTTGTGAGTTATAAACATAGTTTTGTTTAAACAGGAAAACAAATGAACAGATTCCTGAGTCTCCCACATACACTTCTGGTTATCAGAAGTTTATCACAGGCAAACGGGAACATTTCATGGAGGCTCTTGTTAAAATGCTGGCAGCTTATCAGTGGGTTGGATTTCCATATACCACAGAAGACAGCAGCATAGTTTAATATCCTTGTTTGGTTTTTGTTTTTTTTTTTTTTTCCCTCTGTTTTTAATATCAGCCTCTTTCCAAGTGAAAGATATTATTTCCAAGTGAATAACTTCTTGGAATATCCTCTAAGAGAAGAAAACAGGAGGAAAGAAAAGGGTACTTTTTCTTGAGGAGGTATGGCTGGACAGGTATGAAAGTTAATACTCTTTAAGCTATTTGTCTATTGGAAGTTGCCTTTCCAATAAAACGGTAAAGCCTGGGCAATTCGGCTGAACAAATGAGGTTGCAGTTGCAAAGCCCCTCCATACAGACATCAGTGTATAGCACAGACCGATTGCTAATGGCAAGAACTCATCAGAAAGGACATGATAGGTAGACTTGCAATTGCAAATTGCTCAACAGGAAAGCCCTGAAGAGGACCAGAAAGGAAAAACCTGTATTTGGGTTATGTTAATTCTGCACCAGATGGAAAAGAGCCAGTCTGCTAAGGCTGACCTCTGCCAGCTCCGTCCTGTCTCACAGTCAGAAGGGACCCAAAGGAACGACAGGTACAACAGGGACGGGGTAACACCTCGGTGCGGGGTGGGGACGATGCCCTAGAGAAGGGGTAACACCTTGGTGCGGGGTAGGGACGATGCCCTAGAGAAATGCCTTTGCCAGCTCTGCTTTGCATCACCTTGATTCACAGTGATTGAAAGACAGACTACAGGTGTTTGCATCAAAGCCTCTCCTTCTGGTGGTGTTCTCTTTAATCCCACCTGGGGAGAACAGTCTGCTGGGTAGGCTTTTATTTCTTTCACAGAAAAAGCAGCATGGTTTTAGTACATGGACACCTACTGCAGTGAGGACAGACAGCGCTGGTGGTGGCAGCATCACAGAGAGGAACCCCAGCTGGCTTTACAGTAGTTAAGCCTGGTATCTGGTAGCATACTTCTGGGGCAACACAGAGGTCAGAAGAAGCTACAAAACCTGCTTCAGAAGCAGAGGCCACACGAGTTTCCCTTGACAGATTGCTCCAGGGACCCAGACTGGCCATGGCCAACCTCCCCTGACCACCACAGAGGTACAGACCAAGAGACATACTTCTCGGAGTGACCTGAAAAGTTTCATCTCAGTGCAAGCCCATACTGGGCAAAATTTATGCTGACATTGAAAAGTTACTTTGGAGGGGAAGCAGAACTAAGATACTGGACATAAAAATATATCCTTTCGTCTTTGACACCCAAGTTACCCAGGCTTAGTTTGCACCATGAACATAGCATGCCTGACTTTTCTTTTTCACCAAGTGACCTATGCCAAACCTTCACTGCCAGCTTGTTTAAGCAGTGCCACAGCTGTGCCTAGTTGGGAAAGCCAGTGAAAAAAAACCAATGGTGTATCTTAGGGTAACTATTTAAAAAACTCTGTTACTGGTGCACTATGGACAGACAGGTGTGCTTTGTTTTAGGAATCCCTGAAAAAGCTCTTAATTGTTCTGCCCTTTCTCCTTGTGCCAGGTATCTGCCCAGCTTTGAGCATCCCAGTTAGCAGCCAGCTGGAAGCTACCATTAGATCTCAGAGAACATGGAGCAAAAAAGGGCTTGACAAGAAATGCAGTGTGTGTCAAACACAGAATATATTTTCAAATTTTCATGTAAATGCTGTGATTAACAGCTCTGTGGACCAATGGGTCACCTAGCCTCTCTAAATGTGATAGCAACAGGGAGTTAAAATTTTACTTAATAATCCTTCATTCAAAGGCAATTTTTTCAATTAGTTTTCAGACTTGTGCTGCCACTGAAAAAACAAAGAAGGAAAAACACATTTTCTTTGATCTGCAAATGATTTCATCAACCATATTCCTTTTAATACACAACTCCCCACCACTACAATTGCTGAAACAAACACCGTTACATTTGAACTTCAAGAGGATTTACTTGGACCAGAGGCAGCCAGCAACAGAAGAATTTTAATGACTGTGGGAGGATTGTTGGTATTTTAAGAAGTCTTCTAAAACCTTTTGAAGGATTTGAGATAAGTAAAAATAAGTGGAGCAATTTTTTTTCCCTAAGTACTTTGCACCATGTTTTCACATAGCAGAAGTGAGTTCTACAACTGCACAATGAAGCTGGAAAATCTGAACAGAGAAGCAAAAGTTAAAAAAAATCTGAGACAAAACCAAGTGGCATGTGAACCACTCTGAAAAAGAGAGCAAATGAATCCTTCTATTCCAAGCTCTTGTTTTTATTCTCTTTGCTCACAGCAGCTTTAATTTCATCAGCTTGCAAAAAAACACTCAATCCACAGATCAGATTTCTTAAGAATATAGGGAGATTACGTCAACAAAACAAAGCACTAATTAAATTTTTAAACAGCAGCCACATGCTCAGTGAGTTCCTTTAGTGGAATCGTACAAGCAACGTTTGCATCCTGTTGCCTTTGATCTAAAGCATTGCACTTCACCTTTCAGAAGAAAAAGCCACCTGCTGCCAGAAGTGCTCCAGGATTAATCCACCCCACGACTGAAATTCAACTGCTGTTAAGAGTTTGAAAGGTCCGGCTTCCTGAATTGTCGAGTGCCTCCTTGGAGAAGGGCTGATCGATGTACCTGGGCAGCAACCGCCACCTGTCGCAATTACAATGAGAAAAGAAAAGCCTCCTAGGGCATCCGTCTTCACAAGGGGCCTCTGGACCCACACGCGTGTCACGAATGATCGCACCCTCGTTTAAAGTTATTCACCTGCAGCTTCTCCAAATACACCACACTTTCAGCACGGTAAACTGGGGTGAATGATTTGGTGCTGCTTCTTAACATCATCCTCCCACCCTATCCAGGAGGGATTCAGTAAAGAGCATGCAAACAGCAGTAAAAAGGACACTTGGAAAGGGCAACCCCCCCAAAAAAAATGAAGTGTCTGTGATGTCCTTCTTTTGTGGGGAAGTTGGGGATATGAAAAAGTGCTCTCCCTGGATCCAGGGAAGAAAGCAACTCCAAGCACTCTTGAGAAAAGGAAATTGTTTTTCAGTCAGATGTTCCCTGTTTTTGGAGGCACTCTTACCCTCTCCTTTCTTCTGCTTACCTGCACTAGCTCAAACATCACTCAGGCACTAAGAAAAATTTATGAGTGGCTTAGCAAGCAGATGCTTTTAAATGAAAATTTCATACAGCCTGTTCTTCTCTTTCTCAGTACAGTTATATGGATAAAAAACAAATCAACCTTTACATTCACTTGCTCTCAAACACAGTCAGAAAAAAGAGCTGTTTTGTCCAAGGCAAGTACGACATTCAATACCTTGGTCAACTGGCAGATAATGCGTTTATCCCCTCTGCCCACTCCATCTTCCACAGTGTCCACACAAATTCGGCTTGACAGTACAGGTGAATTTCAGTTTTACTGAAAGCAGTGGCAAAACTCACTTTATTCAGTGGAGACACATCTTACTCACTTGCTGCTCCTCCCTCACTCAGCAAGGAACTGCCTTTTCCAAGCAATTTTATGCATAAAATCCAAGCATCTCTTCCAAGCAAGAGGTGCTAAAAACTCTGCTTTTTGCTGGGCTGACCCTCTCCCCTCCATTTCTTCCCTGCCCAAATGGGAGAGTATTGTCCCTTAGTTACATTCCAGTATGTTACATTGACAGATACACTTCTGATTTTTTGGCATTGGTTTTTTTTGTTTGTTTGTTTTGTTATAGAGGCAAATTACAATGAGGAAAATGGCCCCAGGAATTTACTGTTGATATATTTTACATTGTTAGGAGAACACACAGTTTCGCAGAGAAAGGTCCCAAGTTTTTTATCAGCAAGATCCCACCTTTGCTCACATTTACCCCTGTCAAGGAGTTTTGATTAATGTCACTGATTCTCGGTAACTGAGATTCACATGAGTGGCATTTCTCTTCGAAACAGCCATATATGAAAAAATCCATCTGTCATACTTAGCTATTCATAACAATGTGCATGTGCATGTGTGGCTATTATATGTAGCACGGTCCATCCAACATACTACATATGTTGTCTTAACTTTACAAAATAAAATTGTACCTTGGCTTTTAGTAGCCCGCTGCCTTTGAAATGAAGGGTACATCATTTAAAAGATACCCTACAAATACTTCTCAGTGCAAAAATGCAGAGGGTGTTTTGTTTTCAATCACAAGAAAGGTTCCATAAAAGGTTCTGTACACTTTTTTTTTCATGTCAAAAATCCCTTTGCTTTCTGCCATGAACAAGAAAAGCATTCCAATGCCATAAATACATTTTTTTTTTTAAATCTACCAACCTGACTGTAGCCCTTTAAGAGCCTTAGGGATGTGTCCTACTTTAAGAACTTGTCCATGAAAAACTTGGGACCCCTCACATGTTACACATTTCGTACCGCACTTCAAAGAAGAACGTTAAATACCTTGTGACTAGGGTACTGTTTATTTCATAATCTAAACAAACACTGGAATACAGTCTACGCTCTTCTACTTTCCTGCAGACTTTACAATGAGCTTTTTTTTTTTTTCATAATTAAAACAATCTGCATACACACAGAACATGCATGCTCTCTGACACCAGTAATGAAGGTAAGAACAGTCAGTTTCCATCATCTTCCTGTTGCCTGTATTAGAAAAAATTACTTTTTTTTTTACTGTAGTTATGGCAGTGTGGCTAAGGATACGAAATCTAGAGCACAATTTTACTCCCTGCACAGAAAATGTTCATCACAAGCATGCTGATGGTGATAAATATTACATGTCTATTAAATGATAGGCATACTTTTATCCCCTTTACTCCCTTTTTAAAAAGACTAAGTGGCTACATGTAAATGCAGTGAAGCAGGTATAAGCTTAATTAATCAGAGTTGATTCAGACTGGCACCAAGATGCAGCAAAGTCCGACAAAGTCTCAGCAAGGCTTTCCATGGGCTACCGATGACCTCCGTCACAAGGCATCTGCCTTCTACTTTTTGAAAGTAGAAATCAAAGGCCTTGCACACGGCCAGTCCTGCAGATGGGGCAGACTGCGCCGGTGTGTTGGGCTCCCTGGAAAAGAAGCACTTGTAGTCCATTAGTGTTTGAGAAAACCTTGTGAGTGGGTTACTTTCCCCAGGGCCGTGCACCCACCCCGCTCTGCGGTGTAGCCTGCTGCTCTTTGTTGGCCACGCGGCTGGCTGCAGTTTTACACCACTGAGTGGTCGTTGCTGTGGACGCCAGCCAAGATGGTGTGGTTAAGCGAGGACGCCGACCGGTCCGAGCCTTCGGTGGGGCCATTGGCATTCTCGCTGCGCTGGCAGCAGAGGATCTGCTTGAAGGTCGCGCTCATCTCCTTGTCCCGGTAGGAGTAGATGATGGGGTTCATGGCAGAGTTGAACTCCGCCAGGAGCAGGAAAAATTTTTCATAGGCCAAGACGTTGCACTGGGGACAGCAAACATCGAGGAGCAGCAAGACTAATCCTGGGGTCCAGCAGATTATGAAAGCACCTAGGAAGAGAAAGAGCAGACAAAACACAACAAAACCCACAAATATATTAATGCACTGTTACTCGTCAAGACACTATGAGAACCATCCAACTGAAAGCGGCAATGGTTAATTTTCTCTTTCAAGAGTATCGTTCCCACACTATTTCTTCACTGACCTGATGAGAAGGCCGCTTTTCAAAGATCTGTAAATGGTTATGGGCAGCACATCAAAAGAGCAAGACATTCCCCCCCCACTCACCATCTGAAACGTTCTCTGCTTGGCAAATACATTTGCATTTAAAGTTGATAATGAGGAACATTTCTTCCTTTCAGCTAGAGACCTCTGACTAATCAATCTCTTGATCAGGAGAAACAATGCTGCAATTTACTTCTCAAACTAATAACAACAAAGAAAACCTTTCTGTGAGTGCTGTGACTGAAGCATCAGTAATAGAAAAAGAGTGGTGCAGGCAGCAATTCTCAAGAAAAAGAAAGCCTGGGTCTTGTTAATCCATTTCAGCCCCATTATGTAATGGAAAGTCCTAAACACACATCCTTCTTGCACTGAAATGTCGTCCTTCAACAGATCTACTTCTTTTCTTAGGGCTCTATTCAACAGAAATTCAGAGGCTTCTCAGGCTTCAATAGTGTAAATGCCAAAGAGCCTTACCCTGATTAAAATGCTTCCCCCTCCCTTCTCTGCTTTGCAAAGCTCTGAGGGGGATAAAGCCCAGAACAAAATTTGGAGTTCAATGCAGAAATGAAATCAAATGCGTTGCACTTTATTGGGAGTAACTTGCTAACTCCTTGCAAGGTTAAAGAGGCTTTAAATATAAGCACTGCTCGGGAAGCCCTTACACACCAATCATGTCAGAACGAAGATGGTGCTCCTGAGATTTTCCAGGCTGACATGCTTGGCTGAGGTGGAAACCAAGGTCTTATCATCAGCGGGCAGGCTTAGCGCAGGCAGCAGCAATAAGGGCTTCCCAGCACTACCCAGTGAGTGCTGTTTTCAAACAGGTTCTCCTGTCACTGGGGTATTTATTTGTTAACATACTGCCTCCATTTTTTTCTGCAGTGATGCTCTCTGCAGGTCTAGCAGCTGACTACAATCAGTCTCGGCAGCATGCAGCCTTTTTGCCGTGCCTGCCAAGAACGTGCCACCTATTTCCAGCTTGGGCAGTGGCAGCCATAAGCTGTGCAGACACCTTTCCGTTTGGATACCAAACCCACCTAGGTCAAACAGAAGAACATTTTCTGAAGGGCTTTGCAAACATGCAGGGTGTGCCAGGCTACAGATATTGGTTGCCAACCAGGCAACCACACACAGACTTTCTACATACAAAAAAGCATCCCTAAACTGAGCTTGCTTCCAACTGATGGTGCCACAGTGCCACTCAACGCCTATCACTTTGCTGACCAACAAAGCTCGCAAAGGGAAAGAAGGTGGGAGGCGAACTGCCAGCTGCCAGTACAAAGCACCAATGTCTTTGGCCAAATGACTTTGTTAGGGGCTGGCAGCAATTTTACAGAATAGGGATGAAACTCTCCCACGCTGAGGTGGCATCAAACACATGAATCCACTTCATAGCTTTTGTTTGCAGCTCTTTTGGATTCCAGCAGTCCTAGAAAAGAGTACTTGAAACCCTTGCAAAGGACCACGGTCTTTTGTCCCTTCCTTGTACCTGTTCCCAGAAGAGTAGAAAACTGCATCTCTTTATTTGCAGGATTGTCTGGGTTGATACAGAGGCTGCCCTCTGCACGGAGCAGCTCTGCTGAGCTGGTTTCTGCAGAAACCAAGACAATCTTTCAAATTCAACCACTCGCTGCTGAAACTGTGTCTGTTGTGTTCAACCTCCTAGCTAGTGAGGCAGCGGTGGACTTTGTTCCAGCTTGAGCATGTATTTTCTTCATTACAGGCTGTCTTGGGAGAACAACATCAGAGACGGGAACACTGCAAGTCATGGGGTCTACAGTCAAGGACAAAAGATGATGACAGCATCCTCACCAGGCCTGTAGCAGAAAAGTCCAATGTGGGAACAATGGAGCTGACAGGAAAGCTCTCCTAGTGTTGTTCAAAGTTGCAAATGAAAGCTTCCAATTTTCCAACAATTTTTTTTTTGGTTGGTTTTTTTTTCAAATCTGGTGTTGAGAAACTAAATATGTGAAACAGAACGTTCTGTTGCTATCATTTTTGGGTATGTTAAAGGCAGCAACAACAAGAAGCAATACGGCGAGGCAGGTAGGCATTTGCCCCTAAGAAAGCCCCAAAGTCTTTCACAAAATTCCACATGCAGCCTACTGCACTGAACACTGGTCTCCGGTGGAGTTTCTGAGTCTCTCTGGGCTCCTCAGTATCTCAGATAGGTCCAACAACCTACATGCTGAGGCTTGATGTCATTGCACTCAAGAAAAAGTGGACTGCGGTTGAGCAAGCAACTAAATGCTCTGTGCAGCTCATGCTACACTGAAAAAAAGATAAAAACAAAGGGTCGCCTTCCCACCAGCTCTGGAAGCGAATGGAAGTCATTATTCTGCAAGTTGCCACCCTGCTGTTCATGCCAGGCCTGGAGCTGGGTCAATGATGTGCTGGCAGCCAAGGTGTCAAGAGGAGAAGAAACCCACGCTGCCCAGCTCCAGACCCACTTGGGTAACATGGGCTTTCTGCTGCCCTGGCCCCCAGCTGCAGACCAGGCTGACTTTCCAACCTGTTGCCTCCATGCGGCAGCAGTGGCAGCAGAAGAGCACACAGCATCCAGGACTGCACCTTTGTGCAAACAGGGCTAGCTTCAAGCTTCTGAACAGACGGCTTATTTGTTATTGGGAAGTAAAAGCCATTGAAGCCAGCCCCATTCAGTCTAGCGGGTTTTGTATTACTTTAGCCCCTGGGATTTTCCTAGCAAAACTTCCCACCATGCTAATGGCTCCTGTGGCTTATTAAGTTAAGTGCTTGCAAATGGTGACACAAACAATGCCTCAGGTTTTCTCACTTGTTATTTAACTGTCAGTACCCTGGAAAATACTGGAAAGCATCACTCAGGGTAAGGGCATGTTTGAGTTAGGTACGATGCAAGGAACATAAAAATGTCAGGCTCCTATTACTTCAGATTTAGGAAACATCATCTGTTAAACATGGAATTCTTTCCCTGGAAGGAGAAAAAGGCTTGAATTTATTTTTTCTACTTCTTACTTGGAATATTTGTCAAAGTAAAGTGATATTAAGCTAAAAGTGAGGTTAAATTCTTTCCCTTCCAGAAATCTGTCGTGCATTGATTTCACCAAGAATGAAGATCTAAAAATATCACATCTAATAAAACAATGAGATCCAAAAGCTTCCTGCTGCAACGTACTGAAAAGCCTTAAGCATACACCAAAATCTTGATGTATTTTTCTGCTCAGGAACAGAACTGAGAGCAGCCCAAAGTACAGTGGGAGTAATTTCCAGGTGCATCTTAACATTTTACAAACGCAGTCAAACATGCATCACAACGACATACAAAGCAGATCTATTGCATTCAGTGAATTGTCATGTCATGGCACTAGGAGATCCCAACATGGACGAATAAAATCGCCAATGGTGTGTCCTTGGGTGGCTGAAGAGCACCGTTGCCTGGACAGATAGCACCTTAGGGTGACACCTCCAACCCTGGCAGTCCTTAGAGGCACCACACGAAGCTGACCAAACCATTCAACTGCAGCAGGAGGAACATCCCGGTGGTGCATGGCCAAGGTCTGCCCGGCGGGTCTGGCAAGAGAAGGCCTGGTGAGGAAGAAATGCCCATCAGGCTGAAGGGCAAATGGCTAGCCATGAGACAGGAAAGCTTGAGGGAATTGGACAAATGGCACTGCATCTTTTAAAAAGCCTTAAGGAGACAAGAGGGGAAGGGGCCTATAGACCCGGAAGCACATTTTACAGCAGGAAATCTGAGTTAAAACAAAGCAGTCATGACGCTAATCTCATTTTCTGTTGCTGTGTGATACCTCTCACCCAGGGCTGAAACTCTAACTCCTCGTGCATAGTCTGTCTTGCTGCGCTGTGGCAGAAGTCCACTGGGGGCTTTCCAATGACCACAATATGACTACATCACATCTGTCTTGAACCCTCGTCTGCTGCACCAATGCGGATTGTATTTCCACGGCAGTTGCATGCTTGGAAACTGGCATGGCCTCACAGCAAGATTTGATTGCAAGAGAGTAAAAACTGTTGTGGGCAGTAGGCACATGAAACCAAGCATGATGAATCACACAAAAATGAGTGACTAGCAAAACAAAAGAGAAAACAACTCCAAAAACCAGCAGCAGAAAAGAAACAAGCTACATGAGAATAAACACTGATGAACTAGTCACTCATTACTAGGTCCTTGGTCCTCTCAGGAATGTTTGCAAAATCAACACAACAAACTGCAGACAGTACAGAAAGATAAATTAGGAAAAAGGATACTATAGAAACAGCCTCTTAAAACACAGAAATATTAATTTAAGGCTGTACTTGAATGATGGATCACCTCTGTGCTACTGCAGTCAAGCATGCCTGCTGGTTCAGTTCACTAAGCACTGACCATTCGGGATGACTTTTTTTCCTACCAGTGGAGACTGTCTTAACTTGATGCCTGTATTTACAAAAACTTGGTAAGAACCAAAGCAAGTAAGAGCTCCCCTTCTGAGAAGCAGACATACCTGGAGGATCTGACGTAGTTAATGGAAAAGAGGTTGAAGAGGGGGGAAAAACATTGTCAGTTTGTCTTGCAGAGCTTTCTTTTGTTTTTCAATGAGCTGAAAGGCAGACACTGCACAGATCCAAACCCAGGCTCAGAGAAGCGATTTCCAAGCGACCATCCCTCTACATGCATGGCAAGAGCATTTGGTCCAGTTTTATCCTAGGGCTGCAGATTAAATCGTTTTATTGCTGCTGCTGCAGATGGAAAGCGAGCCTTGTTTTAGCGGGACGCTGATCAAACTGCAGTATATTTTTTGTGTTAGGCTTTGCTCTGGGGAGGATGTAAGAAGTTCACAAACAACATGCTGGAGGCATGCTGGCACCCAGCCCCTGGGGATCACTCGGGGCCAGCCCTGGCAGGAGGTGGCATGGAAGAGCACTCCGAGGCTTGCCTGCCGTCCCTCTCCCGGCAGCTCCCCAGGGCCGTGGTATCCCCGTGCCATCCTGGGGGTGGGCAGCGGGTCAAGGATGCAATTAAGCCTCCAACACCCAGCCTGGATGCCAAGGACCCGCACACAGCCACCTCCCAGTGACCAGACTGGGCGGCTACTTGTGAAACTTCTCAGGTTAGCAGGCGAAGCATTTCCTAAGCAGCACTGTTTTTTTTTTTTTTCCCTTTTGCCTTGGACAGCGTAAGTCTGCGTTCATTCCATGAACGTTTATTTTCCTCTAATTTGCAACAGCAAAATAAAAGAAGCGCTTCTGCTCCTGCCAAGTCACACACCGCCATCCCTTGGAGGCTCCGGTGGGATGCAGCTCTTGTCAATGCACATCTATTCTGAAACACCCCTTTCCTCCTGCTTAACCATATTGTGTCCCTTTCGTGTGCCCTCTTCCACCCATCTTGGGTGTTGACCCTGACTTTACTGTTTTCTGGCATGGCCTCACACTCACCCTGCAAATTCCTCATACAGAGAAGTCTGTATGAGGGGAAAAATATGCAAAGGGCCTCTTTTAGGGAGTGAGAGGAGAGAAAGGGGAAAAAAGATCTCGCTTGTGTTTGCAGTTTTGTTAAGATTACAGAAACAGGATAAGGCACTACCATATCAAAGACAGAAAAGACGCACTCCAGCTGAACTGCAGGGACATTTACGTTCTGCCGCTGTTGCTCACCTCCCCTCATCCACCCGCTGTCCTCTCCAAATCCCATCCTGTTCTGAGTGGCACTTCTGATGGGTGGCTACACCACCTCTTCCACTGGGACAATGGTGACCAAGAGAGGAAAGGACACGGAGCATCACTGCCAGTTACCAACAAGGAACAGGGTCTTGCTGCACTTTCTGCAGGCTGAAAGCAATGCTATGGGGAGACAATTTGTTTTATTTAACAAAACCATAGCCAAAAAGGGCTACAGAAATGCCTGGCATTTTCCACTTCCTGATACATTCCTACCCTCAGCAGTGAAAGCCACTTGCTATGCTAGCTGAGGAGCAAGCTCATCAGCTGCAACACAACTGCACTTCTTCATGCCCTAGCCATCTGTAAGCTGTATCAATAACCCTCCTTATCACACTGCGTGTTATCTTGTGCATAGCATGAATAGACATAAGTACTGCATGAAATAGCGCTTATTTATAGCTATGTATTGCTTTCCCCAGATACAAATATTAGAGAATGAAATCTAAAATGAATGCTGAATTACTATATATGAAAAGACCCATGAAGACAATTTATCACGCTGTAAACATACAGAGTGTAGGAGTAATTCTTCTAATTCTAGTCTGACATAATTTTCCCCAATTTTGCCACAACATTACTACAATATAGCTTATAGTTCTTGGTGGATGAAAACACAGTTGTTGCTGTTATTTGTAGTTTCTGCTGGAAACAGTCAGCACTGGGGTAAGGTTTGCTTCCACCCATGGAATTTTTATGTGAAAAAATAAAATGTGACTACCACATATGGACCAGATTAACAAATGTAAAATAATCCTATACTAAATTTGGCAAATTCTGCAGAACTTCAGTTATGAAAGGTTTGCCTCTCCGTCGACAGACTCCAAAAGGCTCGGCGAGGATGACAGTGAAAGACAGTCCTTGAAAAATACCCCTGGTGGAGGGGAGCAGCATGCAGCATGCCAGTAAGAATGGTCTTGTTGAAAAGGGTGCTATCAAAACCCCTTCATTTATTTAAGGTGTCTTTATTTAAGGAAGCTGTATGAATTTTGAATGAGTGACAGATTCGTAGTACACTCCTCCTGCAGTTTTTGACCGAGTGCAAAATGCTGCTTTCTCTGACATGTGTCTGCAAGACTTTGATGCAATGGCCCCTTTGGGTTTCAAGCCAAACATTTCTCTGGTGGGGCTGCGTGTGAAAGAAAGGGGGGATGTCTCCAGCAGTGTAAAATAGGAAATGAGAAACAAAGCAAAGCTAAATAAAATCTACATTCATATTCATGCAACAGTATCTTACATGTACTTCTCATGAGATGATTTTGAGCAAGAGGACCCAAGCAAGTAAGAGAAAACACACAACTAGGGGGCATATGGGAGGAGATGGGTGGTATGAGCTATCAGCCTGTCTTTCACACTATACTTGCCCCATCCCTGGGGACCCCCATTCTTGAATCCTGTGAGCAGAACAGCTCTGAACATGCAGATTACAGATAAAATCCTGACCTCAGCTTTTCCAGGTATCTGAACTCCACATGAAAAGTTGACAGGCTTGCCAGATTTTTCAGCCTACTGCACCCATGGTTTGCAAAGAGATTTTTAAATAAACTGTTTCTGCTAGTACTGCATCCATTCCCTGATTTCCTACCTTTTCCACAGCTATACGGCACACGCACACTCCAACCTCTTCCTGAATCCTATTCTGGGATTTTGAGCTGTTGGATTTGGTCAGACTTTGCACAAAATAACGTCTGGATCATGTAGGAACACAGAAATCATGTCTTGCTCCAAAACTTATTTCCCCTTCCCAGGAGGAATACAGTATGTGCCTGCTTCAAACATCTGTCTTCACCTTTGAACTCCTGTGCACAGAATTAATTCGGTGTTTAAGGCATGGCTATCTTTGTCAACAAATCACCCCCTCTCTGAGGAACCTGGCTGCTTCCCTCTTGAAGCATTCATCTGGTTTAAAACATGCTAATGACTTAACATGAAAGCTTCCTTGGGATTCTGCCTGTGCTCTAGCTGGGCTGGGAGGAGCAGCATGCCTTGCCCACAAAGAGTGAAGTTCCAGTGTATGTTAGCATCACCTCATTCTGAAATATTTCATATTTCACCTGTTCATCCCTTTAGTCCTCATCACCTTCTTGCTTTTCAGAAAAAATAAAATGAAGTAAAAAACTCTTCCTAAATGGACATACAGTCTTGACCACAACTGATACTCCTGCTGGCATACAGACTCTCCTTTGCTACAGGCCTCTGCTCTCCCTGTTATCTTCCGATGCTTACATCACCACATTGCTCTTGACAATTTATCATATAAATATGGACTTTTACAAATTCCTTGGTGAAATCTTTAGGTCTAAGCCCACCTTTTAAACCAGACACACTTCTGCATCTACACCTGCTGCACGTAGGGCCAACTGAAGATACACCTGACGCACCGCAGGTTTCACAGGGTGCTGACAACAACCATTAGCCAACAACCCCATTGGCACCACTAGCCTCACGACCGCCATCTCTGAGCATGGGGATGCTCAGACAGAAAACGCCTGTCGTCAGTGGGGCTGCATCTACAGCCATCACGCCTTCCCATTTCTTGGGGTGGCTGACACCTTTGGTTTTCTCTTCTTGCTTCAGTTTGCAAGCCCAGACCAGAGGTAATGAAGAGCAGTCTTCTCTCAGTAGGACTCGCAAATGGCAGCTGTGGGAGTCCTCATGAGCTCACTGTCTGCAGCACTTTGCACTCGCTGCCCCGAGCGCTTGCTGCCAAGTGCTGGAGGCAGGGTATGCTGACGCTCGGCCTCCTGGCTTTCCTTCTGGAGGTCCTATCTGCTGGGTGTCTTCCCACCTGGACCCTGGGAGGCCTTTCCACAGAGCCTGGCACCAACTGTGGATGTTTCAGATACCGCGTGGGTCTCAAGCCCTTGCATATCTCTGTAGTATCTGAAGCTTTTGAAGTTTGAAACAGCAACAGGCAGAAAAACCTGGGGAGGACCGATAACAAAACAAAACAAACTGAAGAGAGAACGAGACATGGGCAGAAGCAAGCCATCAGAACAGACCGGATTATTTCATGGGTGCTCGTTAAACTCTAGCCCAGGTTACCACTTGCTTGGTGTCATTCTCTGCCTGCTGCTTGCAGTCCTGCAAAATGAGTTCACTGGTCTCCAGCCAGCTGATCCAGCTGCCCTCAAGTATTCCTTGGCTGATGTCTCTGAAGGAGAAATCAAGTGCTAATGCAAATAGGGGAGACCAGGACTGTTTTTTGACTGACACCTTTCGAACCAAAGGTGTTCGAATACCTCCTCGTTTCAAAAGTATGCTTGTCCTGGTTTTAAAGAACACCTTGAAAAGACAGCATGTGCAATCTGCTTTCCAAAAAGAAAACCAACAGCTCGAGCCTATGGCAATTTATCCACATCCATTTGAATCCCTCAAATCAAAAGGTTGTTAAGGAAAATGGAATTCGCTGCTGACCTAGTGACTGCAGGAGAGAGACGGTACTCCCCCCACTGCCCCCCGCAAAAGAAGAAAGTAAGCCTTTTATCTATAAAAAGCATTTTAGACAAAAACAGGAAGTCATTAAACGCCAATGGTCAGGATTCCAACTGATTTCTAAATTCATAAAGATATGTGAAGCTAATCTCTGAATAAAAGCCTGGCTGTTGCCAAAGCAATCTGACTATTTATCTCTGTGTAAAGACAAACAGTAGTCCCCGTGGAGTTTTGCTGTTGCCAAAAACCTGACACACAGAGGAAACTTTGGTGTCTCTTTCAACTTTCAGGCGTTCTACACAAGCCTTTATGCTCTATTATGGACACAAATGCTCCTACAGTCCCAAATCAGTGATGGCAGCTTGGCTGGAAAAGGAGCACAAAAGCCCAGCTGAGAAGAGGCTCCTGAGGCTCATGATACTGGTGTCCCTGGGTCATGGTGACACAGGACAAAGAAAAGCA
Source organism: Aptenodytes patagonicus (assembly GCF_965638725.1). Lineage (NCBI taxonomy): Eukaryota > Metazoa > Chordata > Aves > Sphenisciformes > Spheniscidae > Aptenodytes > Aptenodytes patagonicus. Next base: position 77,359,436 of record NC_134982.1, on the reverse strand, counting down.
GGCAACAGATGTCTGGGCAAAATTAGAAGCACGAAACCGCCTTTCAGTCCATACCTGCCATCCTACTTGCATCCCCTAGTCCAAACTCAGCCAGTGAGTGCCCTCTTTATGGGCACTGATTGCTCATGGTCATGACTTGGGGCACCAGGTGGGGGACAGACCCATCCCCGAACAGCAAGAGGACCCTATCCTAGGGGTCTGGGTGAGGCTTTCAGGTCCCAGATGTGGGGCAGCTGGAGGTGACCAGGTCTGGTGGCAATGCGAACGTGCCTACGCAAACATGAAGGCTCACCGCAAGAGGTCATCTGAGGCAGGAGTGGGACAGCTGGCACCCTGCAGGCAGGGCTCACAAACCGGACACTGTTCTGCCAGCCTCCGCAAAGTATATTTAGCATGCTTGGGACCTGGGTGTTTCACCGCTCCTCTACGACCTGCAGTTTTCAATCACAGAAAAATCATTCACGGCCATGTTGAAAAAACCCTGTTTTGCCCACTTTTCCTTTGGAAATCCATATACCCCCTGCGGTACTCTGGTACTTTCCCAGGGATGGTCACAATGCTACACTCAAATAATACAGTTTGTTTCGCAGATTTCAAACAACTTTGGTACAAGAGACTGTTTAATTGTATTTTCTTCTGTTGTTAAGGACATTAAGTGTTACTGGTATTATGTTTGGATAAGCTCCAGTTGCAACAAAAGTTTCCAAATGAAGCATGGGTGGATGCAATTTAATATGTAAAGGGCTGCTTTGATTCTTACATAAGATGAAACTAATAATATTAGAAGAAAAATATTAGCCTCTATCTGCTTCCTTAATAGGAATAAAATCTGTTTCTCCCATGCTAGTATCAGACTGTGAATAGGAGAAAATACAGAGATATTTAAAATTACTGTATTATATACCAGCTCTACCTCAACTGCAAGAAAACTGTGTGCGCTTTTATTTTTATATAGCCATACTGCAATTTATCTGATTATAGCTAGCTGGTTAAGCTGTGGTAGACACCCCTCGAGGGAATTGCATTAAGACCAGTAACACAAAACAGTTTTAAGAAGCAGAATCCACCATGACAGCTGTGTTCCTCCGCGAAAACAAAGAGCACGAGCTCTAGAATGAAGTGGACAACAGGGGAAAAGCCCTCTTGGTTAAGAGGATGTCACTCCAGAATAAATCTTCCTGGCAAATCAGTCTGTCTTCTGGATATGTTAGGATAGGCTCCTCCCCAAAGTCCTTCTACTCCTCATCTGAATGTTAACAAATCAAAATACTGCCTTAAAGCAGAAGCAGCCTTGGACAGACTGTACATGAACAATGGTGCTATAGTAAGTCACCTGTACACCTCACCACCCAAGCAGTGTCAAGGCCGTATGGACGCTGCTCGGGCTGTCATACTACCAGTGAGGGGTCTACAAATAGCAATGATAGAGGGATAGCAGACAGACGTGGCATTGCACTTCACAAGAGAAGCACTGAGTGAAGAACCACCCAAATTTTGCTTGTGGTAAGTATATACTGACAGCTTATCAGAAGGGTAAATTCCAGGTTTTAGCACTTAATTCTATATGTACTCGTTTAAACCTGTCTAGATGAGGCTGATAACTTGGGCAGAAAATACAGCTTTTGGTCTATAGTTCTACACTGAAGATGAGACATGGTTTAAAGGGATGCAGCTACCTCTTGGTTCTCACAGATGCCTCTGAATTCCCTTGGAACATCTAATTTTCCCTATCTGGACAAAATGCCATTACACTTATGTATAACTTATGTCTCATGTGTCAGGGAGAACGAAAGATTAGTATTTTATCAACTTCTATGAAGCCAGTCTCTGGATTCATTAAAAAAACTATCCCACAGAAAGAAGCACTGCAGCAGTGTACAGTAGGTACTTTTTTCCCTGTCAGAAGGGTGTTTACCATCCTGCAGCATATAGTTTTACTGCGGTAACGACAGTATTTCCCATACTTAAAATGGGAAATACAGTGAACAAGTCTGGAAATGTTTCATTGCTGGTGGTAACTATCTGGATTCCAGTGGCAGCTTCTCTGTGATTTCGTTTTTATTTACCATTACAGAATCTGTATTGATTTAAAGTCTTCAGGCAAACACAGAAGACAGCACTGATAAAATTTAGCCTTTATTTCAACTCATAGCTTCAAGAATCACATTGCCAAACCTTGTGTTATACTGGGAAAAAAAAGGTGTGTCTTCAGCTAGCCCTTTCTCTCACCAGTACGCAGCCGTGGAAAACCCTGGGAATGCAGCTATTGGGCCAGCAGTGTTTTGCACAGTTCTGTTTTATGTCATTAGGTCAGGACAAGCAGGCAAAAACCAAAACAAGGGAAAAAATCAGAATGCATTAGACACCCTCATCACTACAAACGAGGGAACCCCAGTCTCATCCACTTAAAGGGTTAGCCATTAAAACTGCTTCTGGGTTAGACAAGTGATGCATCCTCTCACTATGCCTGAGTTTCCCCACATTTCATGCATTTATCAGAGATGTGAGTTTGATTTGGCATACTGGATCCTGGTGTTTCAGTTGGTTTTTGGGAACAGCGCTCTACCTTTGGCAGTCTGCTCTCCCATTCTAAATTTAACCCCTGCTAAGCAAAGTACGGCACCTTAAAGTGTCCAAGAATAGCGCTTGCCTTTCAGGTACTGTGTTAGCACCACATCCTGCGTCACTGTGGCTTAAAGATTTCTATATAAATAGCCTCTGAAACCACAAAAAAGAGCACTATCATACTATTTTGAAGGTTGCTCAATCTGCATATTTTTGAAGATGTGACTCCTTTGACATCTGGCACACAGTTTGCTCCAGTGTCCCCATAAAAGTCTGTAGATTTTGGCTATGATAAAAAGGAACAATAATAATGAAAAAAAAAAAAAGGCACTAAGTCTTCTCTTTCAGTTCACTTACTCCCACCTACTCATGAAAGGGCAATTGTATTGCAGCAGAATACTGAAATACTTTCAACACCAAAACTGGGCTGATTCCCAGCCACCTTCATCTCTTTCAGGGGTGTTCATGAGAAGTGCCAGACAAAGGTCATTTATACCCAGCCCCTATCTACCAAGCAAGGAAGGAACAGGCGTTAACGTTGCTGCTTTCTCTGTAGCATGCCTTGACTGCAGCTTGGCTTTGTCCTGAGTCTTCTGCTGCTGGGCATGAAAGAGCCGTCTCTGTTCCCACTGAACTCTTGGCCTCTCTAGTGAGACTGCCAAAGACCACAGTAATTATTTTCTACTGTCACCTGTCTTCAGGCTAAGGGCAAAGCCAACTCGTCTCTCACAGCGACACAGAGAAGGCAAGCTGCTGCGAGGGCAGAGCTCGTGGCTGTGCTCGCACAAGCGCTCCCCATGGACCTGCCGGGGAGCGTGCTGCTTCTGCAGGGCAAGAACTTGAAAATTCTTCCCTTTTAGCACTCTCTGCTTGCCAGGGACTTCAGTCCTCAAGGGATAAGGGATTTAAATGCCATTAAATGTAAAATCTTTGGCAGTTGAGAACGAAACCGTCCAGAAGTTTTCAAAATACAAAAGATATTTTAAACAATTCTCTGGGATGCAGACCAGGCCGATCTGGTAATAATTCACATCACCATGACGTATGGCAGGGCAGTACTTTACTTTTTAAAATAACCACTAATAACAGTTTGATCAGGTGTGGCAGATCAGCTACCTACAGTGCAGGCCACACCAATGGCTGCCAGAGGCAGAATATACCTGTGAAAGCATTTGTCTCACACCTGGAAAGCCTGAGACTGCATGCAGAGAATGACATGTGGCATCCAAAAAGCAAACCTATTTTGTTCTGCATGCTCTGAATGGCCCTTAGATCTGTCTAATCCCCTCCGACTGATCCCTCACGCTATGCCCACTGGACACATCTGCACGGCATGCTGCTTTGATCACTCCATGGGAGCAGGTTCTAGATGCAGGGCTGAGCTGTCTGCTCAAAGAAAGGGGACAACATATAAGCAGGGAGCCAGCCGTCAAAGAAACTGTAACTCCATTGACTTCCAGAAGCAGTTGTAAAAACAGTCGGAAATGGTACAGCAGCATTGAAAGCAGTCCTCTAAAAGAAAAACAAAAGGCTCCTCCATACTCTCTCTGTGGAAAACCACAAGAAGTTTCTGCAAGGTTATCAGTCCTCAAAAGAAGGTCTTAGTATGTCGAGGCCATGTACTGTATTGCATCCTTTTGCTTTAAACAATACAGGGTTGCGATCATGGATACGGGTTGTGAAATAGAAAACCTAACTAGCATAACACCAGCTGTTGTTCCCTGATGAAAGAGGAACTGAAGGACCAAGACTGCTACCAAACCATAAAGGCAATTTCCAGCTGGATTACCTTCAGCAGCTGCACAGGTCTGCAGCTCACCTATGGGGCTGAGGAAGGCAGCAAATTGACGGACTAGCAGAATCTGACCATTAAAAAAGATACCTCCTCAAATTCCTGCTGTCAGCTTCTGAATTGCTCCATGTTAAAAAAACCTACAGCACCAAACAGACAGGCTGTGCCCACTGGCATTGCTGAACGATATCAGCACATGTCCAGGAGGTGAAACCTGGGGACACAGGAAATATGTTTCATTGCAATGCCGGCTAATTAAAGCACCTACACTGAGTACTCCTCCTGCAGCACACACCCAAAACAGTGCCTGCAAGATCATTCAGATGTTTTAATTCAGCACTGCTCACAGTAGTTTAAGTCAGATTGTTTTGGAACAGACACACTGATACATGAATTCGCAAGATTTCTGCAGTTGTTTTAGCAGATATTTGTGGGCTTGCACCTAAAGCAAACCAGAAGCTGCATGAGATAAACTGAGACCTTTGAGGCAAAAGGCCCTCCACTGAGGAATTTTGGGTTAAAAAAAAAAGGCAAAAAAGCAATTAGTATATTGTAAGCAAATCACTTGCAAAATCCTTCTACTCAGCAAAATAATTGCTTCCAAGAAGAACCTCTGCTGCTCCAAGTGAAACGCACAGCTTTTTTTCTTCTTCAGGAAGTGTAAAATCCCCTAACTATTCAGCAACACACTGAAAGAAGCCAATCAGAGCTGACCTCATTTCCTTTTAAAATGTTTTAACAATGAAAGGAACATTGAGACAACACTGAGGTAAACTCCAACGCAGCAGCAGTGTGTACGGGAGGTGCATAAAGGAGGAGACCTGATGCAAACTCAGATCAGCCTTTGCCTGACTTCATTTAAAGCTCCTGGTGATACTTGCTGGCTTCTCATCATTTTTCTGCAGAGCTCAGAGCAGTGGCTATAACAAAGCCAGGCTAGCAAAATTGGGGATAATGCAGCAAGGCAGAGGCCATTTCAGTGCTATAGGAAAAGTCCATGTCTCCAGCTGCTTGTCTTTAATAGGCAGGCTTTGCACCCTGGGGATTGATCGCAGCTGTGTCTCAAATAATAAAAAGCCAAACCAACCAGCGCAACAAGCTTCAGATCTGCTGGGTTCTTGCTAGCTGTTCTGCAAACTATGAGGGGACGAGAAGAGCACAGATTTTCTGTCGCTGGTACCTTCTTGGAAAGGCAAGCAACAAGGGATGAGTTTACTTGTTCCTCCTCCAAAATTAATCAGCATTCAGCTTCCTTAGTCACCTGGTGATGCCACAAGCGTTTTTACCGGCACCAGTGCTCTCTCTGCTGTCCTGCCATCCGAACACCAATATTGTAACTGTGTTCATTAATGCTCTATCTATGCGCATAGAGAACACAGGGCTGGGAACAGGGCAATGACCAGGCAGGTCTTCCAGACTGACCTACTGCAAGTTTGATGATTCTATGGTATTTCCAGCACACATTTTTCTGAAAACACTCACTGTTTATATTTATCATTGACTACACTCCTGCCTTAAACAGTATTTATCAGAGAAGGCACATGCAAGTTTCACCAGCTCTAATCCAACCAGGATGCAGCGTTGGCATATGCAACGAGGCTGAACACAGCTATGGGTGCAGGGCAGATAATGTGGTCTGGGCAGGACAGAGTCTTCACTCCCTGCTAATTTCATCAGTGTTTGGCTGATCTTATGTCTGAAACCGGCTGAGTGCTTTGCAAAGCCCGCAGCGTTGGGATCCCATCTGAGCTGCTTGGGTTGGTGAGCTCTGTGCTCCAGTGCACAAGATGTTGTACCTGGTTGTGATTCAGCCGCCGTCCTCCCTTACTGACATGGCTTACATGAGGAGTTTGCTCCCCCTGCCTGACACACAGCCAGAAAAGCCCGCATCATGGGGCTTGAACCACGGGGGTTTTGCAAAACCTGGGCTGTGCGTGCCTGGGGAAGGGAATGAGCGAGAACAGGGAGGTGCAGGAGCACCGCTGGACCCTGCTTTCCCTCTTACCCTCCCAAAACCACGAGAGTTTTGCCTCAGCAAGTCATAAACAGTGTCACTCTCTCAGACAGGGATGGCTCTTGTTTTTTCTCTACATTGGTCAGAGAAGCTCCCTTGAGATTAAAGCCTGCTACTGTTTGCCATCGCTGTGACTGTCCACTGGCATCGAAGCTCTGTATGTTACTGCAATTGGCTATACATTATATTCATAAAAGAAAAAAAAAAGAAGGAAAAAAAGGTGCCAGTAACTGATCCACAGCCTGGATGTTCCTCATCTCCTCCTCCTTATTCTGCATCACAGAATAATACCTGCATTCATCAGGGTCACTTTGGGCAGGAGTTCAGGGTTGATGGGAGAGGGTCGAATGCAGAGATCTCCCAGGGTTCAGTCATGGCTGTCAAACACTGCTGTTAGCAGCAGGTCTGAGCTTGAATGTTGCTGCAATGCAAGCGTTTTGAGTGGAAAATTCAGTCATTCACAGTAGATGGTGCAGGGTGCAGGCAAGAGCGAACACATCAAAAAGCAAGGAAATGAGTTTGTCTGCAAAATGCAGTACACGCAGTCAGGAGGCTTTAAGAGAAGCGAGATGACCACATACAGTACAATGAGTACAGGTAAAGGGAAAGGCAGAGGGAAGTATGCCAATGCCTGTAAGAGCATGGTACATCACTGCAACAGATGCATGTAAATGTTAACAGATGCAATTTAAAACTTAATCTTTTCCACAGAGATGTTCTATCAAGACATGCAAAACAGATGAAAAGAGACAACCCCAAAAGTTGTTTACAGCAGAAGAGGGTCATACGTGACCTGCCACCTCTCCATCCTTCTCCCTAGCTGCGCTTTCTGAATTTCGTGACACTACGGAAAATTGTCCCATCAAGCCGGCATCACAAGAGCATGAGCTGTCTCCTTCCTGTGCAGAATAACCAGCAGCACAAACTTGCTGACAAAACCCTTCCTTGCCACAATTCTTAGGTAATTTTTCTGGGAACATTCATACTTAAACCCATCTGCAACACGCTAAGCAGGGAGAAGGAAAGGAGTGCGAATTAAGGAATGGTACTGATGTCTCTCTCTGGCTCATTTAGTACTGCGTGGCTTTCCAAAAGCATGTTGTTATCACAGGGTTAGAAATTATTTAATGCCACTGTGGCATCATGTTTGTGTTGCCTGGCTTCCAGGACATCTAACTGTTTTGGGTTTTTTTGTTTTGAGGAGTGGTGAAAGCAAAAACACTGGTGTGCCTCCATGCCAAGGGAAGTGACAGGACTCTCTGGGAGTCCTTGCTGGAAGGTGCCCTAGAGGGACCAGGAGAAGGAGCCAGAGCAGCCTCCACTTGTGGCTTCCTCAGAGAAAAAAAAAAAAAAGAGGCAGGCAGTTCACAGTGGTCCCCCAGGGAGAGTCGTGGCCACCCTCCCTGGTAACGCTCCCTGGCATCATGGCATTGCAAGTGAGCCGAAAACCTCGCTCATGGGAGGCAGACCTAAGCCCCAACCCAAACTCTTTACCCCAGTCATATGTTGGGGTTCAGAGGCAACAACTATGATGAGGGCTCATCTTCCCTGCGCAGACCTGCCACCTACCCCAATGGGTTTTTTTCTCAAGCATTTGTAATAACTCAGGGACAGGACATAACTGGAGGCAGTTCCTGCCAATGCATCACGTGCAGACCAAAGGCATGTTTATCAGCTCTTGAGCACTCATGAACTCTAAGCAAGTCCTGGAGCCGGAGCTGCCACAAAGAGGGCAGCTGTGGTCACAGCAATGAGGGATCCCCTGGAAAAACCTCACACCAAGGGCACAAATTGCAATACGCATACACACCCTTTAATCTCAAATGATGAAAATAATCTAATACAAGTCCTCTCCATCTAAATTAAAGAACAATTCATATATGAAGTGAGCTACCAAATAATTAAATATTTCCAGATGTTTCTGTTACTGATATCTCTCATGCTGGTTCAGGAAGTTTCTGAACATATCACTAGCCTAGCAACTTTTCTCTCACAGCTCTTTAAAATGCTGGCAACGTGCCTGTCTTTTCCAAGCACTTTGCGTTTTATTTTCCTGGGGCATGAAAGATAGAGGTGTTTAAACAAAGAAAATATACTTCCAAGCTTCCAAGCATGTGGACTTTTTTTTTTTTTTTAAAGTGGTCAGTCCATGTCACGGAAGTGGAGGAGATGGTTTCAAGATGTGGCAACATACATCTCTTATTATCACAGATTTCAGCACACACAGAACTGCACCATAACACTCTATTGCAAAATGCTGCCTGCAAAATTGCATATGCGCAGCTTTACAGGCAATTATATCAGGATACTAGTGCCTTTTCTATGCACTGTACTAAGACTACTTTCTTAAGACAAAGAACCTTAACTGTTTAAAACAGTATCAGAAGCCTTCTGCTTGTGCTGACTTTTTTGTTGTGGTTTCTGCTTTCTTACATACATCTGAAGAGATGCTCAATGAAATTGCTGCATCCAGCAGACGTTTCTCTTCCCTGTTTGAAAGCAACAGCAGCAAAAAGAGGCAGTGACCTTAAACTTCAAATGAAAAGAAGGATGTCAAAGTTTCTCTAATAAAACCTCTGGCAAGTATAATATTTTCTTTAGTAATTTTTGTTATTTTTTGGGACATCTGCACTCAACAGTGCAATATGCAATGGAGACATCCCATAACTGACACTTTGCAAGATTCCCTCTACTGTATGAGTCAAGGGTAACTCTTGATAGTCAGCCTATGGATGCAGGAGACCACTCTTGAAGCTTCTGGGAGAAAAGCATATTGTTTCAAAGTGAAGTGCATAAGGTACAAAGCTTATGAACGGATCACGCTCAGAGTTTTAATACATTTCATCACTGTTTTTTAAGGTCAAGGCCAGGTTTTAAAATCTGGTTCATGACCCTGCTAAGATTTCACCAACATTTTCAGTGAAATCCTGGTGTTAACACAGCCAAATGCAGAACTTGGCTAACCTGGTTGCCACATACTTACAGTTCCTAAACTCAGGACCTGATTGAGCATCAATAATTGAAAAAGTAGATTGCACAGAGAAAATGGCCAGTCAAGGCTTGATCCAGAAAGAAATTGTGCCTGACTGAGTACTTCCCTTCAGGAGGGATGTTCAGCAACAGATGTAGCAATTTTCCAGGATACAGTGCATATGACAGTGCCTCTGACCACTGCCATGCAGAAGGACCTGCCCCAACCCTGCTCAGTGTCTGTGGGCTCCACTGGACCCAGAGGGGCTACTCAGGGCAAGAAACCCCCCCAAAAAACCCAAAATCTCAGCAGCAACAGTAAAACGACCTTTGCTGGCCAGTGGCCAAGGGCAGGGGGCTCTGTTGCACCCCTGTGCCCCCCTCCCTTGGACCTGCCCAGCCAGGGAAGCTGGGAAGCAAACACCTGCCTACCCAGCGCTGCAGGCAAGGTACTCTATACCCCTCCCACCGAGGCAGTTCTCTCCTTCAGTCAGAGAGATAAATCAACAAGAGGGCTCAATGGTGAAGATTTCACTGTACTATTTTCTAAACATTCCAAGGGAAAAATTTTAAAGTTCCATAGAAAAAAAATAATAGGGGATTTTTATTTATTTATTTATTATTTATTTTTAATTCTTAGCAACTCAAAGTTTCTAGGGAATTCTGAATTTCTTCTGAACGTAAGCAACTTGCAGGGTATGAAACAGGCAATTTCAGCAAAAACAAAAAAAACCCTGAAACATTTAAAAAACTAGGAAAAAAATTTAAACAATTCAGCAAAAGCATAGTGAATTAAGTGCTCCCTGTTAATTAAATCATGTTTGCTTCTAAAATCAATGTCCATATCCATAAAAGAAATGTAGAAGATTAAATACTCAATGCATGTTATCAATAACAAACAGTTCGATTAGCTCTACTCTTACCGTCTAAATACATGTATTTTTTATGCACACTGGAAAAAACATGGTACTGCCACCAGCAGGGTAAAAATGCAACAAATGCTTCTTCCATTTCACATCCTCGTTCCAAAAACTCAGGGAAAAAAATAATTTGCTCTTCTTCCAGGAGTAAATAACTATATGCTGGATATTTATGCCTATGACAACGGTTTTCAGGAAGGTGGCTACCCTTTGTTTTCTGGAAACAGGCCTGGAATCGCTTTTCTCTGCCATGCCACGAGCCAGGAGAGCCCGGCAGCCCGGTCCGGCTCAGAGGCACCTGAGAAGGGGCCACCGGCGCTGTGGGACAGGGCGGTCCGGGCTGCGATGGCCCCGCAACATCCTCCCACAGCTCATGGTCCCATGGACAGTCGTGGCGGCTGGGCTCTCAGAGGTGCGGTTCCTGCCTGCCAGCTGAACGGGGGCAAGGCCACAGAGATAAAAGTTATAAATAAAGAAAGGGAATGGACAGACGGGAACAGAGGGAGGGGAGAGGGAGGGCGGGTGAAGAATCAAAAAAAAATTAAATAAAAGGAAAATCTCACGGGAAACAGCATCAATCACTACTGTGTTCTCTGGAATGTGCTTAAAAGGTCACATTTCTCGAGTGCATATGGCTTTATACGCACCTCTCACACTTACTTGGTGGGGCAAGCAAGGCAGCACTGCATATCTGAAAGCCTTCTGCTCTTTAAAAACCACCACACAGCAGCACACGGTGAATGCAGCGCTTGGATATTTGATGGATTAATAGACTGAAAGCTGAACTGTTCATCTAAAGAGTGCTACGTTAATTACTTCCAGTTAATTAGTGTGCTTTGTTTGTTTATTTAAATTGACCCCTCCTCACTCTAGGCTGAACCAAGCCATGCTTTTCTGCTGGAAAGACAGAAACCAGCACAACTCATTTCATGCAGAACGCTGGCTAAACAGCCAAGGATTAGATGCTGATTATCCTCAGTGAAGGATCATTTTATCCCCATGGTCTACAGAAGCCATATAGCCTATTAATCAATATGCATTCCCTTTACCTTTTTTTTTTTTTGTGTGTGACAACCATAGCAAGGACATTAAGCTATAACAGACTCTGATATTACTCTCTCCTTGTTGAAGGAGAGTAAATCCAAAATGCAATTGGAAGACAAAGCCTGTCCACAAGGCTGAGCATCAGGCAGCAAACAAGCAGCAAGCAATGATCCCTCAGCACCTGGCACCCCTACACCTATGTCCCACAACATTGCTTCTACCCGGGGCAAGGGTTTTCTGGGAAACAGGTTGCAAAATGCAAAAATGCACAACAGGGACATGCAGAACGACGTCCAGGGGCCAAGCAGGAGAGCGAGTTTTTGCCGGTGGCCGTTTCATGCACCTCCTGTCCCTGCAGTGCGGAGGCAAGCGCCCTCCCTGGGGATGGGAATGGTGTGGGTAGAAGTCCCTGCCGAAACCTAGGGAGGAGGGACCAGAGCCAGCTGCCGGATTAACAGCTCTCTTGGGGAGTCTGCATCTTCTCTCCTCACCTGGGGCTGACAGGCTTTTTCAACAGAGATCTCATTAAGCCCATAGTGTGCCTGAGAAAGAAAAATGAAGAACCCCCCATATCTTCATGTCTTCAGAGTTAAATCCTGCAGATCACTGTATATTCTGGCACCAAAATCAGAGCAAGCGAAAAGCCAATTTGCTTCATTTCCCATTTTGCTGTGTTACACAACAAGCACATACATTGAAATAGTAATAAAAACAAAATTGTGATCTCTTTAAGGAACAATGAATACATTCCACTACTGTATACAGTGTACACAGTATATAGTGTATATCCACTACAAAAGATACTTCCAAAAGATGCTTTGTTGAAATAAATTCATAAATCTTCATGGAGCACTCACACAATTTCCAGAAACTATGCCAAGCATTATCAGAAATGCCAATTTCTTCTGTATTTCACAACGTACACACTGTATCAGCTTCAGTGACCAAGGTACTGTGTTTCTTCCACTCTCACCTAACAGTGAGAGTTATCTCCTTTTCTCTAAGATGAATTATTGACTTGTCAGCTTCAGAACAAGAATTTTAGGCAGCACATTTTCTTAGGAAATAATTCTTCAGTTTCCTAAATGATGCTTGGTATGAACCGGCATACAGAGAAAAAAAAAAAGTACACAGTTTGCAACTGCATGCTTCAAATTAACCCTATGGCTAGTCAACCTCTGAAACAAAATACAACACAAATTAAAATTCAACCAATTTACCTATTCATCTTGCCTGAATACAAGTCTTTCCTTCCTGTTACTGTCAACCTTATAGTTTGTTTGGTTTTTTTTAACCTTTAAAGCTTGTGCACCACCCCACCACGTCCATCCTGCACATTGTTGGGAAACCCTTTCCGTAACCCACCGGCATCTGTGTGGCTTCTAGCAGCACAACCTACATTTCAGGTAACTTCTGGGAAGTCAGGTTGAAGACCACCTTCAAAAAGTATCTTCCATGGCCCTGAAAGGTACATCCGTTGCAATGCAAACCTCTTTCTGTTTTCAACACTCACACCTGCAACTGAAGTAACTTAAAAGTTTCATTTGCGCCTAGTGGCAGTTACCAAACGGAGACAGTGGCTTTACTACGGCACATGCTCGAGAGCCTACAGCAGAAGAGTAGCTGACCAAGCAAGCCTTTTGCTATTTTGCAATTATATAAAAACACTCCATACCTAGCTGACAAACCATATGCTTGAAGTGAAGCAGTAGGTGCAAACAAATGGAGGCTTAACTCTGAACTATTTAAATGCAGATCATGACCTCTCCATCTCCTTCACAGGTGGAAGATAGAAATTTCTCAATCTCACATGGAGGATGAGACTGAAATACCTGAGGATATCAGCAGGATCACAAGATACTGTGTTCACCTCTTGCCTTAAGGTAAAAGACTAGCTTGTGGTCTCCTCAGACACACTCCGCCACTCCTCCAGGAAGCAGGAAGGGCAAAGTTTTAAAGCTGCATACTGTTAATATGTGTTTGGAAACTCAAAAGGTAGTTCAAATGAGAACTCCAAGAAATACATATAGCAGTTGCTTTTGTGTGCAGCAGCATGTAAAGCAGAGAGCTGCTGGGGAGGGGAGACTGGATAATGTCAGTAGGAAACCCAGACAGAACAGGGGCTTTTGATTCAGAAATTTAAGAGCCAAATATCTCTCTGCATTGACATTACTTCAGAAACCACACATTGGAAACTAAAAATACACTACTTTATATAGGGTGGAGGGGCAGTCCCAGCCTTCATATTATTTGGCTTCCATGCAATCCTTACTTTTTTTTTTTTTGCTTGGGCACATGCATGGCAAAGGCAAAGGATCTCCTGGAAAATGAACCGGTCAGCACTGAACGCCATTTCACTATTCGCCTCCAGAGGAGGAGCCAGAACATGATGGTATGCCCTGCTGACACGACTTTGAACATAAAACACTAGCAGACACGCTTTGCAGGTCTGCCAGCTCAAGACAAACAATTTTTCTATCACAAATTCTGTTTTGACCTGTGCAAGCAGGGGTTAAAAACACCCACACATCATTCCCAGCCTGCTTTCTACAGCGTGGTACGAGCAGACGGGAGTTGTCAGGCATTTCTTTTTGCAGAGAAGACATGACTTTACTCTTTCAGCCAGTGCCTTTCCCCACCCATGACGCTCTTCACAGCCTGGAGTTAAGTGACTCTTTGTAGCCCCTTTGCCAATTAACTGAGAGCAAGGGACTGTTTTACACATCACTTAAAGTTGACAGTTTCTTACCATGTATTGAAAGAAATATATTTCCCCATTAAAGAGTTACTGAAGGTAGACACCTCATTGCTTGAAGTAGGTACCCAAACTCATGGCTACGCTAGTAAATTTTTCATTGTAACCCGCCTTTATCAAAAGTAGACCTTGTAGCACCAGCTGCTGATTAATAGGCACAATATGATTGACTTCTTAATACCGTTATTCACCAGACTCTTCACTCTGCATTATCAATTTATCTTTTCATGCCAGCTGAAAAGATAAATAAAAAAACAGCCTGTTCCTCATATGTTCATGGTTTGAAATGAAGCTTTTTTTTGTAATTATGTAGAAGTTTTTCCTCCCAATTTGTGGGAGCTAGCCGAAATGCACGTGCAATAGCATCAGCAGTGAAGCAGGCGGGCTGTGAGGGGCAGTGTGTCACACAGGAGACCCGCAGGTGCCGCCGCGTCCCTGGCGTGGTACCCCGGCCTGTTTTGGGGTGTTAGTACAACCGCTCCAAGTTGGGAAGAGGGAGCACAGTTTCAACGGCACCCTTTTCTCTTACATAAGCAGGATGCAGTTATAGTAGAAAATGTCATCAAATATGTTTATTTTGGTAATTAATGAAGGTAACCAACTTTAAAAAAATCCAACACATCATCAAGGAACTCCAGTTACATATCTAAACCCACTTAATATATTTTTAAAAATTTCATTCAGTTTTCCTTTTATGAACTACAGTTTTCAATTTTAGTTTGTTTAATGGAAGAAAGCGGCAACCATTCTATAAATATGCAATAGATTTACACAGCTTTTTTTCTTTCTCTCTATATACACAGCTTCTGCTTGGAAAATTCATCTCTACATTACTCCTCATACTTCTAGAAAAGTAAAAAGTGGGCACTTAAAAGCAACTTCAAACAAGTGGAGACGAGAATTATCAATGCCATATGTCAGAACAAGTTCTTTCTAAGGTTACATCAATATCAGAAGATGGGAAACAGCTCCCAAAAACTGCTTTTAGGAGAACAAGGAAGGTACTGAGTCCAGGGTCAGAGGAAACGATTTCCATGAAAAGAAGATAAATGCAGGAGCTTGGCAGCTTTTCCTGCTTGTAACAGCTAAATTCCCTCCCCCTTCTTCAGCAGACGACGACTTCTTTCATGAAGGAAGATATTTCAAAAATCTTAACTGTACTTGCATATCTTTGGCTATATTAGCAAATTCGTACTCAGATACCAAGCACTTTATTAAAGGAGAAAGAACTAAGCAGATAGCTCTTACTCCAACACAAAGAAATACAACAGAAGTGCTCTCTCTCACCCCCCTCGAACTTATCTGAACCTTTTTTTTTTTTTAAATAACCTCATAGGCTTTTAGCGCTAATATCAAGGAATTACTATTTCAACCTACTGCAACACACAGAGGCTGCTCTCCTAACATCAGCCCCGCAGCGGCAGACGGCCAGCCCTGTGGCAGGTATGTCTGGGACAGTTTTACAGACTAAGTTCTCACTTCCCCAGATGCAGAACTTATGGTCACCCTGCCCACAAACTTCAAAGCACTCATCCCTGGGCGTTCGAACACCTCCTGTTTGGTGGCCTGGAAACCAAGTATTTTCACTTATGGTCGTTCCCCTTGCTCCAGTACTTCATTAAGCAGCACAGACTGATGGGCAACACTTGAGTGTGGAAAAGAAATGCTTCAGACTTAACAAATGATGTCATAGCTTCTGAAGTCTCATGACCTTCCATACAAGCTCTGAGTCCTTTTACCTGCTCTCCAGGCACTGATGGGAAAGGTTATGTGTCTGCCAATGGACCTGCCACATACACAAGAAGCACACTTGAACATAACATTAGCATTTCTCCATGTGGATACAAGGAAAATGAACTTCAGAGACTCTTTTAGGCTGAGCAAAGCGGAAGGGTGGCATGAAGGTTTCCTGAATGAGAACTGCAGAAAGCATGGGGATTTTCTGTTGCTGTTGTTGCTTTCAGCTTTAAAGAAGGGCATCAAATATGTAAGTGTGTGACAGAAGCTTACTCATGGAAGGGCTGAAACAAAAAGTTTGAAAAAAGGAAAAAAAGATAAAGACCTTTGTCTGAAAGAAAAAAGAAAAAAAAAAACAGTCCACCTGTGACCTCAGTGACAGCGTCCCCAGTTGTATGAAATAGGAAAATAGGAAGTTGTTCTGCTAATAAAGCCAGAACCAGAAGAGCTCAGAATCACATTTTTCTTTCACATTCAGGTTCAAAATACATTAATTAAAAAATTGCACAAACTAAGCCTTTTCCTTGACTACGCTTTTCATGCTGAGACTAGAAGGGGGGAGGCACAAAGGCTGTTGTCTGAAGGCTGTCACTTACTGCCAACCATTTCCCACCCCACTGACTGGCTGCTGTACCTCATATGTCTCAGCAAGCTTTTCCACCAGCAATAACTTTGTGTTTTGATGTTAAGAGCCATAGTTTCATTGAAACTATAAAGGCAAAAATAATTTGGGGTTTAAAATTCTATTCTTCTGTTTTCATGGATTACCCCAGAAAAACAGACAACCCAGAATACTTACTCACACTGCTCATGTGCAATGAAGCAACGCACAAGGAGGAGCACCACTTCTCCTCTCCCACAAAACAGTCTCTTGTTCTCAGTGTTTTCCACTGGTGGAAACAAATGATTGTTCAATGCCTCATTGAATGCAGTTTTACAATGCGACAAGTTAACAGCTGGCATTTTTGTTCACGTAGTTTCTCAAGCTGAGGTCTAGCTGTAAGTTTGGCTTAGCATTTGTGCAGTTTTCGCTGAAACATGGAAAGGACAAACAGTATCTTAAAGATGAAAACAAACCCATAGCTGGACACGGACATTACCCTAGATCTTCTAGACTGCAAATGCGTTGCTTTAACAGTTAACCAAGGATATATCAGTTTTAGCTGAGGATGTAAGAAATTTAACCCAGAGAGTCAGTGAAGAAATTAAGTAAAACATGTAGAACCAAACTCCCCATGCAACTATGTGCTTTCTAGACGACAAAAGTGTTATCTTGCAAGCAGTCATTTAGTAAAAGCGTTATTGTTGCCTCTTCTAAAAGAGCAATTCCCATCTTCAGTTTCAAAAAATTCAGCTCAAAAAGCCCAAGATCAGTAGGTCTTGGTCACGTGCTGACATTTTACATGTAAGCCTTCCTGCACATGCTGATTTTCAAATTTTTTCCTTGGTAACAATTTCTACCCTGGACCTTCAGCTTATCTCAAAGTTTACCAAGACCTCTGGGTTAGAGCAAATGTCCCACAACATGTCCCTGTCTGCACTATTTTGGAGAAGCCCAGGTTGATGAGTACTCACTCGTGGATGTAGCACTGCTAAGTGGAATCAGATGGCACAGCGAGATACGGTACTAATTCATTTTGGGTTAGTGTGGATTTTCATTAAGTCAATTTCACTCCTTAGCCAGCAGTTTGTTATTTCACCTGGATCCAACAGAAAAGGTTGGATTCTATTGCTTGGGGGTAAGGGTGTGATTTCCAAATCCTATTGTTCATAAAGAAAAATAAAACTCCTTTTTGAGAAGCCTTGTTGAGAAGAATATCTACTTTTGCCAATGCAATTCATTTTTAGAAGCCTTTTGGAAACAAGACAGCCTATGCAAGCAATTATAATTTATTTTTTTTTAATCAAAAGCTGAACATGAGTACAAACCAAGAACTACTCTAGGTTTATCCATCTCTGGCCATTCTTGGAAGAATGCAGAGAGCTTTCCTTTGCCCTTTAAATTTATTTCTTCCCTGAAAAGGTAATAAATTATACTGAAGTTGGGGGAAAGACTTTTATTAAACAAGGACTCATTTCCGTCATATGTAAAGGAGTGGATTTACTAGAGGGATTTTCCCCCTTCAAAAATAAAATAAAATAAAACCACATTCCTGCCTTGGGAAATGATGGAAGTTCCTCAAAGCACAGTTTCAAAGGATCCCAAATGAAAATAAATAATACTTATTCTTAACTAAAGGAGGAAAGAAGGGGGAAACTTCCAAATGGTTTCCCCAGGGTGAAGCAATGAATTACACAGGGATACCTGGAATACTTTAGAGAAAACTCAGTTACCAGGGACGTATCAGCTTTAGCTGGGGATGCAATAAATTTAATTGGGAGAGTCAGGGAAGAAATTAAGCAAAGCATTTAGAAAGAGACTCCCAACACACCCAACCAGGCTCCGGGTTCAGAGAAAGTGCCGCCTGGATCCAAAGCACCAATAACTTCTGCTTCAGCAAGGAGAGCTTGCACGGGCTTCTTTTGAAAAAGCAAGCTACTTATGAAGTTTATCGCATAAACAAACTGACCACAGTGTAATTTCCAGATGCTGTACTTCCTTATTCTTTGTCCTTTCAATATCCTCGCCAGCCAAGCAGTACTGGGAAGAGATTTGGTTTGGGGCTACTAGACAATTCAGAAAGATCAACTGGAATTCATTTGCAGGACTATAAATGGCAATAAAAATGATCAGTGACTGAGATTTAGAGAGACAGATTAAAGTGTCAGAGAGCACACATAGTATCACTTTTACTAGCAGCATAAAAAAACCTAAGCAAGCAAGAAACATCCTATGCAAGTCCAAAGGGTCTTAAATTTAAGACACACTCCAATCACTGCATAATTACGTACATATTACAGTTTAGATCCCTAGCAAGTTTTCATGCCTCTATTATTTTAACTTAAAGCAGAAACCCATTTTGCTGATGAAATGTAACGAACTGATTTTTAATAGTTCTTTGCGAAAATTTGTCTTCCTTTTATAAAACAGTGCTAGATCTGTCTAATATAGTAATCAAGCTATATTTACCAAGAAAATAAGAATTTGACATTTACATGTATGAACACAAAAATATTAGTCCACTCATTATGGATAACAGACATCATGAAAATTCTTTTTTTTGTTATTTAATCTGAATGATTTCACAATGACATCTTCTAACAAATATAAGCAATAATATGAAGATTTCCATTCTGCTTCACCTATCTGCAAGCTGAATGTACACTTTATTTTTTAAAGTCAATACCAAACATGGGGGGGGAAAAAAAGATAATACTGCTTACTTAGTAACAGGAAGCCCTGGAAGCCACCCCCACCCCAAACCGTATGTGTTATTTTCCTCCAGGGAAGCTTCCAAGGAGCAACTACAACTACTCTGAAGGACTTCTGCTAAGAAAAGAGAAAGAAATCCAAGCCATCAAAAATCCTGTAGGATAAGGTGTGCTATAAAAAAAAAAAATCTTATGGAGTAATTTTAATGAAGATTTCACTTCTTCATGCAAATATTTGATGATACAGCTTGAAAGTATTGCTGTCGCACTGCAGCTCTGAAAGCACTTATTATAAACCTTCCCTCTCCAAACAATGGTAATAAGAAATCTTACAAACTCTATGAGGAGCGCTCCATTTAGACTACTGTCATCAGCCACAATTTCCCAGTTTACTTGACTGTGGGTTAAATTCACAGTTTATGCACTTTTAAAATATACTTATCTAAAAACACTAGGACTGCACATAACTGCACCCTGTGTGCTAAAACAGAAAGTCATTGATGCTCAGACTCGTATTGCCAGCGCCAGGTCCAGAGTTTATTGCCCTGTTTTTCCATCAGGACTACATCAATACACAAGTGACATTACTGTGACGCAGGGGTCAGGCAGGGTTGGTGACTCTGAATGAACCCCCCATGCTGGCCACAGGGTAACCCGGTATTTATGGCTTCATGCTCCCCCACTTCCAGAGAAGAAGCTGTGAAACGTACTGCTTTCATCTGAATGTCAGCCTGATCTCACTGCCCAGCCCAGCTCTCTAAGGAAAATGTAATAACATCAAGGAAAAAAAACAACTGGATGCTGCTCTTCTCCAAACGGGTCCACCGCTACCTGGTGGAAGGACATCTCCAAGCTAAGGCAACATCCTCATTTTCAGTCATCTCAGGAAAAACACTGCTGGAGAGCTCGGCTCTCTTCATGCCAGCAGGAATCCTCAGGGAGGAGGTGAATAGGTGAAGTTTTCATGTTCCAGTTACAGGGCTCAGTGTTAAACCCTGGCCTCTCCAAAAGATTCTCTTATCAGTTGCATTGCGCTACCACAGCTGATGTTTGCTTTGGCCCACCAGAATAACTTTCCACGGGCAGGGAAGGTCTGCCAAAGTTCAACTGATGCCATAACCAAGCTCTGTCTAGACAAGATCATCTTCATCTCGGCCCAGGACCACTTACTTGGTAACTGCTGGAATACAGTTAGTAAGGCCTAGGTAGGTCAAAGCCTTACGACTTAGGGGCTGATGAAGATAGGCCATGCCAGTTAACCACCTGACACTGCATGAGGCGTATGGAAATAAAGACATGCCTCTGGCAAAACACAGGGTGCTGTCATTCCAGTTGCAGTACTATTTCACAGTCTTTTTATTTTCTACTGAAAATCAAGTGCTCTTACTGCATGAGGAGAGGAAGCAGGAAAAGATGCAGACTGCATGCCAGAAGAGACAGCATTGATATTGAAAACATCTTTTAAAAAATGTGCCTCCACAGAACTTCGTGTTTTTGATCTTGGAATGAAATGCTGCGTATCAATCAATCACCCACAAAGGTTAAAGTTACCAATAATGCACTTTATTTGCTTTAACTGTCTGGCTACAGCATATGTTGACACTCATGTGCATTACCATAGTTATTTGCTGCTTTCCATCCCCATTTGGTGCCTAGTTGTGAAAAAAAGCTACAAAAGTACAAAAATAAGTCTCTCCTGCAATTCGTAACTGTGGCAGAAAGGGCAGGGAAAGAAGCTGTTGCTGAGCAGTTCCACCCTTCCAGATGTTTATAGTGAACTTCCAGATGTTTTCATTGCATTTATTGCTTCGTTATAATAAGTAAGGGACTGTCTTCAAACACAGTGAGACTCCTCTAAATCAAAACAGTTTATACAAAAAGAACCTTCACTTTTTTATCTGTGCCCACATTAGCTTCCAAATTTTACAGAATAAACCACATTCCTCTAAACAAAGTGGATGGTCTTACAGGCGGGAAAGGCCTAAGTGTCTTTTTAGTTCCCAGGAACATAAAGGGGTAAGCAATTACGAATTCATTGTTTGCTCTCCCTATGCCCTGGGGTCTAGCTGTGGTGCTTGGCTCAACAGGCATGCCTAATTTTGGCCAAACACCATTGAGAACTCACCCAACACAGAAGGCTAATTGGCAGGACTGATAAAATACACGTAAGGGGTTGTTGCTAATTTAAAATTCAGTTATAAAACCTCTGTATCATAATCTCACAGTCTAACTTCTAAATAGAGAAGAGTGCCCAAGGATGTGCATGGAGGTATAGGGAAGAGTTATCCACATTGTAAAACCAAAAGCTGACAAATTAAGGATGGGTATTTAATCAGCATTTAGGCAGGAGAATGTACAGGCTAACTTTCCAACAGTAGTGATCTAAGCTGGTAGTTATCTACAAATGCAGGTATGTAAGAACCCCTGAAAGACTCTAGCCTTTCAACACTTATTCCAGGCTGTGGAAATCCAGAGCAGAGCTAGTTTTTTCAGCCCTGAGCTCTGAAATCCTTTTTCAGTGCTTTCACAGCT
Source organism: Aptenodytes patagonicus (assembly GCF_965638725.1). Taxonomy (NCBI): domain Eukaryota; kingdom Metazoa; phylum Chordata; class Aves; order Sphenisciformes; family Spheniscidae; genus Aptenodytes; species Aptenodytes patagonicus. The sequence goes on along the minus strand of NC_134982.1, from coordinate 77,337,795 downwards.
TCTTAAAACAGTAGTTAGATATTGTCATCCATTTTTGGGCCAAACCTGCATTTGGCTGGGCCAAATGCATTCAGAGTCTAACTATGATCTTCGCCAGAAAAACAGTTTAGCTTTGTCCTTAAACGTAAGATAAGAGAATGTGGAGGATGGAAGACAGGATGCCAACTTTCAGCTGTTGTATCCGCTACGTTTCTGCCTGTTCCCTTGATTGCTCATTTAAACGTAACACATGGTGGTGGTGAAAGGCAAGGTGTCATTGAGCTGCAAGCCAAACCAGACCCGATTTTATGGCTATGTGCAGTACACAGATCAGTCCTGCCTTAGCCCCATCGCAAAGGAAAGGCATGCTCTAGAGAAAGAGCTTTATGTCCCTTGTTACTTTCGAAAGATTTCAAAAGCAGCCTCGTTAAAAGAAAAAAAGGGCTCAACTATGAAATCACTTCCTTCTGTTTAAAATATTTTACTCAAGGAAAAAAAAACAAAAGGGCATGAAAAGGGAAAAAAAAAAAAAATCTGTTTTCTGCTTTTGATTTGTTCCTAGGATTCAGCATCCCACCAGCTCTGTGGGATGACGCAGTGTGCCAGATCCCGACCGCTCCAGCCAGCGCGTCAAGCGGCCGTAGCCCTCCCCACACAATCACCCTCTTGTCAGAGGCGGCTGGCATCCGCCCCGCACATGCTGGCAGCATCGCCGCCAGGAGGACTGCACCCCCTTCGGGGCAGCTCTTCTCCTCTTGGAGCAAGGCAGCAAGGCGCGAGGAGGGCAGGCGGTGTTAGGCAGCTAACAAACAAGAAGCTCTTGTATTAATTCCCTCCCCCTCCTGTCCCCAAAACGTAGCATAGATGGGGACAGGGGAAAAGATGATCTTCTGCTTGCAGCAGCAAGGCTCTGCCTGGGAGTACAGCCAGCAGGACAACTTCAGGAAGACCCATTTATGGAAGTTTAAAAGTCAAACGAACAGTTCATTGCTGCCCAAATCACAAGGGGGTTACTTACAGCTGAGCAGCACTTTAACAAAGATCCTAAGATGGACTGGTTTGTCTCCCTCTGCCAATGCTCATAGGTTTACTCAGACTCCCAGCTCTGTTTTTCCTTGGTTCCCAAGGCACCCTCCCTCTCCTCCAGAAATGAATTGCCTCCTCCTGGGTAAGTGGGCTCACACACACCTTTTCTGCCTTTCCCAAAGCTGAAGCAGATAAACTTGCAGCACTATGCATTGACTACCTTTGCAAGAAGGCACTCAGGAAGTATGACACTTGAAATCAAATCTTCTGCTTGTGAAAATTTTAAGCCAGACTTGCAAGCAGACTGCAAGCAGTGCCAGAGCACCAGGACATCCGCCTGATCAACAGGCTGACCGCACTGTCTACTCCAAACTGAAACATCGCCTAACGTGCGCTTCAAAGCGATGCTTAGCTTTTTTTTTCTTTAGAACCACAAGACAATCCTCCATTGGAAGTGCATATTCAGGAATATGGGACAGCACTCAGCCGCTGATGGCAACAAATGAACTTTTCTCATGGTTCAGCTAGCAGTCTGCTTTACACCTTGATGTATGAACATTTAACTTCTCAAAAGTTTCTGTGGTTGCTCCCATGCCCGATTCTTGGCTTCAGGCTATTTTTTTTTTTATTATTATTATTTAAAAAAAACCCAAACCACAGCTGTTTCCCAGCCATTTTTATCTTGCAACTGTGTCTCACAGGTGATAGGGAGGTGAAAGCGTTGCTGCTTCTTTACACTAATAACCCGATGACTGACCTCCTCCAACCAAAGGAACCACACTGGTTTGAAAAAAAAAAAAAACCCCAACCTTTTCAAAATAATATTGAAGTGGGACATCCAAATACAGGATGAAGAGTGTCATAGCCTGGGCGTGCCTTTGTTTTCTTCAAACAGATTTAATAAAATAATACATTACCTCTCTCTGTAAATAGTGTTTTATGCAGATTAGTAGAGGTGCTAAAGCAGAGTGTGTGCACAACACTGACTGACTTTAACTGCACGACTAACAAGAAATAAGGTCCTGTTTGAGTTTTGAAGAAAACTTCAACATGTGCTACCTGCAGTCCTGAAAAATCATACTGCAAATAGCCCCAATGAGGAATCAGAGAGATTACTGATCAGTAGCTAAACTTGAGTCACCTTCAGTTTGGCTCATGCTATTTAACCTCTGGAGTTGTTCCACTGTTTCCAAAAAAATACCTAGAAAAAATAAGGTACTTATTAGGGAAAAAAAGGGCTACTTTATGTTCCTCGTACACCTCTACTGTTGTGGCCACACTTGGTGGCCTGTACATCTTCCCTGTGACCTCTGCTCATAGGAGAATGGAGGAGGGTGCATTCACCACCCACCCTTCCAGCTGCGTACATTCCTCTAGTCCCATACATGCTTGGGATTAGCTGCCACGTACTATTTATTCAGTGACTATTTATTTATTCCTACAACTCTACATTGCACTGGTATAAGCGCTTACTATTTCCCACTTTTTTTTTTTTTTTTTTTTTAAAAAGTCTGAGCCAGTCTTTCACCTCACAGGAAATACTCCACTGCTGTATGAACAGCAATTCATTCAGGAGGGAAAACAAGGATCTATTTCCTAAAAAGACCGCAAAACCTGAATTTTCTTTGTGTTCTTAACCTCATCTTGCCTTCTGTGAGGAGGATCACAGAGGTGGGGAGGGACAGATTTCCGAACCACCAGGCAGTCAGGAGAGGTTTTACCCACCACTACAGCCTCCCTCGCAAAACTCATAGGAGATTCTTTCCCTGAAGAGAAGAGTAGGACACGTAGGAATATGACTTATCAATGGCTGAACAGGTTAGTCAACTATACAGTTCATATTCTGGTTACAATGCTAATCACTAGGTCAGAGAGCAAAACATACATTCTTAAACTAATATATGAGTTGACGCAGTGACACATCAAATCTCTGCAACTATTCTGCTGTGTTTGTGCAGACAGTAACTGCTAGAAAGAACAAGTCACGGTGTAAAGCCATGGAAATCAGGATGTCAAAGCAAGAACTGGGGCTAAGTTTTGGCCTTTGCAGACTGCGTACAGTTGCATTTATGGACTACTAGGGCAACTTCACGATGCAACAGGGTACTGGCATCCCAAGAGACCCATGTACTGTTCTGAAGGATATCATGGGTGGGAACACAGCTTGGGACAAGGAGACAACTAGCACCATTCCTGCTCATTGTGGTCTGCAGCAACAAAGAGCAGAACAAACTGCAAAGAAAATCACCAGGGAATGGTACCCAGTATCCAGGCTGTGCTTTTGCATTAGGAAACTGAGAGCCCCAGGCAAAAACCAAATACAGCCATCCAAAAAAAGACAGGAACCTGCTGACTCCAAAGTGTGTCATATTTGCCTCATGTTTCCCTGTTTTCCAAGCCCTGAACCTTAGGCACCTCCTGAGCAGTGTGCTGAAGCACAGCAGTGCCTCACATGCTACTTTTCTGTATTAGCAAATCGGCAGATACTCAGATGTGCCAAACATTATAGACCTGAGCAAACTGTACATGCAGTCCTGCTTAACATGCAAAATCTTTTCATCAATAGCCTGTAGCCCCTCATTGTTCTCCAGACATGGGAGTACTGCCTGAATACACACAACATCTTTTGAGTGGCAAAAAGGAGACAACAGGTACTTCAGTGGAAGATTGAGCCTTCCCTGTACTATTTTAAGGTTGCAGCCATTTGGCATCTTCAAAGGCAAAAGGGCGAACACTGCACAGGATAGGCTGCTACAACAGGTTTTAAAACTGCATTGCTGCAAAAAAACACCACCTTACATCTGGAGGTCCTGGATTTTCATCCGTTTCATGTTACAAGGCTGAGTGACCAAGTCTCTGATACCCACTTCCATAACTAAGTTTGGCAGTCCCAACACAGTAATGAATGCTGGGGGTTCTTATTGCCCCCACCTCTTCTAGTGTCTTCCAAATGCTGCCGACCTCCCAGAAGATGGACAAGCATTACTGAAATCACCTGATAAGAAACAGAGGGGGGAGAACAGGGGAGGCAAAGTAAGCACTTACCAAGCACAATGACCACAGTCTTCAGGAGGCTCATCATGGTGTCCCGATTCCTGCGGGGTCCAGAACTATGTCTGGACATTCTCATAGTCCTTTGGCGGACGTACCCAAAGATATGAGCATATAGGACCACCATGACCACAAAAGTGACCAGGTTGAAAATAGCCCAGAAGACCAGGTAGGAGTCACTATAGAGTGGTGCCATGTTGGAGCAGTGAGTGATATCACAAATACAGTTCCATCCGACACTTGGTATGGCGCCCATGACGATGGCCATAGTCCAGATAACAACAATTACGACCACCACTCGCCGGTTGCTCATCCGAGTATGTAGCTGCATTCGGAAAACTGTAATGTGCCGCTCAATAGCAATGGCCAACAAATTGGCTACAGAGGCTGTCAGGCTAGTGTCAATGAGACCCTGACGAAGAAGCCAGGTGCTTACAGTCAATCTTCTAGTGTTGGGTCCTGTGTTGAACATTAAGTAAAAGTAGGCCAGCCCTGCAAAAAAGTCCGCAGCGGCTAAGTTGGCCATTAAGTAATAAATAGGAAAGTGGAATCGACGGTTGACATAAATAGCCACCATAACCAAGAGGTTAGCCAGCATTATGAAGATGCAGACGGTAATCCCCAGTCCCATTACAAGCTTGCTGACAGTGTTCCATTCAGTGGCTAGATATTTTCCACTTCGGTTATAAAAGAAGGCAATGGTTTCATTGTAGTAGCACTGTGGTTCGCTCATGGCTGTGGACTGAAAGAAGAGGGGGGAAAAAAAGAGAGAAAAAAAATGACATCAGAACTGAAAACATATGATTGCCTCTATGGACGAGACATGCACAGAGAGCAGGGAGGGGGACAGGAAGGGAACATGCTTCAGAACAAATTTATTTTTTCAGACCAAATGGCATTCCACAACTCGCAAACAATTGCTCTGAGGAGTCTAGTAACAGCAACCAGATTAGAAACAACCAGAAATGCTTCCATCTGCTCTGGGAGCTAGCATGATTTCTGACGTAGTTGTAAATTGCATAGCAAACGAGCTTCTGGCCAAGCAGACCTGCTGAAAAATTCAGTTAGAGAAAAGGGCATGCAATTTGTAATTAAGAAAAGTTAACTCTGTTACATGACACCTTATTTACGTTATCAGTGCATAAAACTATTGTTTGGCTGTAGCGGTGTTAAAAGAAGAGCTCCTCAAAGAGGAGGAAAAGTGGATTACATTTCCCAGCAGGTTTTGACTCATTTGGGTCTCCATCAGGGGCATTCCTTCTTGTCCTGTCTTAAAAACTGGGAAGAACACCTTAAGTTAAGATCATTAATATGCTCTAAGACTGTGAATTGCCAGGGCCAGGGGCTGTGTCTGTCCATAAGGCATGAAGTGCATTTATAAACAATAAAAGAAGCATGCCACTGTATTTCTATAAGCATTCTTCTTTTTCCATCAGCCACGTTTCTAAACAGGGTTTGAAATACACCATGCTTTTAAGCATAACTCATCTGAACTGGCTTATTCCAATTTGAAATAGGAGTGAGGCAAGAAATCAGAAAAGCAGTATTTGACCTAACTAGTGTTAAAAGCATCAAACCTTATTTCTTGCATTAAGTATTGTTATGGCTATGTCAGGGAATACATGATTAATTTTCATTGCAGAGTACTCAGCAGCACAGCTATGGGTGCAAGAAACAAGCCCCATAACCCACCAGAATGTAGACACTTTGCATAAAACTCTTGGCTAACAAGAAAATTCTTAATGAGTTTCCTTCCTCAGTTATAATCAATTACTCAAGGTGCAATTCCCAAAACACAAACTTTAGAAAAAGAAACCCCTCTGAATAACATACTAGTTCCTTGTTTAGCATGGCTTAACTATGAGGATGTAAAAATAATAATTAAAAAAAACAAAAACAAGAAACTCGGGTCAAAAAAGCCTCTCGAGAAAGAGACCCAGGAGAGCTGGCTCTGACAACGTGCTTTTATGGCTGTGAAACTCTACTGACTAAATTTGAATCTTTACAAAAAGAGGAGCTGTTTTAGCAAGAAAACCGGGTAGTAAGCCTAACCAAAGAGCAGATCAACAACACTAAAAGATAGGAATTTCTTCCCACTAAAACATGCAAACAAAACCCCATGTTTTGGACAGCTCCAGCCATTCTGCAGGAAATGCTACAGCTAACCTAACCTTCATGTTGAAACCAAAAATGTACAGAATTGGGAAACAGAATTAGTAATTGGACTTTAGTGAAAATAGTATCAGGTAAAGATTTCCTTAGAATTAACCAAAGCTATTTCTGTTTCCTTTCATTTCCCTGTTTGTCAACACAATTAAGCTCATTCCAATAAAGCAACATATAAAACTTTCCACCTATATCCCAAATGCATTACATGACATTTAGATTTATGTTAAAGAAAAAGGTCTTTTAAGAATGATTTTACCTCCAACCTAAACATCAATCAGAAACATTTGCAGACCCAGGATAATAAAAAGCTAGAGTAAACAGTATTTCTCAGCACAGTGACTATAAAACTTTTATTGTTCCTCTAAGATAAGTCAACTCTTAGGTTAGAAAACTTTCAGCCTTAATTATTTAAGAATTTTAAAAAGTTCTCATGTAGGACCTCTGTTGCATTGAAAAAAAAAGATTTATAAGGAATACTTAACAAAGGGAGACCTAGCTGCAAGACATCTGGCATTAATTCTTTGGTTAAAGACCGTGTGGTAATAACAGGTCAAGTATAAGAACCCTTGAGGGAGAGAGGAAGTCATACGAATGAATTAGTGGCCCTTATAAAAGCTTGCCAACATCTGCATTAATTATGTGAATGCCCTGGTTTTTTTCTCTCTGTAGAAGTATCTGGATGCAGTCTTACAGTTTGAATTACAGAGGAGGTCAGGACTCCAGGATCTAGTGGACTTTTGTGATCCTGAATAAATTCTCTCTTTGTCAATCTAAATTTTTCTTTCAGATGGCTGCTGCCTATATGTAATGATTCCTGCTCCTGCGGAGGGAGGCCAGCTACACCTGGCAGAACACATATTTTTAATTCAGAAATTTAAAGTGTGGTAGATACCACTTTTTTTGTGTGGCTTTGTTTTGCACATGGGCTTAGAATGGGAATTATCCCTTGATTTTGTAATATCCTCCCCAGCCTTTTCATACAAACTCTGAAACAAAATATGATAATATGATAAAAGCAGCTCACTGTAACATGCACTGATAAGAGCTGTGCATTTGTCTTATTTACAAAATGCCAAGCCAGGGCTGAATGTATGCAATGCACATAAGAGTATGTAAAACGCTACAGAGTCAGACTTGTTAAATTTAAAAGCATGACAGCACTTGAGTAATCCTGGGGGAACGGCATGAGGCTCACTGGCTTCTTCTCTCATTTTTAAGACACAGGAACAAAACGCTCTTTTCACATAAGGGATTTTGGAGAAGTTTTGATTTTAGGGCATGCTAATCTAAAACCTGGGATCTCCTTTAAAAACAATCTTTTCAGTCCCAAGGGAAAGAAGAGCAGAAGAAAAGACAATCTGCTGACAAAAGTTCAAACAGGGGACTTCCAGACGATCGGCTTTCTTGGATGCCAGCGTATATCTTACAGGAGGGTTTTGACCTCCCAGGTCACGAACATACAAATCCCAAGGCATCACATTTACCCGTGATGCTGCTATCTAACTGGAAAGGCTCAAGCAGGAGGGAAATATAATGTATCTCTGAGTACCGAAAGTGTTAACATACCATAATGGCATATGCAAGCAGGCAGACCCATCCCCTCTCCTGCCCCTGCAGGAAAAGGGGCAGGGAAGTTTATATTTTAATTTCCTGAAGTTTCCACTCAGTGTGTTTCATTGCCTGGGTAAGCCAGATGTGCAGTGCCCTGAGCTTTACCTCATCCATTTAGTATATCTCAACAGAAGTTTAAAACAAACTGAGCTGCAAATTACCCATGTTAACTAAACCTCTAGGACACATCTGTGTAGAAAAAGAAAATGTCTGAATTCTAAACCAACAAGACAGATAAAGCAAAATGGAGTAATAGCAGCTGAAAAGCAAAGCCTCCTCTAACCATGTGAGGTTGATTTAATACTCAAGACGCAGTTGTCCCAAAGCAAAGAACAAGAAAATCCTGAGTACATGGAGTTAAATCTCGTAAAATCATGAGACATAGTTATAAACACAACACAGTACACATAGACCAGGAAATTTGGCACCAGGACTTAATAAATAAAACTCACTCTGCTTCTACAGTCAACACCTAGTCATCCCCTGGCCAGAATATCACATTGGCACTGACCTTTCCAGCCACTGTCTGCTATACTTGTCCTCTCGGCTTCTCTCCTCTGGTGGTACGGGACCACGCCACTGGGGTGGCAGTGGGGAGTTTGGGAATAAGAACCCATGTAAGCAACTTTCCAGTGTTTTGTGCTTGATTCATCTTGCTGCTGCCCCACCTCTCCATCACAGCTTAAAGAGTGGGGTGAGGATTTGGATCCAAGGCATGGAGCAGCTTGCCCATGGGATGTTCTTGGGTGAGCAGCCCATTAGCCCCTTCCCCACTCGAGGAAGAGACTGGAGTGGAGAAGGCACGGGCTGCTGGGAGTGGGAAGGTTAGAGGGGAGCTCTAGATCCTGCCAGCTCAGTGGTGAGTGACAGCCCACCTGGTGATGGCTGTGCATGGAGAGATGCTTAGGGTGGAAAACAAACACCAGCAAGTTTTCAAACATGGCTGATTGATACTGTCTAAACAAAGCATTAGTTAGCACAAGGTGCCTGAGGGGCAAATGATCAGTTTACAAAACCCACTGCAATCCGAGAGTTTGCAGAGTTCCTCAGTCCACCTAATCAAAAAAAAAAAAAAAAAAAAAAAGGAAAAAAGAAAAAAAAGAAGGACCACCCCCCCAGCAGGCATGGGTGCATTTATTTCTCGCAGAGAGAAACAGAGCTGAACATTCTTAGAATACTAAGGTCTGACTTTTACAGAGCTTTTAAAACTTGGAAGCCACAAAAATGATTGCATATCCAAGAAAACTCTTAAAAATATTTTAACCCTTAGCTCTCCAAACACAGCCTGCTCCTCTCTTTTTTTCCCTTTACTGAATTAACCTTGACATGCTGCTGTTTTCTTACCCAGAACACAGAGAGAAGATGAAAAGCAATTTATTTGGCAAGGAAGCCTGAGGAAGATGACAATTCTGCATACAATGAAATGCCAAGTCCAAGCCAGAGACCTCAATTTTTCAGAAGTCATGCAACTTGCATGTAGCCTCCTTAAAGTCTGTGAGACTTGGAGGAGACTCATTCTATACAGGACGAACTTTTAATGCTGAGGTAGCTACCCTTGGATCCCAAAAACAATATTTATCATTCTCAGTGCTGCCCAGAAATCCAGAAAATATTTCAGAGGAAATGCAGAATTGAGCATGGTAGACTAGGACTCTAAAACAGCAACAGGTGTCTAAAAGCTCTACATTTAGTGCAGCCAGCAAATGGAAAAGCAGTAGCACTGATTTCAGTTTAGCTAAATACTCTGAAGTTTACCAACATACCAGGAAGGCTAGAGCTGAAAAACATGGGGGAACCGCTAACCTCAAAATCCCCAAATAAGGGTATCAATTAAGAATATCTTTAAAATAAGCATAAGCAAGTAAGTATAGGAATAATTGAATCAATATGTAAATACTTTCGCAACACACAACTGCAAAACCATGGGTTTTATGAAAATAAAGTTGTAACAGATGAGAAAAAATTCCAATTTGCAACAAAAAATTCTTCATTACGTAATGAAAAGCACAAACTATTGTTCAAACTGCAGAATGCAGAAGAAACAAGAGGTTTAAAAATAAAAGGGAAAAGACGGTATTACCTTTAAAGATAAAAGTAGAAGTTGAGGAGGCATTTACCCAAAATTTAAGTCAAAAAATCAAAAAGTCTCAAGACAAGGGTCCTGATTCATTATAGCCTTGTGCCTACTACACCTTATGTACAGATACAATTTCATCTGCACAATGAAAGTACGAAACCCTACCACCAAGATACAACAGCTTCTCACATACTCTTTTCAGAATTGCATCTCTCAAAGTAATCATTTGGCAGACTTAAAGAAAAACTTGTATGTTAAGATGCGGTGGTTCAGTCACAGCAGGCCACTTCTTCATTTGACTAGACTCATTTTGCCCTTCATATAGCTGAAAAGACCGAGGAAATTACTCTTTTTGCAAGGGGTTCCCTTTGACTCTGCTATAACATGATAAAGCATAAAGTTACTTATTGATCATGTGGCAATAGCTAGCATGTCCAATAATTTTTAGAATGCTTTTGTAGTAGACTGTATTACTACGGAGTCTCAGAGCTAACGAAAGTCCCAACTACTAGAAACTGAACTGAGAAGTTCTCTGTATCCTACGGTTTATACCTGAAAAGGGTAACCCAACATATCTAGACACTCAGTGTACCAAAGAGACCCAGTCACCAGCAGCACTGGAAAAAGAAGCAATTTTACTTCTATTGAGGAAGGTATAATTCACAAGTGACACGGATCCTGTTGGAAACTATGATTACAACCTCCACAGATTGACTATAAAAGCAGGGAGGGTGTTGACCTTCCTTAGTGCTTATTCACTGTCGACTACAAAAGCAAGTTCAAAAATAGCTTCCATGGGCTAAAAAAGAAATGGGTGAGAGCAGGAAGTCCAGCTAACTCTAAAAATGCCTTTCTTCTAGAAGATGCCAGGGTCGCTAACTATCAGGCCTGAAATACCTCAACTCGGTCCTACAGCTTTTCAGGATAGATAAATCAGGAGCCATGCAATTCACTATTCAAACACAAGAGCATTAGTGAAGAGCAGTGATGGCCAGGAGCATACTGAGCTGGCCCAGCAAGCTCCCAGATCACCAGCTCTGTGTTTTCAACTTCTTGCACTCCCTACTGCTGCAGAAAGGAACTGCTGCACGCACATGTAGTCTCTTTCACTGCAGAATTCTGCAAGCAAAAGGATATTTAGGAAATTAGAAAGCTGTAAGAATTGGAAAAAATATCCAAGGAAAGAGAGAGAGTGAACTCATCGCTCCAGCAACCTACCCAATAATTCAGACACTGCTGTATTGTTGCTCCTTTAGCACAGATCCAGCATTTTCATATGAGCTGCATCTCTCATAAGCACTACCTACGTGTTCCGATGAATGTTTTCCAGTTGAGCAGGAAATGAAGACTGAATCGGGGCATAGTTCTACATCATCACATCCCCCCTTACATTGCTAGGATGGCTTAAACACAGATTACTAAAGATTTGTTCCCAGACCACATCGCATTTCTCTGTCGCCCCATCTCTGCCTTCCAAGCTCCTCTCAAAGGCAGGCCGCCACTGCCATGCGGAGGTATTGCAAAAATAAGCTGATGGGCTTTGCCACTAGGAGAGACGTGATTGGGTATGTTGAGCCCAAATGTCCCATACAGTGTACAGAAGGGGTTTCTGCAAAGCTCTTCAAGCTTCATTTTCTTCTGGGGGAGCTTTCACGACAAGCTGAGCTTCACAAACATTAGCCAAACACAGGTATAGGCTCAACACCTGCTGGCTTTGTGGGAGACACAGGAAGGCAATTATATTCCATCAGGTAATTTAGTGACTGAAATATGCCACCTCTTATGCATTCAAAAAAAGTCTGTCATGATGCAGACTGGGCTTCTCCACTATCTCAACCAGTTCACTCCCTGATTGCCTACAGGCCTTATCCTCAACCTGAACATCATAGCCAGACATCGACCTGCTGTGAGTCCCTGCAGGCTGCTGTGCAGGATGAGTGCAGCACAGGACAGACCTTCCCCAAAGACCCCAGCCCTGCGAAGAGCTTTCTGGAGAGAGGTGCAGCACACAGTCCCCTATCTGGGTCATTTTAGAAGCCATCAGGGTGGAAGAAACGGGAGGAAAAAAAAAAATAATCTGTACCTCTAACATCCCAAGTGAGTTTCCATGCATAATGAATTCCAACATGCATCCTCTGGGCCCAGTTTGGTGCTCAGTGAGCCAAGCTGGGAATTAATTCTTGGCACCAGCAGCTGAAAGACTGGCCTTTATGCTGAAAAAATGCTGTAGGCTACTGGGGCTACTTCCATCTCCAGGGCACACCTTCCATCACTCCTCACCAAGCAAACCAGCAAAGTGAGCACTTGGGAGAGTTTAGTTTACAAGCAAAATGCTTCTTCAAAATTATGTTAATGAGCATAGCAAATTTCATTTTGGGCTGGAAATTGATATTTCCAAATGGAAATAAGAAGACTATCCTGTGTTTACCACGGCAAATACATTTTTTTTCTTGAAATATACAGCAGGCAGTTTGGGTTTCTTTTGCTTTGATGCACTGCTTTGTGAACCATGTAAACAGAAGAGAGAAAAATCTTTCTCCCTCAGGGTTCTGACAACAATGGGTTCTCTATCAGCAACTTGTTCATACAGTACCGAGCAGCTGCCTATAAGGCAGTATTGATCTACTTTGAACAAAATGGAGATGTATTTTGAATCCCTGGTAATCTCACCTAGTATAAGAATTAAAAAAAAAAAAGCATACTGGTATTTAAGTTTCCCCTATGATGCCTGTAACTGGGTGGATATACCCAAGTCACAAATTGTTTCCTCCAGTCTCACCATTTCCTTTTGTTCGCTCGTTTACCTTATTTATGACCACCAGAGGTCTGTTTTGTTAAAGAGATTAATTTTACTCCCCTAGAAGGGGAGAAAAAAATCAGCACATTTTTTGGCTGTAGAAATTTGGGCACCAAATCCAAAATGCAAATCGTGTTGGGCTTTGCTGGGGAAAGGGGTGACAACAGCTGCACCACCCACAGGAGTCTGTTCTCAAGCACCATTATAAAGAGGAAAAAACTACTGAGGATGACCATGCTGTGGCAAGGATAGTTTAAATCTCTTCCACTCTAATTCAAAAGGAAAAAAGGGAAAGAAGAGAGGTATTCAATGGCACAGAGTGGGAGAAGTGTTTTTTTGGCTCTGGTAACCACACAGCCATGAAAGGCTGCTATAATGGAAACTGCTCTGGATTTCTCTTTGGAACAGCTGCAAGGCAGTTATTTAAATATACTCATTTACTTCTAGTATTTGGCTGGTAGGATCCACTGCTGGCAAAAGCCAAGAGACAATGATGAATTTTTGTTGTTTTCTTGTTTTAAGCATTTCTGAAGCACTGTTGGAAGTCCCTGGTTCATTAAGCAACTGGAGCTCAAATCATTTCTTCTTCAAAGCTTTTACTGCAGAATTCATTTCATGCCATTCACAAAGAGAGAAGATGCTAATCACTCCAGAGAGTACATTAATCAGTTTAGATCACCACTTGTTATGTTTCCTTTTTGCAAACAGCAAAGCCCTCTGGGATACTAAATGCTTCTTACAGAATTACTTAACTTTCCGCTTACTGCATTATCAGACTAATCGGGTTTCTATGATATAATTTTGCTTATACATAGCTGAGGCATGAAGTCATCACATGTACCACAAAATATCCCCAACTTAAAAATCAAAAAGTTCTGTTACATTTTGTTTCTCTCTGTTTAGGAGCAGAATGGCTTATCTAATCTGAAATCACTAGATTCTGCCTTACAATAAAACCTTGTTGCCAAAAACTAAAAGCATATTCTGGAAGTTTTTTGTTTCATTGACTTCTCTGACTTACGGTGTCCCAGAACTATCTTCTATTCCAGATTTCAGCTATGGATAGGTAAACTACCCTGAAACTTGACTTATCGTTCTCGTTTAAACATGACCAAGATGCCTTAAATCTGTGCTCTTAATCACCACTCCTTACGTCTGGCAACAGGATGCTGTGAGGGGGAAGAAGATGGGAGCAGAGATCTTTGGACAGGTCAGTACATAGGGAGGGTATGAAGACACATGACTGTGGAAAATGTGTTGCCTCAGTAGAGGGTTGTAGAGAGCACCAAAAGCATTTCCTATGTTGACACACAAGCAATAAGAATATTTTAAAACAGTAACAACAATTTCACACCTGGTATCAAGAACTGACTTTCAAAAACTTTTCCAAAATGTGAATCTTTTGTTACCTGACTCCAAAGACAAATCTTGAGAAAGATACCATTTGCAATTAAATTAGTAGGAACTTCCCTCATTGTGGTGCCACCACAAGCATCTGTAGGATTCAAGCTCAAGCAAAAACCTGTCAGGGTGGGCTTTGGATTGTAAAAGGTCCTGCTGAGGTCTCTGGGATTCTCCTCCGTGGTAAATAAGAGTCTATTCTTCTTTGCCCTGTGCAGTTAAAGGACTGATGATAGGCAGAGCATTATTTATTACTGAGATGTATACACATACGTACATATACGTACATGTGGATACAAAATAGATAATATTTATTTCTAAGACTAAATTGACCAAATGTGAAGGAAATCATCTATCCTGGCAATACTAAAGGAAAGTTTAAAGATAAAAGATAAAAAAAGATTAAAGATAAAGAAAGTTTAAAGTAAAGTAGCAAAACACTTCTTTTTGTAACTGAGATGCCATCTAGCTCATGCAGAAGGCATGCAAGGCTACTTCCAAGTTTAAAAAAAAATAATCCTTTCTTAAACCATTAGTCTCTAAATGTCTTCTGCAGCATGCTGTGGCATCTGCTCAGTTTTAAAAGGCAAAATAATGTCCTCCAGAAGAAAAAAAAAGATATTTTAATGAATATAGTTTTCTAAACTATATCCAAAATTAATTTTTGTGTCAACACAAACGTGAAAAGCAAGCCCATGCAGTTGCAGTCTGAAAAGTGCTTTACTTCAATACTTCCATCTAATGATTTGTTTCTAGCTATGTGTCTCACTATGTCCTTGCCTGCTAAAAAGCTCTTCCTTACCCTCGGAAACATAAACATGTCTCCCAGCTGACTGTTTGGAGCTGTTACTCCTTTATATATGATTGAAGCCTTATATCAACCATCAGATCCACAATCGTTTACTGAAATCTCTGGGAATTCATGCTTGCATTTAAGTCTGCCCACATGGATATCAAATTTGAGTCCATTTTTACAACACGAGATTGAGAATGATATTTTTCTACCATAATCTCCCACACCGAGACACCAGTCTTTCCTTTGCTTCCTGTTGCCATTTCTTTTCAGCTCCCAAGTCAAATCTCATTGAAGCACAGTCTCTAAAACCCAAGCGTGGAGGGAGAGCTGTCTGGATTACCAGTCAATGACCAGAATCATCCATTTATCTCTGGTCTTTGGTCTAGCGATGCAAGTCCAGGGCAGGGTTTATTCAGCAGAAACTCCCTGCAGACACAGGACATGTGCGTTTATTCACCCATAAGTACAACAGAACGGTGACTGTGCTGATCATCAAGTCCTTTACAAGTGAGAGCTTTTCTTCCACTCATTCTTGCACCACAGTTGACCTTATTTTCCCTTTGAGAAGGCATTTATCTTAAGAGCAATCCTTAGATACACAAATTTCTCATACGTAAAGAAGGCTCTGAAGAGAGAACCCATGGAGACAGGGGTGCAAGTGCTTTTCCGAGCACGTGAGGAGATGGCCTGGGGGAGCCTTTCTCCAGAAAGGGAGAAGAGTCCTGTAGCAGCCAGGCAGCCTGGGACGCAAGCATACAGCATCTACCTCCTACCAGGTGTTCTGTTCCACTGTAAAGACACAAAACCCTTCTCTGACCCTAACAGGGACAACAGAGACTTGAAAAGCAACAAAAATACTTTTAAAATATACTAGTTCTCCATTTGAAACACAGGATGAAGGGGAACATAAAGAAGTTTCTCCAAAGCACATTTTGGATTCAGCTTGCTTCACACCATCACCCATTAGTGGACATGTTTTTTGTAACTTCACAGGGGCCAGGGATCTCTGAACTACTGCACTTACCAGTGCATTTTGCTAAGAGCTGTAGTTTCCTGAGCGAAAGAATCTCCAGCAAACAACAACAACAAAAAAAGCAAAATAAACATTAGATCTGCAATTTTCTGACATCTACCTTAATCAATTGTGGTGCCCTCTTCAGTAATATATATCCTTAAAAGTTTTAAGTTGCAACAGACACTTGGATGTCTATGAAGTCAAAGGGACTTCGAAAATGCTTTTCTGAGATTAAATCTTGACTGTTACTAACATCTCTTTTTCTGTATGCAATATATACTTCACCAGAAAACACAAGTACTTGGTGTTCAGTACATGGAGCTGAAGAAATCACTTAGGTATTTATAAATATCAAGTCTGAAACACACACTTTGATTCATGAAAGCAAGATTAGTGTGTTAGTAATTGTAAGTATACTATTAATTTTATTGCTGCTTTTGGCTTAAAACTTTAGCTTTTCTGGTAAGAATACTGAACCTGAAATTTCCTGTGTTATTATTCCAACTGAACCACATTATGACCTTCTTCTACTTTGTATTCATTAGGCACAATAAAAATCGAACCATAGTGCAGGGACCACCTACATGGAGTCAATAAAGATCTTATTTTGCCATATATTTTCTTCTACAAATAGTAATATCACACAGCAAGGTCATGTCTCAAAGCATAACAACATTCTTAGCAAACGATGAGTGTCTTTAATATAATATTTCAGGAAAAATTCCCCTCGATGACTCAGAAGTGAGACAGGAGAAGCAGCTAGGATTCAGTGAGGAAGTATGAAAGACGTTCAGTCAGTTCAGCTGCCAGAGTTTCATTGTAGTGTACTCACCTCAATCACCTCAGGTTGGGACATCATGGAGGACGGCACCAAATCGGTGGGGATATCCATGGTAGCTCAAAGTGTCCCTGCTGTCCTTACACCCTTCCTCTGCACCCGCAAACCCTTGGTAGGAACACAGAAGCACTTCCTCAGACCCTAGTCATGCTGGCATTTGCTCCTAGTAGGAAGGAAATAAAAAAAAAATTGTTGAGAACAACAAGAGAACTGGGTATGCAGTCAACACACAAGCCCCTCGGCTGCTGTAAAACCAGCCTGTGAGTTTGCACAACCTGACCTGCTTGCAGGACCATTCACAACAGATTTGCAGAAGTTTCAAAGGGCACATTGGAATTTGGTCCAGAACAGCAAAACAATTCACTTGACCACACAAACTAGAATTCACACAAACTAAATACAGCAAGAAGGCTAATGCATAGACCATGTACACGTTTGCAAGGAAAGATGGTCACCTACAGAGCATTGGAATCGTGTTAACTGTTTTTTTTCCACACCAAAAGAAAAAAACACCCTCACAGAAGAGTACTCATAGAATTTCTTGCCGGAATTTAGGATACATTTATTTCTTCAACAACTATTGTGTTACAGTTCAGTGATCACATGAACTTTTCTTTTGTGTTAAGAAAAATAACTTAAACATTAGGACATCCTTATCCTTGATTTATTTTAACCATACTTATTTTTTTTGCCGCATAGGCACAGATTTGCTGTAGGTGAATATACCGAATTGCTGCGTAAATTTTGATCAGATGATCCAACAGAATGAAGTTATTTCCATAACTATCACGTTTATCAAGGTTAGATCAGCTTCTGCTTATGTTTCTATTCTTTTGTGCAAAGAAAACCAAACAAAAGGGGAGAAAACTGTAAATGGCCAAGAAATTAAACCCATTTAAAAATTCCAGACGAAGACTACTGCAGGTTTTTTCCCCCCAACCGGGCCAGACATATACAACACAACCCACAAATTAGCCACCACAGAAAGGATTCTGGAGGGACACCTATTGCTCTCTATCTACCATTTCCTATTCTGTAAGTCATGGCGGAAAACCACTTCCGCTAAGTGTATTCAGCGCCCAACAAATATACCAAAAATGACCCCAAACCTAACTGATATTTTTCAAACTGAGACCATGACAGACAATGCTACTAACTTTCCTGGCCTCCGGTTCATTTTTTCAAAGGCAACACTTACCAAGCCAAGAAAGAACAGGTAAGTCCGGTAGGAAAGTTGCACTCCACATGGTTTCCTGAGTCAGTTATGTCCTTTTTTTTTTTTTTGGTGTTGTTCATTTAAACTCAGCCTTTGCATGCCACTGTAGAAATTATTCCTCCTTCTTAAAAAGCATCATCCTGAAATGCCCGCTTCACATTTCAACACATCCCCGCGTGCCTTACGTCACATGTAGCTGTCTCATCTTCCAAGCTCTTGGATCACTTTTTCCATCTTTATATAGCTTTCTAGTGACCCCTGTTCTTTCCTACTCATTTCTTGCTAGTAAACCTTTCATTCTTTCCACTCCTTGCTCCAAATTTCTACTACTATACTCATGGAGAGGACATGAAATGGAGATTTAGCATTCCTCCAAGAAAGCCTTCACTGGAAGTCAAAGAACCAAGCTACACATCGTTCAGGCTTCCTGTTTTCTTTTCAAAAACAGAGGTTTGCCCGTTTTTTGAAATTCACTAATTTTTCCACTGAGCGTTACAGATGAAGGAAACGGCATCAACTTGAAACTACTGCTTTTCTGACTTAGGGAAGCTTTGCTATTTGACCAAGAAGGGAGTGTTTTTCAGTAAAACTCCATCATAGCCTCAAGATCCTCAACCAGCATATTTCATCACTGTCTCATGAGCTGTCACAAATGTAACTTAAATAAGATCTCATAAGACTTTTGTTTCTGTTCTTCTCAAAACACACTTAAGAGCAGCAGTGTCACTGCACCTACTTTACAGCGGCTCATTGTTCGTTTCTTTCAAAATTTATTCTCTTCTCTTAATCCTGAAATGCTGCTGCTCTTGGATAATGAATATGGGGAAAAGATTACAGATGAAGCAGACTTTAGGGAAGACTATCTAGACCAAAACCAGAGGTATGCTTAGAATCCTGTTTGACACATGTAAAAAGGAAAGAAAATGATCATTTTTACCAGGGAGTATCACAGAGCAGAATAGAAAAACTAAGAAAAAAAATTATCTTAAGTCTATTCAGCCTTTAGCTAGTTCTGTGTACGCCAGGTAGAACACAAATTTCAGAAAAAGCTTAACCCCATAAAATCCAACAAGCACTTTAATGCAGATGAGAGCAGAAATATGCCTTTAGTCATTTTTCACCATTTCTCCAAGAAATACAAAACACAGGATTAGTAAAAAATTCCTAAGCCTATGACCATTTCACATTTCCTCTTCTGCACCTAGCTGCATTTTCGTTGCTTATATTGCTCTGATCCCTCAATTTGGCTAGGAAAAGGAGGGCTCTTCTGCACACACCTTGCTTCTCAGCCTCCTGAGCACGACGTACACAGTGATTACAACTTTCTGCCAGCTGGTTAGGCTCCTAAGAGCATTCCAGCTGAAAATAGGTCGGACTGTGCAAAAGGACTCTCCCCCCGCTCCCAACCCACCTCATGTCCTTCAGCAATAATGAAGTGCAGAGGGGACTGTGCTTTCACAGCAGTGCAAAAGCAGGCTGACTCCATTGAAGCGAACAAAGGTGGCTCCTAACTTAATACCCGTGTGAGTTCAGGGTGCAGCCCTGTGTTTTTCAAGAACTGCAAAAAAGGGAACAGGATCCTCAAATGAACTTTGCTAAAGGGCATTATGACAGAAAATGTAATGTCTATTAAAAGGAAAGTCTGAAACACAAAAAACAGGAGTGGCCTTCTTATTAATGAGATTTTGACAGCTTGCTGCACTACAAAGCGTTGAAAAAAATACCCGAATTTTGAAGCAGATGCACACATATCATTCCCAAACACTGGAATTGCAGGCGTCACAGGTGAATACCACTCTATGCACGCTTCTCTTGACAGACGTTGCTGTCTTTACTGAGTGCATCTGGAGAACTGGAAACTGGGGAAACACGTTGGATCTGTACCTAAAATTAGCAAAATGAAGATTATGGAATTTCTTATCCTCTGTGAAGGTGACTCATCTCTAAGAAATGATGTTTCACCATAAACTACAACATTTAGAAAGTCATTTATGGTAACACATTGAGTTTTTGGTTAACTGGGGGGCGGGGGGGGGGGGGGGTGGTGGAAATCAGCTGACGCTTGGCAGAGTAGCGCATATCTAACGTGCGGAGCAGGAATGCATCCTCACCAAACAAAACATACTGCTCTCCGACATGCTATGATTAAGCATCATGATTTCTGGATCAGCTGTCTGAGACCACAGAAAAGAGGAACCATGCAGTTCTGTCATTACTTGGAGTAGTTAGGAGAAATGCAATCATGTATCACAAAAACATCACCTTGAAGGAAGTGCTTCAGGAAAATCCATTGCAATGACAAAAATTATTACCCTTATTCCCCCCCAGTTTCTTGCACAGTACAAGCGATCTGCATTTCGTAGTCATACAGCAATACCAACAACTTCTGCATCACTGTGTATCTCATCTGGGCCCACAAATATACAGTGCCTCCGCTAGAGTAAGGTGCTGGGACTGAAAGGTAAATCGGGTTTTCACAGTCTGTGGCTGTCTCCTGTGTCAGACAATTTCAGGTGTCCTGCATTGTTGCCATCTTTCAGCTTTGGTTTCCTGCACCCTTATCAGAGCATCTTTTGGTACCACAGCTTGACTTCACAGTCAAGTTTCTGGATTACATGACTCTGAAGATGCTGATTTGGTATGATCTTGAAGCTCGTTAAGTGTGATTTAGCTAAACAAAGGTACCCTCCCTGCACACCTCTAGTGAATAGAAGCTTAACTTACAGTTTGTCAGAGGACAGTTTTAAGTCCTAATTGATCCCAGATGGATAGGACCCATAAACCCCGTCAAGGAAAAAACCAACAACATTCAAACAACATGTAAAAAGGCAAGAAAGTAAGACAAAAGATCTCACATAAGGGTCCCACTTCCAGATGTCACTTCAGAGACATTCCAAATTTCATGTGGCGTCTGAAGTCTTGCCATCCAAAAGTAATCATTTGGCATCACTCACCTCCAGCAGCCTCCTTCACCAAACAACCGCTGCTTGTAAGCATTAGTTTGTTCAACACACAAATAAAAGATTGACCCCACCACGGCAGCCTTACAAGGCAAAAAGGCAAACGAATGCCATCCAGGGAAGAACAACAGCAATGATTTGACCCGTCTACTGCTTCATTTTACCACTTGATAAAGTGATGGTGATAACATGAATTTTTAGTTACCTACTATGGACTCACGGAGGTGTTTTTCCGCTCTCCAGTAACCACTTGGTTAATAAAAGAACAACTATGGATACATTTCCTAGCATGTAAGAAAATAAAAATGAAAGCCAGAAAAATTGATTTCAATTTCATGCTGCTAAGAAGAGGCCTTCCTGTTACTCATTCCTTTATTATAGTGACTGCTAGGAACTATTGCAAAAATTTGGATTTTCTTTTGCAAGTTACAGAGCATTAGATCCTCTTCCTAACAGAAAGATATTACCTCTTTTGAGTCCTTACATGGCCTTCACCACCACTGAAGCTGTCACTTTGAACAGTAGATGCACAAATTCACTTACACAAATGGAATTCACTAGCCTAAAACTGTTCTGAAAAAGTTATTTAGTAGTGACTCTTCAAACACTGAAACTTCTCTTGACATATACTTCAAAGCAACTAATAAAAAAAATCCTAGCCTCCCCCCAGGACGTGTCAACATGATTTTGTAAGTGAGCAGAGGTACCTGCAACTATGAAACGATAGCCTCAGCAGACCAGCAAAGGGCAAACCACGCCACAGAATTGCAGATAAGAAGCTCTTGGTCTCCCTGAAATTCTTGTAAGACAATCCAAACTCTGATGTCAGCACTGACTTCTCTGAAACAGCTAGTTTCAGCAAGCCTTTGCATAAAGGCACTCCATTTTTTTCGCATTCATCACTTCACTACTGGTTAAAATGAGGGAAAAGCCACATCCCAGTTCCCTGTCCTGTCACCTCAGGACTTTCCTCCTCCTTCCTCGCATGGCATGTCTGGAGCGGTGTTTCAGCAGACGTCTGGTTTTGTGTCAGGGACCAGACTGCTGAATCTTGAAGTGAGTTTGGTACATGGTGTACTATGACAAATAAATTCACAGAATGAGCTGCATAAGGCATGTGAAACTTTACTGGATGACCTGGTAAAGCATAAGGACAAGTTGAACTAATTTAAGTGGTTATTATCTCTACAATCCGTATTTCCTTCCAATTCTGCCCTCTCTCTCTGTTCCAGGGTGTGTTTTGCCTGCAAATGAAGATAACCTACTGCACCCTGCGTTAACTTACTCAGCAATTAGAAGAGCTACAATAAGTTAATAGCAGTGATTCAGCATTGGGCAAAAGAAGCAGAAAATAAATAAAAGAGATTACCAGACAGACAGTGTGGCCCATTGTTGTATTCTTTCCTTAAAGTCCTTCTGAACAACAGCAACAAGTCTTTTTCCGCTTAGTAAGACTCCACCTACTGTCTCCCCATCAAACTTCTGATGTCTCAGAAAAGAGACCTCCCCTTTTCTTCCTTCAGCAGATGCATCAACAGAGTTTGGAAGCTAGCATAAAATTAACTGTCCCTGTCACACTTTGTGGACAGTGTGTGTATTTGAATATACACATTTTACTGTACAAATTCTGCAGCTTGGTTGGTGTCAGCCTCGCTCTTTCACCTGACACTCCTCTCCAGAAAGCAGGATAAAAGCTGTCATCACATCCACTGTCTATTACTATAACAGTAAGTATTGGAATAGATTTAGTATATGATACTGATTAAACAGGTTTAATAGCAGTGAATCTGAAATTACATTGCCGGCATTGGAAATTATTTTGCCAATAATAGCATGGAAGACAATTATCTTTTTCTGATGTCATAGGGACTGATCTGAGCACTGACTAGGTTGTACCACTGTTCATATACATTGTTGTAGAAGGAATTGGTTGCAACTATTCAGCATGCCTTCAGACCAGATACCAACAAATTGCATAAGTTGCACCTGTTATTACAGCGCATACAAGACTACCCTCCGTCATCCCAGTGAAGACCAGTTACACAAACATGCCTCCTCCCAAAGCCTTCCTGTCTGTTGCTTCCAGTAACTGGACAGACTGCTTTAAAGAGCTACGGAGCTATAGCATCTCACCCATTTGGAAGCTCTTCATAAGAATGAATAAATTCATGGTGAAAATGGATTTGTGAGGTTTTACTGAGGGGTCGTGGAAGTCTGGAAGGGGAGTGCCAGAGGAATAGGACAACGTCGCTCCGTTTCCTGTGCTGGCTGTACCATCACCCCCCTGGAAACCGCCTCTGCCGGTAAAGCCAGAAGTTTCTTGAGTCCAACTTCACTGTCCAGAAAAATAGATTTTACTGGAATTTGCTAACATATGGAAAGGTTCAGACACAACAATAGGAAATCTCTACCTTGCAAATATTGCAACCCCCTCCCCTGCCAAAACCCAGAGTAAAACGTACTTGATGGTCTCTGCCCTTTCCCACTAGCAAGAATGAGTATCACAAAAGTTACAACCAGCCCTAAGAAAGTGGCCAGATTTTTCAGTCTGAGAAGAAAGATCAATGACAGACTGAAGATGCAATGAAACCGAGCTACTAATTCACTTTTGCAGAAGAATTTGAGATCCTCACAGGAAACAAGGTGAATTTTCCATGCTGCTGTTAGACTAGCACATCACACAAGGGCAAAAAAATCATTTTTCACGTGCACCAAGACAGGCAATAACTACACAGAGTAAAAGATGCTTATGTAAATAATACCTCATCCCCAAAACACAGCACACACATTTGCCCAAACCGCAACTGGAAATCAGTCCACATCCAGAAACATTTTTCCATCAAATCCCTGCCCCTGTGGAGAAATGACCTAGTCATTTCTTTTCAGTAATCAATGGTTAATTCACTTTGACATTAAACATCAGTTCTTTGCAGATACTGTTTAAGAGATCAGACCTTTTCTTTCTCAGGCTGAGTGGGTTAATCCAACAGCATCAATTTCTATCCAGATAATTTCTGCTCACAGAACTTCCATAATTGGTGAAGTAATGCACTGTTTGAGCACAAACATTTCCAGAGCAATTATTTAAAAAAAAAAAAAGGGATAATTTTCCAACCTGACACAACAGCTGAACACCAAAGAAACTGGCTAAACAAAGCATCATTAAGGCTTAAAAGGGAGGGAAGGAGGAAGGAAGGAGACATGCAACAAGAATAATGCAGTATTTTAAATGTTTCTCTGTCATCAACAAATGACTTGTTAATAATAAATAAACCGGCAACTACAATGGACAATTGAGCTGGTTGGCCTGAAAACCAGAATCGGTTGGTACTAACCCCCCTCTCCTGCCATCACTGTTTGGCTATATGGTAGCGCAATGAGATTTTGTAATATTCCATCCAACAGGCTGGGGGCTGCATCCCAACATGTGGAGCTGCAGGGGCGCTAGCAGAGCTGCATTTACAGGATGTCCCATGCGATGATGAGGGCTTTCACACATCTGCAAAAGGGTTGGCAGCGCTGAGACAGCCTCCTGCATAAGTGCTGAGAGAGGGCAGGAGAACAGCCTCCAGCAAGATCTCTGGGCAGCAAGTGCCATCGCTACCTGCCATCTGATCTCCAGCGTGCTGCCTGACCTGCCTCAAAACCTCTGGGGAGACCAGGGTAAAAGAACATGAATACCCCAACAGATTAGATCACAAGGGTGGAGATCCCCTCTTCTGGCTGTTGAAAAACATCCTCCTTTTACCCCGTGTGCACATCACCTGCTTTCTGGCCTTTTTTTCTTTTTTTTTTTTTTTTTTTTTTTTTTTTAATACAATCTGAGCACTTGTGACTTTGACAACCAAAAAATCAGGACAAAAACATTCCCAAGTTCCAATCTAACCCAGTCTCTGAACATGTCAAAGCAGGTACTGTCTACACTACTGCTGCTCCAACTTCAGAGCGACAATGTCCTGAACAATTGTCTTGGAAGTGATTCAGTGTCACAAAGATACACCACAGAATCAGGGATTTTATTATTGCTATGGTCCCACGTAAGTAATACATCTGCTTCTATGTATGATGCCTGCTTTGACTGCACTTTGTCAGCCAAAGCATACATTCCACATAATATATAACACAACCACCTCTTAGCCACTAACAGCATCAAAAGCAGGACAGCAGCATGTTTAGCTGTGTATCACCTTGCAGATTGCTTTACTGAGAACAGCAACAGCTGGCCAGAGCATTCAGCTTTTACTTAAGCCAAACTGAAACAAAATAATAACAAACAACACCTTGGGAAATTTAACCTCAACTTGCCCAGCCGCCTGAAAAGCATCTTACAAAAAAATCAGGAATAAGAGAGCTAACTTGATCAGATCAAATGAAAATGCAAAAGTCCAAAAGCGTACTACTAAAGCAAAAAGAAAAAAAAAAAGGAACTAATCTTTCCTACTTTCCCTTCTGCCTTCAGCCAACTCACACCTGTGCACGTCAAAGAATTTTTAAAAGGTGCTCCAGGGAAGTTTGCAACTTCCTGAAGCTAGAAGAGACTTACAGTTTCCACTGCCTCAGTCTTCACTTTCAGGAGCCCAATAGAGCTGTTAGCCTTCCTTATGTAGGGAAAAAAGATGACGTTTTCAGCAGTAATTTGAGGCTAGAAAGAAAATGTTTTCAACACAAATTTTAAAAATTGCCCTCGCGTTCAGTAGGACTCTTCCACAAGACAATAATAATCAACAGAGGATCTCAAATCTATGTCGTTTGCATTCACAGAGCAGCCTGTGCTTCAAAAAAAAAAAAATGACATCAGTCAAACCTTTTTGAATAGGAGCTCTGTGGCTAATCAGGGAAAGATCATTGTTCTGGCCTCAATAATTGATAATATGAGTACTACGAGACTGCTGCTAAATCGTCCCGTGACAGAACACAGCCTGCAAGGATTTCAGCAAAGATGTATCAGGTGGAGCCTCCGTACCCAAGCTGAACAGTTTCATGAACTCTGCAGAGGCAGCATTGTGTGAAACTGTCTCTTCTTACCCACTGCAAGATTAAGGAGACAACCTGTCACCTTATTCGTTTACCACACACTGAACTAATTTACAACAATAAAATAGTACCACTGTGCAGTGGGACTCCCTCTGAGAAATCATCTGCTCTCACAGAGAACACATGGGTCAGGACAGATCTTCCCAGTCATCCCACCGAGGCAAGATCAGAGCCCCTGCCCATGCCCCCAAAAAAGCAGAAGATCAATCTGAATATATAAAAGAAAGAATTCTCTATTCACAGATTTTCAATGCAAAAAATTCAGTAGATAGTACACTACCCTGAAGCATTTATCTTGCAGGGAAATCTTTTCCATATGCCACTCTATTTTGCCTGTTACCGTGCCTCATACCCCTTTTTGAGGATGACAAAAGCAGGCTGACCACAGTTATGCACTGGGTTCCACCAAAGGGCAGACAGTTCAAGCGTCTGTAATTAATCTATGCATGTCTGCCTTTCTCCTTTACCTGCTCTGATGTTTATCCCCAGAATGGACCTTCAGATGTTTTACTGTGGCCACTGTGAAGGCTCTTTGGTGAGTAGATTATTCCCAAAATTACAAGATGTTCATTCTTTCTGGAATTGTTTTTGTCTGGGGGTTGTGTTTTTTGTCGCTTTGTTTTTTGGGTTTGGGTTTTTTGTTTGTTTGTTTGTTCTTTGTTTTTGTTTGGTTTTTTTTGTTCTGGCAAACCAAGAGTCTGATCCTGTGCCCATGAAGTGCATTTTGTTGATGACCTCAATGGCAGGCAAGGAAGGCAGAAGGACTCCCACTTTCCCAAGCATTTGCTACAGGTCCAACCCTGCTGAAGTCAGAGAGCCCCGACACCGTTCTTTCTGCAACACGTACCCACGTGATTTCCTGTTGTTGGTTACTTGTGGCAAAGGGTATTTGAGGAGATGACATTTCAGCATTGATGGAAGGTGAATGGATTCTCATTTGGCCCATCGTGACACTTCTTTTCAGACTAATGGAAATGGCCAAGAACATCTTGAAGGGAAAATAACAAACATCTTCCCTCCTCTGTATCAGTGGTAGCAAGATGCTCACTTAAAAGGTCTTTTCTAAGGCACATAAACATCCCATCATGAAAGCAGGAAACTAAACATTGCTGTATCTGATTAAAAATAAAAAAAGATTTTTCTTGGCCTTTCTAGTCTTCTGTGTCCAAAACGATTAACTCCTTTCCCTCAGGATATTCTAGGGGATTTGTATCTTTACTATTCTGACTTCTGCTATCAGAAGAAAATGCCACATTTTACTAATAAACAGAAAACACATTTTGAAAGGACAAACCCATAGTATTTGGCATTGTAACGTGAAATCATGAACACACTCACCTTAAGTCATGTCAATTGCAGTACAAACTGGACTCACATCAGCAGCAGGCTAATGCACAAGGCATGCAGCAGCACACCAGATTTCTCTGCATACTGCTCAGATGAGATTAAAAAAAAAGTAAAACAATAAAATCAAGAGGCAGTCATCATTTTCTATTCAAATCTCAACGTTTTTGCTAAAAGTGCCACCACCATGCTGTCCACAGCTGAATCATGCTCCTTTTCCCTGTTAAACACAGGATACTTTTTCTCTCTCTGCTATACATTGAGGGACTTGAAATCTTATTTACCATCAGACAAAACTTCCATTTAGTTTGTGTAGTTGTCCTTTTTAAGAATCCTTTCTGTATTTCCCTGACCAAGGTCAGTTTGCACCATCCAGTGCAATACTCTCGCTTGCTCAAACTCCTTTCCTGATTATTTCCATATTGTTATCTATTCCACACCCATCTCTTGGACAGCATTTTCTTGCTATTTTTTAAATCCAGAACGATACTTCATTTTCTCTTGAAGCCTCCTACTTCTCTGAAAAGCAGCTTCTGAGCCTTGTCTGAAAAGTCCAGAAAAATTCTGCATGGCTTCCTCAGTTTTCTCATTTTCCTGCAGTTCTCCCTTTAAAGCCAACACATCCGGTTGCCTTCCCATTACCATCCAGAAACTCTAGATTTATTTCAGTCATTATCTATCAGGAATGTAGCTTCTCCTAATGACCTCCATTAATGCTTGTTTGTTAAGGATTGCTTAGAGATGATTGCTGCTTTGCCACTCAGCAAGGCTGGAGAACCTCTTCCCACTCTCACTTGGGGGAACGAGTGAGCATCTGCCTTAATGCAAGGGGTGCTGGCTGGTACTTGCGTGTTTCTTCAGATGTATTAGGAGCTTCTTCAACAGACTGACCAGGTCAGCATAAGATAAAATAACCAAACCAAACACGCACACACAAAAATTGCTTTAAAGCATCTGTACTAACCACAGCACTAGCTTCAAGAAACAACCGCGGCAGCAGCTCCACTGGGTTTTTTGAATTAGTGAGTGCTGGAACAATAAGATAGCCCTGAGAGTCAATTTCTGATTTCTGTGTTTCAAGTAAAAGCAATACGAACTAGGAAGACTCCAGAGTAATAATTCATTCCGTCATCTAATTTCAACATTATCTCACTACTCTAAACTTCAAGAAAGAATCACCAGAAAATAAAGAGGAAAAATACAGCTAGACACTGACTGCTGGAAAACACCACCAATCTGCTCAGGCTTATGTAAACAAGTAACTACAATGTGGATGGTCTCTCACAGGACAACCACAAGGACGCTGCTGTCATATGACAGTGTTTTCATAATCTGCACTTTCATTGTAATGACTTCTAAAGTACCGAATACTTCTAAAATAAGTAATTTCAAAACAGTTTCTGGAACTCTTTTAAAATGGTTTATTTCTACTGACAGACATTAAATTTGAAGAAGTTAACTAACAGGGAGAAAAGTTCAAAGTCACCATGGATAGCTCATAATTTAAGATGCATCATTAACTGTTGCCAGCATCGTGCATGAATGTGTGTGGGTAGAAGAAGCAATGATATATGCTTTTGTCCTCCTCCCTTATAAACAAAAAAAACAAGCAAGGAGCTGCTCATTAAAATTATTCTGAACACTGGGATTGCAAGAAGCAAGTTTTCACAACACAGAGCCAAGACAGAGGCATTGCCTCACACTGGTAGTTGACAGAATTTAACTCCTAGTGCATTCTCATAATTTTTTTGCTTACTAATCAGTATCATTAAAGACAACAATAGTAGCGAAGTCACTTGTATCGAGGTATAAATCACCATGTAAGATATCAGTATGCTTTTCACCAGCTATCGCTCTCAGCAGGAAAAGCAGCAAGAACTTACCGTCGCAACAACTTACAAACAGACATTTAATATTTATTTCCAAGAAGAAAAAACAAAGTGATACAATTCAATGCTTCCATGGATCAGCAACTGAGGCTCTATTTGCTAATCCTACCTGACATCATCCACCTTTTGTTTAAAACTCAGAAAAGGAGTAGTATGCTGGCATTCTTCTGAAACAAGTTTGTATTTAAACATTCAGGCAATATCCTTTTCACTAGATAAAAAACATCTGGACGATAACAGAATGTCACAATTCTCTAAACAGCTTTGAGGGGGGGCAGCGTTAAAGCAAATACTTCTTTTCCCCCCTGCATCCACAAAACAGATGTTCAATCTTCAGGCAGAATGAACCACCACAGAAAACAATAATCTGGAAATGCTGAAGCCAAGGAAGTCCACAATTAAGCATGCCAAACCCCAAATTACAAATGTACCATCCTAATATAGATCTACATAGACCCTGACCAATGGTGTGCAAACAGTTTAATTAAGTTTATCTGAAATAGAAATTTGCCAGCACCCCTCACAAAAAAGTACATTAAAGACTGCAAGGCATCAGCTTAACATGGTTCAGGCCAGCACCAATGCAGACACAGTAACTGTTTATCAACCCCTCAAACTAGAAATAACTGTCATAAAGCTTGAGAAATATTTTTGTAACATCTGCATCAGTTCAACTGACTGGGCCAATTTCTCCAGGCAATTTCTGCAGTGCTGTATTTTGCATAGTTAAGCTGAATGAAGTTTTAAAGAATTTAGAATTGACAATAAGAAAGAATTATCTTAATGACAGGGTTTAAATTCCCTATTCTCACGTCACTGCTTTTTCCCAAGGCCACAAACAAACTTATCTGATGGACAGCAGTGACCCAGAAATAAGATCTTACCTTTGATCTTGCCATGATGGAGGGGGAGCAAACCCAGTAGCTCAAGACAACAAAAATCCTAATGTTGACAAATGAAAGGTAATTACTTCTTGCCCACCATGCAAGTCTCTGGTGTGCTTGGGACAATACACCGAGAATTTGTGAGTCCACACTGTAAAATCAGGGCTGGTTACTAGTTTCTTGGCAGAGATCAAAAGGGCTTCCTTATCCTCACGGTCTGCTCCATATTCCCCGCCGCCTACAGCATCCCAACTCAACCAGTTGGTGTTTTTGAGGAACAGCTTTTAGGGATGGTCAGGAAGTAACAACAACCCAGAGTATCCTGGGAGCAGCAGCAGCTGTCAGGGATGCTTAGTAGAGACCTGCAGCAGAGTACTGGGTTTTGGCCTCAGGTGGCTTATGCTGATCATTCCATGAATTCAAGATTTATAAACGCAAAGCAGTCCTGAAATATGCCCTGAAAGGAGACACATGAAGAAAACGCCAAGATTTCGTCACCTTTCCCTCCAACCCTTCCCCTCTCAATTATCAAGTGAAGTTTAATGCAACTTAGGCTGCTGCCTATCTGAATAAGCAGGTAAACACAGAGGATTAGCACGCAGCTTGACTAATTCACTTTAAGAATTGACTTGGATTAACCCTGAGTTGTGTTTAGCAGACAAGCTTTTAGTGCATACAAGAGGTCACATGAATTAAGTAGGTTGCTGTAAATTCACACCATACTTCAGCGATTACTCAACTTCTCTGACCAGGTCCTCAGCATACATACTGCCCAACAACAAGTATTTCAATCACAATATTTAGGAGATACTGAGAATTCAAGAGGAAAACGAAAAGCTAGGAGGCAGAATGCAGTCAGTGTAAAAACAGAACAAAAAAAATAATCTTCTAACACACGCAATGACAGAAAAGTTAGTGTCCAAGTACTATTTAGTCTGTCTCACCACTTCTCAGATGTACTCCTTTTGCACATCTTTTAAAGAGCAAGAAAGGAGAAAAAGCAATCCTATTGGAGAAAAGTACAACTGAATAGCAATGGATTATTCTTAAAGAAAAAAGAAAACCAAAACTAAATAGTAGTTTGCCTCAAACTCTCCCCTTGGAACTCAGTGCACATTAGCATGGGTACAAACATTAAATGCACACACACTTCAAAGCCTCCTTAAGACAGTTTGTAACAAAAGCATAAGCCATAAAGCATTACTCGAGAACCACTAATACTCTTTTTTTGCAACTACACAAATAAACTAAGAAGTCCAAGGGATCCAGGCCACAAAAGGAGAACGTACTGAAATCCACCCACAAACCAGATTTTTCAGGCATCCCACAATCACAAACCACCAGCTGTGTCCACGACACTAAAGCTAAAGGCCCATGCAGAGCTCCTGTGACCCCTGACAAAGCCCACTTAGGCATGCTGGGTCTGATTTTCGGTCTCTCCCGCTGCTGAGCAGCCTCTCCTAGGTCGGCCAACCTTATACAAACATGCGACACAGCGTGCTGGCAGAATTGACACTGTTTTGGAGAAATCCAATGCTTGCTACTCGATCAGCTGCTGCGTAAGGCCACTGCTGGGTCCCATCTGCCTTCGGTCCTGCAGCAGCCTCCTTCCAAGGATGCTCCACTTAGCCCAACAGGCAACACTGCCAGCCACGAAGAGTAAAGCAATATAACTAACCAAATCCCCAAAGTTTCCCAGTATAGCTATACTGGCATCCCCCTCTAGTGGAGACGCAGCTTATACCAGCAAGAGTCCCCACTGCAGGGTCTCAGGGGGGAAGTTAATCAAACCACAAGTAGAATGATCAGAGGGTACAGGGCATGGGATGACTTCTGGCACAGTTACGGGAGGCAGATGCACAGCAGCTTCTCGTTCGAGTTTGCTACTGACCGAGAAATGTCACCTCATCTTGGTAGCTCCAAGGAAAGTCAGTATTTTCTCTCCCTCCTTTTCCACATGCCTGCCAATGTTGAAGCATGAAGGAGCAGGGTGTGGCTTCAACATCAAAGCCTTTCCCGCAGTTTTGTGCCACTCTCCTGAAGGAAAAAGCAACTGCTTTCCCACAATAATCGTACCAAGAGTCCCTTCACAGAGTCTTCGTGGCATATTGAGAAAAATTTAGAGAGGAGAACTGAAAAAGCGGTAAACAAGTCTCTCAACCAGAACTTTGTCATTAAAATCTGGGCAACTGGCTTCTGTTCATAAGAAACTTTGTGGAGGAGATCCTGAGTATGGAAATATGCGGGACCACGGCAGAAGTGTTTGTTCAGGCATATTAGTTTTAAGGCATTTATGTGTTCTACAATCATGTAATTCCCTCCTGTCATCGGGTTGTCATCAGCTTGCACATCTCTCCCTGCATTTTTTTCTCTAGGCTGAACCTCTTAGCATGCTTGTGTGTGTGAAACTTAAGCAACCCAAGGCAGGGAACAGAAACATACTGTACTTCTTGGAGAACCAGGCACTTAGCTATGCTATTCCTATCAACTGTTTGCAAAATTGCAATAATTCTAGAGACCTATTTTATGTCTATTCACTAATTACCAGAATTGCTTTGATCACAGTAATACCCTGAAGTCTCAGTCAGCTTCCAGTCTCACTTGCATGGGGTATTTGAAATAGGACACTGCAACTGCTGTAAACAAGAAGCTGAAAGACCAGGAGAGCAAACAGATGAATCCGGAAGAGTCTTCTCTAGTTTGCAAGGTTTCTGTACGAGGAATGCACTGCTCTGAGGTGAAGTTTTCATCAGCTCCATCCAAAGCTTTAGGAGGAGCAAAATGAACCTGATGCGTTGCCAGCCACATCAGGACTGCTCTCAAAGCCCTGCACAGAAACCATGCTCAGGGCAGGTCAAAGGCACCCTGGCTCATCACCACAGCATTGCTCTCCACATCTGCCACATTTTGGAAGGGACAGCAAGCAAAAGGAAAGACCAGTAAACTCAATAGGCATTTATAACGGTATCTGTCAAGTACAACACGTCACATTCAAGATGGTATTCCTTGAACGTTGGGTACCTATCCAGACATCAATTTGCCTGAAGTTGGTTACCCCACTGCAACATCTCAGCAAAACAATTGGTGAATCCCATTTCCTTGACAAGGAAACACACTGGCCTTGTGTCTTCAAGAGCGTAGCAGTAAGCAGGGGGACACGTGGATAGAAACAGCTGAACGCCCCAAAGAATCCTTCACCGAAAGCCAAGGCTTCACTCCTCAACCAAATAGAACAACTATGTGGATGGTAATCACATGCTCAAATGTCACTCCTAGCAGGTCCTAGGTGTTACCATGGCACATGGGACAACATGCTCTTAGCACATTGGCTGGTTCCTCCTGACAAGATAGGAGTGCCCGGGGTCATTCTCGGCATGGACCCAGGGAACATTCAAGTTACTCTCCTGTACCAATGATTTGCCAATCAGACACTTTAGCAGAGCTGTGTACACATTTGCAAAGACATCTTCCAAGTGCAATAGTCAATGACATGCAATGCAGTATTAATACAGACTTTACTGTGCAGCATTCTCCTTTGGGATTTACAGGCTTATCATCATTCTAAATCTTTTCTGGTCTATCGCACATTCCCCTACCAATTTCCCAAATGCTTTTGTACTTCAATAATTAGTTTTATATGTTCAAAACTAGCAGACAACTATAGAAATGTACTACAAAGTTTAATCCTATAAGCACAACCTGAGGCAACGTAGCCAAATTGCCCCTTTACATCCTACATTACAGCTTCACTACCACATCAAAGCAACACCTTTCCACTGCAGCTCATCTCAGGACTGTACATATCTTGTAAAACTGCTGACCCAATCTCCACAGGGAATCACTGAAAACATACCTGTCATAATAGGCATGGAAACAGCAACTACACAAAAAGTGCTTAATTTACTTCTACTAGCTGAAGTGTCAATGAAAGCGCTCAGAAATGTCTGGATAGAAAAGCAAACACCCTGCCAGCCTTTGCTACTACTTCATATTTGGTTACAAGTAACTGTGAAAATGGTTAGTAAAGTAACAATGAAATCTTAAGGGTGCTAGGACCCAAGAAGTGACATCACAGCTGCACAGTAAGGGACTGGAAAAAACAGTAACCACAAGAAGACAGATCCCACCAAGAAAGTCAGTGAGCACCTAATGCAGGCATGGGAACCGAAGGAATACTGTCTCTTGACCACAATAACTACCACCACAGTCCCTCCCGGTGCAAGGCAACTTCTTCTAGGGGCAAGGTGACTTCCTCCCAACACAGCCATTGGCTTGAGATGCTAACCTGCAGTCCTCCACCGAGGTCTGCTGCCTTCAGCCAGCCAGTTGAGGGCCAGCAGCTGTAGCTGGTGCCACTGCTTGACAATTTGCTTCTCCTTGCCCCAAAACAGCAGGAGAGCGGATGTGCTCACCACCCACCGGGCTGCTGAACTGCAAGCTGAAGGGATAGTGACCACCGCACCGGCAGCATCCCCAGGGCCAGGATCAGCCCTTACACCTCGCTCGTCGCTGGTGAAGCTGATTTGGAAATGAGCAGCAAATAAACTTGGGCTTTCTTTTGCAGCAGCATCCTGGTGACACTTGCAGCCTGGCTGGGGATGGGAAAGGAAGGGGAAAGCATGTTGCCCTTCACACGCTGCTGTTACGTAAAGCCACCCCAGTTCCCTCGCTCCGTCACCAGCAGCAGCTCAAGGCTTTGGGACACCGTCCTGCAGGTCTGACGTCCATGACGGGTCAAAAGCAGATTGCGCTATCTGTGACTAAACATTTAGTGAAATCCAGTGGCTACGGACCCTTTACCAATGCCCCATTGCAACACACAGAACAACACTTGCCACGCTTGCAAGGTATGTAGCTAACCTCCTGAGAGGTTAGCAGTCTTTCTCCTTGCCTGCAAACACCAACCTGAAGTATAACCACGTAACAAATAGATGTGACCTCTACAGCATCTCCCTTGACTTCTAAGATACCAGTAGGTCTTTGCTGGAGTTTGTGTTAAGATCAGTGCTCTTAAATAATCACCCACCCAACCAAAGAAGATACAAATTCCTCTATGCAGTGAACATTCAATACTCATCCAACACTTTTTTTTTTTTTTTTTAATTTAAACAGAGCTGCAGCTAACTTCTTCACTATAAAAAAAGGATACTGCTCTAGTTATACATACATTTTTCCATTCAGGCTGAAAACAATCATCCCCA
The DNA here is from genome assembly GCF_965638725.1 of Aptenodytes patagonicus. Taxonomy (NCBI): domain Eukaryota; kingdom Metazoa; phylum Chordata; class Aves; order Sphenisciformes; family Spheniscidae; genus Aptenodytes; species Aptenodytes patagonicus. The sequence continues at coordinate 77,302,507 of NC_134982.1, read as the reverse complement.
AATGACCAAAGAACTTCTAAGAAAAGTCTCTGCAAACTGCTCCCATAAATAATGTACTGGCACCATTTCGTGTTTGACACACACACCCTAAAAAGAGGGGGAGGAGGGAGGGAAAGGGGCTTACAATGAAAACCAGTATGCATTTCCTTTGCCAGATTTTTACCACTCTTAAAATCTCCAGCATTTTGTACAGAAAGATATTGCCTTTGATGTCAATCCAATGCTTTTTTGCCTGCTCCTGCAAGCACTGCAGCATGAAATACATTTTCTAGCTGGCAAAGAAACGGATGTACTGTCTAGAGAGTGCCTGTTAAATTCACCCTACTCGGAAGGTCACTGTGGCATGTAAATTCCTAAAGAAAAGGCTAAATGGTGGGTAGGCCTCATGCTGGCATATTACAGAGAGTTGAAGTTCATCATATATGACTATCAAACTCATCAGCACTTTTTCCAGCAGTTTCAAAAATCCACTTCAGGAGATGTTTGCCTGTTATTCACAGCCAGAAGCAAAAGCAGAAAGATAATACTAGGCTCGCATACTTGGCACCTTTGTATTTTTAAATAGAAGGTGAAAGCACCTCCAAATTTTATCTAGAGTATGCCACATGGAAGCCAAAAAAAATAAGCAGTTCCACTGCCTCTCTAATGTTAAAGTAATTTAAAATAAAAATAATCCAGTTGGCACAAAACTGTAATGCAATTCTCACCAATACAGTACCTGTGCCCCCAAAACATGTTTCCTTCTAAAAGAGATGCAGCCTTCCCACTTTTGCAACTGGAAGCATTTCTCGTGCCACTGATCCACACTATTTACCACCATCGCAGCAGCAGACCATGCTGCAATCCCTGGGTGAGAAATGGCAAGGGGCAACACTTACCTCCGGTTTACCCAGCAGGAACGGCAGCCAGGTCATCATCCAACCCCACCAGCAATAATCTTCAAGGCGTTTGGAAAGCCACTCTCCATGTACCCCAGCCCAGGACACCGTCCAGGCTATTCATCTCAGGAGTGGCCTGAGGAAGAAGGACGCAGTTTACCCCCCGGCAGTGCTGCTGGCAGGGGTACGCACGCCTTACCCAGACTCTTGAACCACAGCAGCCACGTGAGTCTGTGGCTGTTTTCATCTGCCAGAAGCAGAGGAAGAAGGTTTCCTTTCTTTTTAAGAAGAAATGCTTCTTTACCCTGGGGTAAATGCACCAGCGCTCACCCATTTATGTGCACTAACATAATTGCATACATTATGTGGGTGAAGAAGGAGCCAGATCCAGTAGGAAGTAGATGCAGGACTGAGAAAAACGTGTTTAACAAATTACTCCAGGCTGTGCCTGTCAGGAAATTCTGGAGACTTTGCACTGATCCAAGCAAGGCTATTGTTCCTCTATACAAAAATGCAATGCCTTAGCCACCTCAGAAGGTCTTTTTCAAGAGCTCATTAGAGAAGTGCAATGATCATGGAGTTGCCATGTGGGATAAGGACACATGTATACTACCCAAACTGGCACTAAATAGGCTCTTTTCCTTACCGGTGCTAAATGTTGCACAAATAGAAACTACATTTTCAAGAATAAGAGGCACCATTCATTAAAAAATGAAAATTGATCCTAGAGTGCAACCTGCAGCCAAACAATGACCAAGACTTTGCAAGCCAGGTGTGCTGTTAAATTAGCTTGGGTGTGGGGGGAGAGTGTCAGGCAGTCAAGAAACAGCAATGGATGAGAGAAGGAGAGATCTGGATATACAAAGGCAGGCACTTCTCAGAATTCTCTTCTAGCTTCATTAAAAAAATCAAAAAAAGGCACCAGACCTGCTTCAGATGTTCACTATCATTTGCTTCAATACTGCAATGAAGGTGCAAGAATGCACAGGCAATGCTTCTACTTGTTTTAAAGCAACTAAGCTTGAAAGAGATTAAGAAAACCAAAATTCAAGTCCCCTGAAACATAAGCAGAACAGCAGCTCTTATTCCCTTGATAGAGTTTTCCTCTGCCCTGGGAATAATTTTGTATTTCTGTCAAAGCAACACATCAGCCTTGTGCCTGATCCAAAGCCAATCAATGCCAGTACAGATTTTACCATGGACATCTGTGGGCCATGGATGAAGCCTTAAGCTTCTGAGTTAGTGATGAAGGAAACTCAGGGAAAACACAAAATGTGTAAGTTCATCCCTAACACTGCACCACTGAGGAGTGTCACATTTCTACAGTATCACCTCGCAACACATGGAAAAGCAAAGTCAAAAACACACATTGGATGCTACATAATCACTACCAGTTCAAGCCATTACCACCTCAAGTCCCTCATGATCAGATCTTTCTGGAGAGCAGGGGGCAGTGTGCTCCCTTCAAATTACCATTAAATCCTAAGACTTCAAATGGGGACCTTACCTGAAGGGAAAGCAACCTTAAAGAAAAGGACAGAGGAAGCAAGGGGCGGGGGGGGAGAGGGGGGATAAAAAAAAGGGTGCAAGTAGTTTTTTCAGCTATTGGCATTGCCTTTTGATAACTCCTGTGTTTTTGTTTTGTTTTTTTTTTTTACAACCACATTGTTTACTTTTTAAAAAGTTTGTTTCCTTTTCATACTACTAAACTGTTAAAAAAAAAAAAAAACCAATATAACCCGTTGTGAAGGAAGAAGCAGTGAAATACACTACATATAAAGAACTAATCCACAAACTAAAGATGCTGAAGGGATCAAGTATTGTTTGCTCTATCCTCCTTTCAGTAAAACAGTTGTATGCTTCTTTTCCCTAGCATTACTTGTAGCAGTTGCAGTTCAAATAACCCATTTAGATGGATTGAGACTAAATTTAAGTGTCCCTTAAATTACATGCACTTTTCTTTATGAAAGGGAGGAAATCCCACAAATACAGCAAATTCCAATTTTTTGGGGGAAATGATAACGATAAGGACAACAACCTCACAGTACAACCTGTTCCTGCTCTCAAATTCTTCTAGATGTCCTTGGACCATCACCAAGTCCATGAGTAATGGCTGTGAGAGTTCCCCATCCAGCCCTGTTGGAGACAGAGCTGCACTCGGTTTTCCCCTGCGCCCATACAGTAAAGAAGCCACATACACAACAAATGACACGGTAACAGCGCTCAGCAAGTGCTGGCAGGTCACCACCTAGAGGTGCTCAAAGCCAGCTCTTCAGACATCTGGAGGAGGCAGCTTACCTCCGAGAGCTAATGCACAAAACTGCTGGGTACTCAAAGGTAAGATGGTGGTGGTCACCCAAAGACAAAAGCTACTCAGAAGAAATACTTGCCTTTGGGTTTAAACCTCTGAATATCAGACAAAGCAAGCTCAATGCGGAAAGGCTACTGAGAAACAATTAACTATTCATTAAAAAGTGTTATTAATGGCTCATCACAGCAATGTAAAAGCCAACCCTATGTAAGTCCTACCCAAGTTTCAGCTCCAGAACAAAACATTCTTCAACACCCCCTCCCGGATTCCCCACATGGTTTCACTTGTGTGACACTTACTACAAGACCAAGTTAAAGACAGAATTTTATTTTCTCCCATTTCTTAGCAGAGAAGGAATTATATTTTAGTTACAATCTTCCAGAGTTACTGATGAAAACCACACAGCCATAAATATCTTTGCACGCAGTGATAAGATTGTCTGTTACTCACACGTGAAGTTCAC